>NC_092126.1:3712293-4015132 GCF_043159975.1 Macaca nemestrina
CCTCCATTCACTCACTCCTCCATCAGCTGCACTCTCCATCAGCTCACTCCTCCATCCAGCTCACTCCTCCATCCAGCTCACTCCTCCATCCAGGCTCACTCCTCCATCCAGCTGCACTCCTCATCCAGCTGCACTCCTCATCCAGCTGCACTCCTCCATCCAGCTGCACTCCTCCATCCAGCTGCACTCCTCCATCCAGCTCACTCCTCCATCCAGCTGCACTCCTCCATCCAGCTCACTCCTCCATCCAGCTCACTCCTCCATCCAGCTGCACTCCTCCATCCAGCTGCACTCCTCCATCCAGCTGCACTCCTCCATCCAGCTCACTCCTCCATCCAGCTGCACTCCTCCATCCAGCTGCACTCCTCCATCCAGCTGCACTCCTCCATCCAGCTCACTCCTCCATCCAGCTGCACTCCTCCATCCAGCTGCACTCCTCCATCCAGCTGCACTCCTCCATCCAGCTGCACTCCTCCATCCAGCTCACTCCTCCATCCAGCTGCACTCCTCCATCCAGCTGCACTCCTCCATCCAGCTGCACTCCTCCATCCAGCTGCACTCCTCCATCCAGCTCACTCCTCCATCCAGCTGCACTCCTCCATCCAGCTGCACTCCTCCATCCAGCTCACTCCTCCATCCAGCTGCACTCCTCCATCCAGCTCACTCCTCCATCCAGCTCACTCCTCCATCCAGCTGCACTCCTCCATCCAGCTCACTCCTCCATCCAGCTGCACTCCTCCATCCAGCTCACTCCTCCATCCAGCTGCACTCCTCCATCCAGCTGCACTCCTCCATCCAGCTGCACTCCTCCATCCAGCTCACTCCTCCATCCAGCTGCACTCCTCCATCCAGCTCACTCCTCCATCCAGCTGCACTCCTCCATCCAGCTGCACTCCTCCATCCAGCTCACTCCTCCATCCAGCTGCACTCCTCCATCCAGCTGCACTCCTCCATCCAGCTGCACTCCTCCATCCAGCTCACTCCTCCATCCAGCTCACTCCTCCATCCAGCTCACTCCTCCATCCAGCTGCACTCCTCCATCCAGCTCACTCCTCCATCCAGCTGCACTCCTCCATCCAGCTGCACTCCTCCATCCAGCTGCACTCCTCCATCCAGCTGCACTCCTCCATCCAGCTGCACTCCTCCATCCAGCTGCACTCCTCCATCCAGCTCACTCCTCCATCCAGCTGCACTCCTCCATCCAGCTGCACTCCTCCATCCAGCTGCACTCCTCCATCCAGCTCACTCCTCCATCCAGCTGCACTCCTCCATCCAGCTGCACTCCTCCATCCAGCTCACTCCTCCATCCAGCTGCACTCCTCCATCCAGCTGCACTCCTCCATCCAGCTCACTCCTCCATCCAGCTGCACTCCTCCATCCAGCTGCACTCCTCCATCCAGCTCACTCCTCCATCCAGCTGCACTCCTCCATCCAGCTGCACTCCTCCATCCAGCTGCACTCCTCCATCCAGCTCACTCCTCCATCCAGCTGCACTCCTCCATCCAGCTGCACTCCTCCATCCAGCTGTACTCCTCCATCCAGCTGCACTCCTCCATCCAGCTCACTCCTCCATCCAGCTGCACTCCTCCATCCAGCTCACTCCTCCATCCAGCTGCACTCCTCCATCCAGCTGCACTCCTCCATCCAGCTCACTCCTCCATCCAGCTGCACTCCTCCATCCAGCTGCACTCCTCCATCCAGCTCACTCCTCCATCCAGCTGCACTCCTCCATCCAGCTCACTCCTCCATCCAGCTCACTCCTCCATCCAGCTGCACTCCTCCATCCAGCTCACTCCTCCATCCAGCTGCACTCCTCCATCCAGCTCACTCCTCCATCCAGCTCACTCCTCCATCCAGCTCACTCCTCCATCCAGCTGCACTCCTCCATCCAGCTCACTCCTCCATCCAGCTGCACTCCTCCATCCAGCTGCACTCCTCCATCCAGCTCACTCCTCCATCCAGCTGCACTCCTCCATCCAGCTCACTCCTCCATCCAGCTGCACTCCTCCATCCAGCTGCACTCCTCCATCCAGCTCACTCCTCCATCCAGCTGCACTCCTCCATCCAGCTCACTCCTCCATCCAGCTGCACTCCTCCATCCAGCTGCACTCCTCCATCCAGCTGCACTCCTCCATCCAGCTGCACTCCTCCATCCAGCTCACTCCTCCATCCAGCTGCACTCCTCCATCCAGCTCACTCCTCCATCCAGCTCACTCCTCCATCCAGCTGCACTCCTCCATCCAGCTGAACTCCTCCATCCAGCTCACTCCTCCATCCAGCTGCACTCCTCCATCCAGCTGCACTCCTCCATCCAGCTCACTCCTCCATACAGCTGCACTCCTCCATACAGCTCACTCCTCCATCCAGCTCACTCCTCCCTCCAGCTGCACTCCTCCATCCAGCTCACTCCTCCATCCAGCTGCACTCCTCCATCCAGCTCACTCCTCCATCCAGCTGCACTCCTCCATCCAGCTGCACTCCTCCATCCAGCTGCACTCCTCCATCCAGCTCACTCCTCCATCCAGCTGCACTCCTCCATCCAGCTCACTCCTCCATCCAGCTCACTCCTCCATCCAGCTCACTCCTCCATCCAGCTGCACTCCTCCATCCAGCTCACTCCTCCATCCAGCTCACTCCTCCATCCAGCTGCACTCCTCCATCCAGCTGCACTCCTCCATCCAGCTGCACTCCTCCATCCAGCTCACTCCTCCATCCAGCTCACTCCTCCATCCAGCTCACTCCTCCATCCAGCTGCACTCCTCCATCCAGCTCACTCCTCCATCCAGCTGCACTCCTCCATCCAGCTGCACTCCTCCATCCAGCTCACTCCTCCATCCAGCTCACTCCTCCATCCAGCTGCACTCCTCCATCCAGCTGCACTCTCCATCCAGCTCACTCCTCCATCCAGCTGCACTCCTCCATCCAGCTCACTCCTCCATCCAGCTGCACTCCTCCATCCAGCTCACTCCTCCATCCAGCTCACTCCTCCATCCAGCTGCACTCCTCCATCCAGCTCACTCCTCCATCCAGCTGCACTCCTCCATCCAGCTGCACTCCTCCATCCAGCTCACTCCTCCATCCAGCTCACTCCTCCATCCAGCTGCACTCCTCCATCCAGCTGCACTCCTCCATCCAGCTGTACTCCTCCATCCAGCTCACTCCTCCATCCAGCTCACTCCTCCATCCAGCTCACTCCTCCATCCAGCTGCACTCCTCCATCCAGCTCACTCCTCCATCCAGCTGCACTCCTCCATCCAGCTCACTCCTCCATCCAGCTGCACTCCTCCATCCAGCTCACTCCTCCATCCAGCTCACTCCTCCATCCAGCTGCACTCCTCCATCCAGCTGCACTCCTCCATCCAGCTGTACTCCTCCATCCAGCTGCACTCCTCCATCCAGCTGCACTCCTCCATCCAGCTCACTCCTCCATCCAGCTGCACTCCTCCATCCAGCTCACTCCTCCATCCAGCTCACTCCTCCATCCAGCTGCACTCCTCCATCCAGCTGTACTCCTCCATCCAGCTCACTCCTCCATCCAGCTCACTCCTCCATCCAGCTCACTCCTCCATCCAGCTGCACTCCTCCATCCAGCTCACTCCTCCATCCAGCTGCACTCCTCCATCCAGCTCACTCCTCCATCCAGCTGCACTCCTCCATCCAGCTGCACTCCTCCATCCAGCTCACTCCTCCATCCAGCTGCACTCCTCCATCCAGCTGCACTCCTCCATCCAGCTCACTCCTCCATCCAGCTCACTCCTCCATCCAGCTCACTCCTCCATCCAGCTGCACTCCTCCATCCAGCTCACTCCTCCATCCAGCTGCACTCCTCCATCCAGCTGCACTCCTCCATCCAGCTGCACTCCTCCATCCAGCTCACTCCTCCATCCAGCTGCACTCCTCCATCCAGCTCACTCCTCCATCCAGCTGCACTCCTCCATCCAGCTCACTCCTCCATCCAGCTCACTCCTCCATCCAGCTGCACTCCTCCATCCAGCTGCACTCCTCCATCCAGCTGTACTCCTCCATCCAGCTCACTCCTCCATCCAGCTCACTCCTCCATCCAGCTCACTCCTCCATCCAGCTGCACTCCTCCATCCAGCTCACTCCTCCATCCAGCTGCACTCCTCCATCCAGCTGCACTCCTCCATCCAGCTCACTCCTCCATCCAGCTGCACTCCTCCATCCAGCTCACTCCTCCATCCAGCTGCACTCCTCCATCCAGCTGCACTCCTCCATCCAGCTCACTCCTCCATCCAGCTGCACTCCTCCATCCAGCTGCACTCCTCCATCCAGCTGCACTCCTCCATCCAGCTAACTCCTCCATCCAGCTGCACTCCGCCATCCAGCTGCACTCCTCCATCCAGCTCACTCCTCCATCCAGCTGCACTCCTCCATCCAGCTGCACTCCTCCATCCAGCTCACTCCTCCATCCAGCTGCACTCCTCCATCCAGCTGCACTCCTCCATCCAGCTCACTCCTCCATCCAGCTGCACTCTTCCATCCAGCTGCACTCCTCCATCCAGCTGCACTCCTCCATCCAGCTCACTCCTCCATCCAGCTGCACTCCTCCATCCAGCTGCACTCCTCCATCCAGCTGTACTCCTCCATCCAGCTGCACTCCTCCATCCAGCTCACTCCTCCATCCAGCTGCACTCCTCCATCCAGCTCACTCCTCCATCCAGCTGCACTCCTCCATCCAGCTGCACTCCTCCATCCAGCTCACTCCTCCATCCAGCTGCACTCCTCCATCCAGCTGCACTCCTCCATCCAGCTCACTCCTCCATCCAGCTGCACTCCTCCATCCAGCTCACTGCTCCATCCAGCTCACTCCTCCATCCAGCTGCACTCCTCCATCCAGCTCACTCCTCCATCCAGCTGCACTCCTCCATCCAGCTCACTCCTCCATCCAGCTCACTCCTCCATCCAGCTCACTCCTCCATCCAGCTCACTCCTCCATCCAGCTGCACTCCTCCATCCAGCTCACTCCTCCATCCAGCTGCACTCCTCCATCCAGCTGCACTCCTCCATCCAGCTCACTCCTCCATCCAGCTGCACTCCTCCATCCAGCTCACTCCTCCATCCAGCTGCACTCCTCCATCCAGCTGCACTCCTCCATCCAGCTCACTCCTCCATCCAGCTGCACTCCTCCATCCAGCTCACTCCTCCATCCAGCTGCACTCCTCCATCCAGCTGCACTCCTCCATCCAGCTGTACTCCTCCATCCAGCTGCACTCCTCCATCCAGCTCACTCCTCCATCCAGCTGCACTCCTCCATCCAGCTCACTCCTCCATCCAGCTCACTCCTCCATCCAGCTGCACTCCTCCATCCAGCTGCACTCCTCCATCCAGCTCACTCCTCCATCCAGCTGCACTCCTCCATCCAGCTGCACTCCTCCATCCAGCTCACTCTCCATCCAGCTGCACTCCTCCATACAGCTCACTCCTCCATCCAGCTCACTCCTCCATCCAGCTGCACTCCTCCATCCAGCTCACTCCTCCATCCAGCTGCACTCCTCCATCCAGCTCACTCCTCCATCCAGCTGCACTCCTCCATCCAGCTGCACTCCTCCATCCAGCTGCACTCCTCCATCCAGCTCACTCCTCCATCCAGCTGCACTCCTCCATCCAGCTCACTCCTCCATCCAGCTCACTCCTCCATCCAGCTCACTCCTCCATCCAGCTGCACTCCTCCATCCAGCTCACTCCTCCATCCAGCTCACTCCTCCATCCAGCTGCACTCCTCCATCCAGCTGCACTCCTCCATCCAGCTGTACTCCTCCATCCAGCTCACTCCTCCATCCAGCTCACTCCTCCATCCAGCTCACTCCTCCATCCAGCTGCACTCCTCCATCCAGCTCACTCCTCCATCCAGCTGCACTCCTCCATCCAGCTGCACTCCTCCATCCAGCTCACTCCTCCATCCAGCTCACTCCTCCATCCAGCTGCACTCCTCCATCCAGCTGCACTCTTCCATCCAGCTCACTCCTCCATCCAGCTGCACTCCTCCATCCAGCTCACTCCTCCATCCAGCTGCACTCCTCCATCCAGCTCACTCCTCCATCCAGCTCACTCCTCCATCCAGCTCACTCCTCCATCCAGCTGCACTCCTCCATCCAGCTGCACTCCTCCATCCAGCTCACTCCTCCATCCAGCTCACTCCTCCATCCAGCTGCACTCCTCCATCCAGCTGCACTCCTCCATCCAGCTGTACTCCTCCATCCAGCTCACTCCTCCATCCAGCTCACTCCTCCATCCAGCTGCACTCCTCCATCCAGCTCACTCCTCCATCCAGCTGCACTCCTCCATCCAGCTCACTCCTCCATCCAGCTGCACTCCTCCATCCAGCTCACTCCTCCATCCAGCTCACTCCTCCATCCAGCTGCACTCCTCCATCCAGCTGCACTCCTCCATCCAGCTGTACTCCTCCATCCAGCTGCACTCCTCCATCCAGCTGCACTCCTCCATCCAGCTCACTCCTCCATCCAGCTGCACTCCTCCATCCAGCTCACTCCTCCATCCAGCTCACTCCTCCATCCAGCTGCACTCCTCCATCCAGCTCACTCCTCCATCCAGCTGCACTCCTCCATCCAGCTGCACTCCTCCATCCAGCTCACTCCTCCATCCAGCTGCACTCCTCCATCCAGCTCACTCCTCCATCCAGCTGCACTCCTCCATCCAGCTCACTCCTCCATCCAGCTCACTCCTCCATCCAGCTGCACTCCTCCATCCAGCTGCACTCCTCCATCCAGCTCACTCCTCCATCCAGCTGCACTCCTCCATCCAGCTGCACTCCTCCATCCAGCTCACTCCTCCATCCAGCTGCACTCCTCCATCCAGCTGCACTCCTCCATCCAGCTGTACTCCTCCATCCAGCTCACTCCTCCATCCAGCTCACTCCTCCATCCAGCTCACTCCTCCATCCAGCTGCACTCCTCCATCCAGCTCACTCCTCCATCCAGCTGCACTCCTCCATCCAGCTCACTCCTCCATCCAGCTGCACTCCTCCATCCAGCTCACTCCTCCATCCAGCTCACTCCTCCATCCAGCTGCACTCCTCCATCCAGCTGCACTCCTCCATCCAGCTGTACTCCTCCATCCAGCTGCACTCCTCCATCCAGCTGCACTCCTCCATCCAGCTGTACTCCTCCATCCAGCTGCACTCCTCCATCCAGCTGCACTCCTCCATCCAGCTCACTCCTCCATCCAGCTGTACTCCTCCATCCAGCTGCACTCCTCCATCCAGCTGACTCCTCCATCAAGCTGCACTCCTCCATCCAGCTCACTCCTCCATCCAGCTCACTCCTCCATCCAGCTGCACTCCTCCATCCAGCTCACTCCTCCATCCAGCTCACTCCTCCATCCAGCTGCACTCCTCCATCCAGCTGTACTCCTCCATCCAGCTCACTCCTCCATCCAGCTGCACTCCTCCATCCAGCTCACTCCTCCATCCAGCTGCACTCCTCCATCCAGCTGCACTCCTCCATCCAGCTCACTCCTCCATCCAGCTGCACTCCTCCATCCAGCTGCACTCCTCCATCCAGCTCACTCCTCCATCCAGCTGCACTCCTCCATCCAGCTCACTCCTCCATCCAGCTGCACTCCTCCATCCAGCTCACTCCTCCATCCAGCTGCACTCCTCCATCCAGCTCACTCCTCCATCCAGCTGCACTCCTCCATCCAGCTCACTCCTCCATCCAGCTCACTCCTCCATCCAGCTCACTCCTCCATCCAGCTGCACTCCTCCATCCAGCTGCACTCCTTCATCCAGCTGCACTCCTCCATCCAGCTGCACTCCTCCATCCAGCTGCACTCCTCCATCCAGCTCACTCCTCCATCCAGCTGCACTCCTCCATCCAGCTGCACTCCTCCATCCAGCTCACTCCTCCATCCAGCTCACTCCTCCATCCAGCTGCACTCCTCCATCCAGCTGCACTCCTCCATCCAGCTCACTCCTCCATCCAGCTGCATTCTTCCATCCAGCTGCACTCCTCCATCCAGCTGCACTCCTCCATCCAGCTCACTCCTCCATCCAGCTGCACTCCTCCATCCAGCTGCACTCCTCCATCCAGCTGTACTCCTCCATCCAGCTGCACTCCTCCATCCAGCTCACTCCTCCATCCAGCTGCACTCCTCCATCCAGCTCACTCCTCCATCCAGCTGCACTCCTCCATCCAGCTGCACTCCTCCATCCAGCTCACTCCTCCATCCAGCTGCACTCCTCCATCCAGCTGCACTCCTCCATCCAGCTCACTCCTCCATCCAGCTGCACTCCTCCATCCAGCTCACTCCTCCATCCAGCTCACTCCTCCATCCAGCTGCACTCCTCCATCCAGCTCACTCCTCCATCCAGCTGCACTCCTCCATCCAGCTCACTCCTCCATCCAGCTGCACTCCTCCATCCAGCTGCACTCCTCCATCCAGCTGCACTCCTCCATCCAGCTCACTCCTCCATCCAGCTGCACTCCTCCATCCAGCTCACTCCTCCATCCAGCTGCACTCCTCCATCCAGCTCACTCCTCCATCCAGCTCACTCCTCCATCCAGCTGCACTCCTCCATCCAGCTGCACTCCTCCATCCAGCTGTACTCCTCCATCCAGCTCACTCCTCCATCCAGCTCACTCCTCCATCCAGCTCACTCCTCCATCCAGCTGCACTCCTCCATCCAGCTCACTCCTCCATCCAGCTGCACTCCTCCATCCAGCTGCACTCCTCCATCCAGCTCACTCCTCCATCCAGCTCACTCCTCCATCCAGCTCACTCCTCCATCCAGCTGCACTCCTCCATCCAGCTGCACTCCTCCATCCAGCTCACTCCTCCATCCAGCTGCACTCCTCCATCCAGCTGCACTCCTCCATCCAGCTGCACTCCTCCATCCAGCTCACTCCTCCATCCAGCTGCACTCCGCCATCCAGCTGCACTCCTCCATCCAGCTCACTCCTCCATCCAGCTGCACTCCTCCATCCAGCTGCACTCCTCCATCCAGCTCACTCCTCCATCCAGCTGCACTCCTCCATCCAGCTGCACTCCTCCATCCAGCTCACTCCTCCATCCAGCTGCACTCTTCCATCCAGCTGCACTCCTCCATCCAGCTGCACTCCTCCATCCAGCTCACTCCTCCATCCAGCTGCACTCCTCCATCCAGCTGCACTCCTCCATCCAGCTGTACTCCTCCATCCAGCTGCACTCCTCCATCCAGCTCACTCCTCCATCCAGCTGCACTCCTCCATCCAGCTCACTCCTCCATCCAGCTGCACTCCTCCATCCAGCTGCACTCCTCCATCCAGCTCACTCCTCCATCCAGCTGCACTCCTCCATCCAGCTGCACTCCTCCATCCAGCTCACTCCTCCATCCAGCTGCACTCCTCCATCCAGCTCACTCCTCCATCCAGCTCACTCCTCCATCCAGCTGCACTCCTCCATCCAGCTCACTCCTCCATCCAGCTGCACTCCTCCATCCAGCTCACTCCTCCATCCAGCTCACTCCTCCATCCAGCTCACTCCTCCATCCAGCTGCACTCCTCCATCCAGCTCACTCCTCCATCCAGCTGCACTCCTCCATCCAGCTGCACTCCTCCATCCAGCTGCACTCCTCCATCCAGCTGCACTCCTCCATCCAGCTCACTCCTCCATCCAGCTGCACTCCTCCATCCAGCTCACTCCTCCATCCAGCTGCACTCCTCCATCCAGCTCACTCCTCCATCCAGCTGCACTCCTCCATCCAGCTGCACTCCTCCATCCAGCTGTACTCCTCCATCCAGCTGCACTCCTCCATCCAGCTCACTCCTCCATCCAGCTGCACTCCTCCATCCAGCTCACTCCTCCATCCAGCTCACTCCTCCATCCAGCTGCACTCCTCCATCCAGCTGCACTCCTCCATCCAGCTCACTCCTCCATCCAGCTGCACTCCTCCATCCAGCTGCACTCCTCCATCCAGCTCACTCCTCCATCCAGCTGCACTCCTCCATCCAGCTCACTCCTCCATCCAGCTGCACTCCTCCATCCAGCTCACTCCTCCATCCAGCTGCACTCCTCCATCCAGCTCACTCCTCCATCCAGCTGCACTCCTCCATCCAGCTGCACTCCTCCATCCAGCTGCACTCCTCCATCCAGCTCACTCCTCCATCCAGCTGCACTCCTCCATCCAGCTCACTCCTCCATCCAGCTCACTCCTCCATCCAGCTCACTCCTCCATCCAGCTGCACTCCTCCATCCAGCTCACTCCTCCATCCAGCTCACTCCTCCATCCAGCTGCACTCCTCCATCCAGCTGCACTCCTCCATCCAGCTCACTCCTCCATCCAGCTCACTCCTCCATCCAGCTCACTCCTCCATCCAGCTGCACTCCTCCATCCAGCTCACTCCTCCATCCAGCTGCACTCCTCCATCCAGCTGCACTCCTCCATCCAGCTCACTCCTCCATCCAGCTCACTCCTCCATCCAGCTGCACTCCTCCATCCAGCTGCACTCTTCCATCCAGCTCACTCCTCCATCCAGCTGCACTCCTCCATCCAGCTCACTCCTCCATCCAGCTGCACTCCTCCATCCAGCTCACTCCTCCATCCAGCTCACTCCTCCATCCAGCTGCACTCCTCCATCCAGCTCACTCCTCCATCCAGCTGCACTCCTCCATCCAGCTGCACTCCTCCATCCAGCTCACTCCTCCATCCAGCTCACTCCTCCATCCAGCTGCACTCCTCCATCCAGCTGCACTCCTCCATCCAGCTGTACTCCTCCATCCAGCTCACTCCTCCATCCAGCTCACTCCTCCATCCAGCTCACTCCTCCATCCAGCTGCACTCCTCCATCCAGCTCACTCCTCCATCCAGCTGCACTCCTCCATCCAGCTCACTCCTCCATCCAGCTGCACTCCTCCATCCAGCTCACTCCTCCATCCAGCTCACTCCTCCATCCAGCTGCACTCCTCCATCCAGCTGCACTCCTCCATCCAGCTGCACTCCTCCATCCAGCTGCACTCCTCCATCCAGCTCACTCCTCCATCCAGCTGCACTCCTCCATCCAGCTCACTCCTCCATCCAGCTCACTCCTCCATCCAGCTGCACTCCTCCATCCAGCTGTACTCCTCCATCCAGCTCACTCCTCCATCCAGCTCACTCCTCCATCCAGCTCACTCCTCCATCCAGCTGCACTCCTCCATCCAGCTCACTCCTCCATCCAGCTGCACTCCTCCATCCAGCTCACTCCTCCATCCAGCTGCACTCCTCCATCCAGCTGCACTCCTCCATCCAGCTCACTCCATCCAGCTCACTCCTCCATCCAGCTGCACTCCTCCATCCAGCTGCACTCCTCCATCCAGCTGTACTCCTCCATCCAGCTGCACTCCTCCATCCAGCTGCACTCCTCCATCCAGCTCACTCCTCCATCCAGCTGCACTCCTCCATCCAGCTGCACTCCTCCATCCAGCTGACTCCTCCATCTAGCTGCACTCCTCCATCCAGCTCACTCCTCCATCCAGCTCACTCCTCCATCCAGCTGCACTCCTCCATCCAGCTCACTCCTCCATCCAGCTCACTCCTCCATCCAGCTGCACTCCTCCATCCAGCTGCACTCCTCCATCCAGCTCACTCCTCCATCCAGCTGCACTCCTCCATCCAGCTCACTCCTCCATCCAGCTGCACTCCTCCATCCAGCTGCACTCCTCCATCCAGCTCACTCCTCCATCCAGCTGCACTCCTCCATCCAGTTCACTCCTCCATCCAGCTGCACTCCTCCATCCAGCTCACTCCTCCATCCAGCTGCACTCCTCCATCCAGCTCACTCCTCCATCCAGCTGCACTCCTCCATCCAGCTCACTCCTCCATCCAGCTGTACTCCTCCATCCAGCTCACTCCTCCATCCAGCTCACTCCTCCATCCAGCTGCACTCCTCCATCCAGCTGCACTCCTTCATCCAGCTGCACTCCTCCATCCAGCTGCACTCCTCCATCCAGCTGCACTCCTCCATCCAGCTCACTCCTCCATCCAGCTGCACTCCTCCATCCAGCTGCACTCCTCCATCCAGCTCACTCCTCCATCCAGCTCACTCCTCCATCCAGCTGCACTCCTCCATCCAGCTCACTCCTCCATCCAGCTGCACTCCTCCATCCAGCTGCACTCCTCCATCCAGCTCACTCCTCCGTCCAGCTGCACTCCTCCGTCCAGCTCACTCCTCCATCCAGCTGCACTCCTCCATCCAGCTCACTCCTCCATCCAGCTGCACTCCTCCATCCAGCTGCACTCCTCCATCCAGCTCACTCCTCCATCCAGCTGCACTCCTCCATCCAGCTGCACTCCTCCATCCAGCTCACTCCTCCATCCAGCTGCACTCCTCCATCCAGCTCACTCCTCCATCCAGCTGCACTCCTCCATCCAGCTGCACTCCTCCATCCAGCTGCACTCCTCCATCCAGCTCACTCCTCCATCCAGCTGCACTCCTCCATCCAGCTCACTCCTCCATCCAGCTGCACTCCTCCATCCAGCTCACTCCTCCATCCAGCTGCACTCCTCCATCCAGCTCACTCCTCCATCCAGCTCACTCCTCCATCCAGCTGCACTCCTCCATCCAGCTGCACTCCTACATCCAGCTGCACTCCTCCATCCAGCTGCACTCCTCCATCCAGCTGCACTCCTCCATCCAGCTCACTCCTCCATCCAGCTGCACTCCTCCATCCAGCTCACTCCTCCATCCAGCTGCACTCCTCCATCCAGCTCACTCCTCCATCCAGCTCACTCCTACATCCAGCTGCACTCCTCCATCCAGCTCACTCCTCCATCCAGCTGCACTCCTCCATCCAGCTCACTCCTCCATCCAGCTGCACTCCTCCATCCAGCTGCACTCCTCCATCCAGCTCACTCCTCCATCCAGCTCACTCCTCCATCCAGCTGCACTCCTCCATCCAGCTGCACTCCTCCATCCAGCTCACTCCTCCATCCAGCTGCACTCCTCCATCCAGCTCACTCCTCCATCCAGCTCACTCCTCCATCCAGCTGCACTCCTCCATCCAGCTGCACTCCTCCATCCAGCTCACTCCTCCATCCAGCTGCACTCCTCCATCCAGCTCACTCCTGCATCCAGCTGCACTCCTCCATCCAGCTGCACTCCTCCATCCAGCTCACTCCTCCATCCAGCTGCACTCCTCCATCCAGCTGCACTCCTCCATCCAGCTCACTCCTCCATCCAGCTGCACTCCTCCATCCAGCTCACTCCTCCATCCAGCTGCACTCCTCCATCCAGCTGCACTCCTCCATCCAGCTCACTCCTCCATCCAGCTCACTCCTCCATCCAGAAAGTCAGAGGCAGGAGAGCTTTCCCCACAGGGTGGAGGAGGTGATGAGAAGGAAAAATGTTAGGCTTCCAGTTGTCCTGGGGTCAGTGAGACAGCTGCAGGGATGCTCCAGCATTTCACTGTAGTGTGACAAAGTGGAAACTCCTGGTGGTCATGCCGGGCATTTCACATCACAGCACACGCATGCTTGTGGCTTTCTGTTGACAAAGGGGAGGCAGACTATTTTCATCCAAATCCACGATGTCACGTAGACTTCTTTTTAGCTTTGCTCAGTGGAGAAGCATTTCCGAAGCCCCGCGGTGGTTTCACTACCCCTTCACAGTCTGCTAGCGATCCGTTTGCGGTCACAGACAATCTGCTTCTGGAAGCCATGCGTCTGGTAGACGGGTGGCAAGCGGAGTGTCCAGTTTAGCCACAGGTCACTGTATGGCCGTGCTTTGAGGGTGCAGCAGATGCTTCTCTCTTGGGAAATGATAAACTCCACCCTGTGGAAGGTTATTTGGGCTGATGGAAAATCTAACAGACCGCTTGGCTGGAACAAGCAGAACAGTGAAACCCCTCAGTCAGGCCTGAGCCTTTACCAGTTGCCTGCCCTTCAACTTTCTGTCAGTATCATCCAAATTTCTCTTCCTTCAAAGCTGAATTTGTTGATATGACAAAAAATAATATATATATATATATTTTTTGAGACAAGATCTTGCTCTGTCGCCCAGGCTGGGGTGCAGTGGCACTATCTCAGCTCATTGCAACCTTCGCTTCCCAGGCTCAAGTGATTCTCCTGCCTCAGCCTCCTGAGTAGTAGGCGTTTGCCACCACGCCCAGCTAATTTTTGTCTTTTTCGTAGAGACAGGTTTTCGCCATGTTGGCCAGGCTGGTCTTGAACTCCTGACTGTGTATATATATCATATATATATTTTATATAATAATATACTATATATATTATAATATATATTATATATTATATTTTTATAATTTTTTCTTTTAAATTTTTATTTTATTTTTAATTATAATTTTTTATTTTGATATATTTTATATATTATATATACATTATATTTTATATATTATATATTTTTATATATTATGTATATTATATATTATATTATATTATATATATATAATTTTTAAAACAGAGTTTCACTCTGTCACCCAGGCTGGACTGCAGTGGTGTGACCTTGGCTCACTGCAACCTCTGCCTCCTGGGTTCAACCGATTCTTGTGCCTCAGACTCCCGAGTAGCTGGGATTACAGGTGTACATCATGACTAAATCCAGACTACATCCACCACGACTACATTTTTGTATTTTTTAGTAGAGATGGGTTTTCGCCATGTTGGTCAGGCTGGTCTCGAACTCCTGACCTCAAGCCATCCACCAGTCTCAGCCTCCCAAAGTGCTGGGATTACAGGTGTGAGCCACTGTGCCCGGCCCCATTTTTTTCTTTCCTTTTTTTTTTTTTTTTAAGACAAGTTCTGGTTCTGTCACCCAGGCTGGAATGCAGTGACACCGACTGGGCTCACGGCAAACTCCGCCCCCCAGGCTCAAGCCATCCTCCCACCTCAGCCTCCTGCGCCACCACACCCAGCTAATTTTTGTATTTTTTGTAGAGTCAGGGTTTCTCATGTTGCTCGGGCTGGTCTCGAACTTATGAGCGCAAGCCATCCACCTGCCTTGGCCTCCCAAAGTGCTGTGATTATAGGCGTGAGCTACCACACCTGGCCTTAACAGCCTTATTTTAACCTAAGCACCTCTAAACTGCATCTCTAAATACAGTCACTCGAGTACAAGGTGTTATTAAGCTTCAACAACTGAATTTTGGAGTACACGATTCAGCTCACAGCACGGCCTGGATCATCTTTCACCTAGTCTCTCTGCCTTCAGCCTTTCCTTCCTTGAAACCAACCTCCACAGAGCAATCGATGGGCCTACAGCACATTTGTGATCATGTGCCTGCATCCTCTGCTGAAAGGCTTTCCACCTTCTACAGGGGACATTGTGATGGTCAATTTTTTTTTTTTTTGAGATGGAGTTTCACTCTTGTTGCCCAGGCTGGAGTGCAATGGCACAATCTCGGCTCACTGCAACCTCTGCCTCCCAGGTTCAAGCGATTCTCCTGACTCAGCCTCCTGAGTAGCTGGGATTACAGGCATGCACTACCACACCTGGCTAATTTTGTATTTTTAGTAGAGATGGGGTTTCTCCGTGTTGGTCAGACTGGTCTCGAACTCCCGACCTCAGGTGATCTGCCTGCCTCAGCCTCCCAAAGTGCTGGGATTACAGGCGTGAGTCCCTGCGCCTGGCGTGATAGTCAATTTTATGTGTCAACTTGGCTAGGCTACAGTCCCATTATTCAATCAAACACAAATCTAGGCATTGTGTGCAGGTGTTTTATAGATGTGATCAAAGTCCATAATCGGTTGACTTTAAGGGAGATTATCCTAGATAATCTGAATGGGCTTGGTTCAATCAGACCTTGAAAGGCCTTCAGAGCAGAGCTGAGGACTCTCTGAAGAAACTTCATCTGTGGGCAGTGCGGCATTTGGTAATACCGAAGCAAGTTTTACCTTGCTTTTTCTGGTCTGCCCTACAGACATCAGATTTGCCTACCCAGTCCCCACAATCACACAGGCCAATTCCTTGCAATACATCCCTTAATATTTATCTCCTAGTTGTCTTTGTCTTGGTTATAGTCTGGCTAATATAGGCTTTGGTTCTGAAAGTGGTTCTAGAAGAATAGAATCTTAAAAATGAGTATTTATTTATTTATTTATATTTTAAGACAGGGCAAAACCCCATCTCTACTAAAAATACAAAGATTAGCCGGGTGTGGTGGCACACACCTGTAATCTCAGCTACTCGGGAGACTGAGGCAGAAGAGTGGCTTGAACCTGGGAGGCAGAGCCTGCAGTGAGCTGAGATCACACTGCACTCCATACACTGCACTCCGGCCTGGGTGACAGAGCGAGACTCTGTCTCAAAAAAAAAAAAGGTAGGGAAAGAAAAGGATGAGTTCAGGGCTTCAAATTCCTAGCTCATGTTTTGCATAAATGATCTGAAAGCTTCTCTCTCTGCCCTGAGAAAAACTCTTATCTCCTGTGGTTACAGGACTGAGATTTCTGAAAACAAAATCCAGGGTCTCATCCTCCAAGTAGCTAAATTCCAATATAAATTCAATTCTCAATCTTGCAGGATCTTTTGTTCAAGCAAGGGCATCGATTGGGAAGGAATGGGATACTGATAATTGGAATTGGGATGTATGGGCAGATCCTGATGAAGCTGGGATCATCAAACGCCTAAATTCTGCCAAGTCTTCTTTGCCAAAAGTAGCCTTTCCTGTCTGAGCAGATTGGCCACACTCTGCTGGAATAAACCTCATAGGCCTCTTCTAAGTTGCCTTGCAAGGTTCTGCTGATTCTCCTCAGGACCTACCCCTGCCACTCCTCTTGGCTTCTCAACCTATAACGAGACTCAAGTCCCAGCAGGCCCCAAAGGGTAAGGTATAAAGTATGATCCATGAGGAGATATATTATATTCCAAAAATCCTGCACGATTTTTCCAATTTCTATAAATAGAAATCTGGGGGAATGTGTGTAGATGGATCTTGAAACTCTAGGATTGCCTGGTGTGATGATGCCTTCAGTCCCAGAAGGTTGAGGCAGGAGGATTTCTCAAGCCTAGTTCACTTGAGGCCAGGAGTTCAAGACCAGCCTGGGAGACATAGTGAGCTCACCAGCTATATAAAAAAACAAAGCAAAACAAAAACCGAGCAGCTTTTCTAGTGACTCAGTTAGTGGACCCAAGTGAAAATATGTTGCCTCCATAATCCAAAGAGATAAACTAGGTGTCGTGTCTCGTTTTTGGTTGCAGGAGGGGCCAGATCGACAATTTTTTTTTTTTTTTTTGAGACGGAGTCTTGCTCTGTTATCCAGGCTGGAGTGCAGTGGTGCGATCTCGGCTCACGGCAAGCTCCGCCTCCTGGGTTCAAGTGATTCTCCTGCCTCAGCCTCCCGATTAGCTGCGACTCAGGCACCCACCACCACACCTGGCTAATTTTTTTTTCACTATGTTAGCCAGGATGGTCTCAATCTTCTGACCTCGTGATCTGCCCACCTTGGCCTCCCAAAGTGCTGGGATTACGGGGTGAGCCACTGTACCCAGCCTAGATGCAACGATTTATCTTTCAACTTAAAAGGGATATCTTGACACCATTGGATCCCCTATTTCTCATTGGGGAGTTTCCTGTGATCAGTTGGCTGAGAAAGAGAAAATGGTCTTACATGATATAGATGTAGGGCACTAGGATTTCATCTGTGAATAGCCACTGTACTCCATCTTCGGCGTCATAGTGAGGCCACCATCTCTAAAAAGCAAAAACCAAAAACTAGAATCAAGGGGGAAGGAATGGAATATAAAGTTGAATCAGACAAAACTTATCAATATGGACCCACTAAAGAGAGATTCCAGATTCAATTTCTTCAACTGAGGGGTTAGAAGAGCCTTTAACAGTTTAGTTGGTTGGCTGAAACATGAACCCAAGGGTGGCCTACGCCAAATGAAGTTAATGCCGGAACTGCTTCGATGTACTGTAGAGGAAGATATCCAAAGACTTAGGGAGATTGGAATGTTAGAATAGATTTATCAAGTAAGACTTGCTGACCAACTCTGGGAGGGTCAACTGCACATCATGTTCACCATGACAATGAGAATAAAACATTGTGAAGGGATCCTCAGCATCCTTGAAGAGTTCTGTAGACACTCTTGTCTCTCTCTGTGTGTGTGTATAAAAGCTGGGTTATATATATATTATATATTATATTTTGTATATATATATAAGCTGGGACTACAGGCGTGTGCCACTACGTCCGGCTAATTTTTTGTATTTTTTTGTAGAGATGGGGTTTCACCATGTTAGCCAGGATGGTCTCAATCTCCTTACTCTATATATAGAGAGAGAAAGACAGTAGAATCACCAAACTGGGGTCCCTAAAGCAATGGGGATGATGAGATCCTGGAGTGGCAGGAACCAAATGGCAGCACTTAATCACCAGAGAAAAGGTGAGCCTGGTTGCCATAATGGACTGGTGAGCCAAAGCAAGAATCAGAATAGACTGACTCACAGAGACCTGTGGCATTAACCAGTTGATCGTGGTCTCTGTCTTAGTACATTTTCTGCTGCTTACAATAGGACACCTGAAACTGGGTACTTTATAAAGAACTGAAATTTATTTCTAACTATTCTGGAGGCTGGGAAGTCCAGGGACATGACCTGACGTCTGCTGAGGGCTTCCTTTCTGGTAGGAATTCTCCGCAGAGTCCTGAGGTGGTACAGAAAATCACAGGGCAAGAGGGCTGAGCACACTAACATGCTAGCTTAGGTCTCTCTTCCCCTTCTTATAAAGCCACCAGTTCCACTCCTAATATAACCCATGACTCTGTTAACCTAAGAATCCATTAATCCATGAATGAATTAATCCATTCATGAGCTCTCATGACCTCATCTTCTCTTAAAGGGCCCCCCCTCTCAATACTGCCATATTGGGGATTAAGTTTCAACATGAGTTTTGGAGGGGACATTCAAACCAGAGCAGTCCCTTTGGGGAAAACCATGAGAAGGAACAGCAGTGTAAAAGTTCAGTAGTGTAGCAGGGTCCTAACTGAAGGGGACCTGGACTCTACTTCATTCAAGGGATTCTGGGTCTACAAACAGGCCCAAGTCTGGGAATTGATGGAGAGGCCACGACTCTGTTTTGGTGATTTGAGATACACTCTGTTCACTTGACCTAGACCTCTTCTACAGATCAAGTAGGAATAGAGTAGACTGCCCACCTATTTCCTTTGTAGGGATACCATGACCAACTAGCCAACACCCTAGGCGTGGGCTGGGAGACGAAAGCTGAGAAGGTAATGTAGCAGGAAGAGGAGCCGTAGACATTTGATCATTTCCTTGTGCAACTTATGTCTGCAGGGCCTGCTCAAGTCTGATCTTACACATGCCATTTCTATTTGGTAATGGAGTACGGTTGTACATGCTCAGATTTATGGATTGGTGGGTCAGACAACACCCAGTTCATGAGGGGCAGTTCGGGTCACATGGTAAATTGGTGGCTCATAGTTAGGTGTTCAATCCTCTATTAAGGCTCGGTAGCAAGCCAAAAGCTGTTTCTCTAGGAGAATGGTTATCTGCAGAGGACGGCAGGACTTTGTTTCAAAATCCTAAGAATCTGTACTATGATTCATGTATAAGGGCTTACCAAAGGCTCCAAACAGCATCCCTATCTGCCACTTCAAGCACCATGAGATCTGCTAGATCACAGGGCTCAGGGGACAGAGTAGATTGCAAGGCAGTGTGGACCTGTTGTAATCTGCTTTTCCGGGCTGTACTCAAAACTAGCAGCTTGTACTGGGTGCAGTGGCTCATGATTGTGATCCCAACATTTTGGGAAGCTGAGGTAGGAGGATCACTTAAGGCCAGGAGTTCAAGACCAGCCTGGGCAATATAGTGAGATCTCCAGCTCTACAGAAAACAAAACAACAACAATAAAAACCCTAGCAGCTTTTCTAGTGACTCAGTTAGTGGACCCAAGTGAGAAATATGTTGCCTCCAAAATACAAATAGATAAACTAGTTGTTGCGTCTCTTTTTTGGCTGCAGGAGGGGCCAGATGCAACAAGTTACCCTTCAACTTAGAAGGGATATCTTGACATCACTGGATCCCCTATGCCTCATTGGGAAGTTTCCTATGGTCAGTTGGCTGAGAAAGAGAAAATGATTCTACATGATATACAGGCCATCACCTGAAAGTGGAGAGCTGCAGAGTTACAGCTCATTTCTGGGATATTCCCAGATGGCAGAGCTTCAAGCGGAGCACCTTGGTCATACATTTTGCCTGGAAAAAGAAATGGCTGGAGGCAAGTATCTATATTGATTTATGGGCTATCTTAGTTCAGGTTGCTGTAACAGAAATACCACAGGACAGCAGGCCTGAACAACAAATATTTATTTTTATTTATTTCTGTTTTTTTGAGACAGAGTTTTGATCTTCTTGTGCAGGCTGGAGTACAATGGTACGATCTCGGCTCACCGCAACCTCCGTCTCCCGGGTTCAAGTGATTCTCCTGCCTCAGCCTCCTGAGTAGCTGGGATTACAGGTGCACACCATCCTGCCCAGCTAATTTTTGTCTTTCTATTAGAGATGGGGTTTCACCGTGTTGGCCAGGCTGGTCTCAAACTGCTGACCTCAGGTGATCTGCCCGGCTCGGCCTCCTGAAGTGCTGGGATTACAGGCGTGAGCCACCGCACACAGCTGAACAACAATTTACTTCTCACAGTTCTGGAGGCTGGAAAGTCCAAGATCCAGGTGCTGGCAGTTTTGGCACCTGGTAAATGCAGTCTCCTGGTTTGCACATGGCCATCTTTTTGTGGCTTCTCACATGGTGGGAGAGCAGAGAGGAAGCAGGGTCTCTGTGTCTCTTTTCCTAAGGAGATCCTTTCCATGCAGGCTCCGCCCTCACTGCTTCCTAATACCATCACGTCGGGGGTTAGAATCTCAACATATAAATGTTGGGGAGATACAAACATTTAATCCATAACATGGGCTATCACCAGTGGTTTGGCTGGATGGCCAGAGACTTGAGGGAACATAATTGGAAAGTTGGTGACAAGGAGGTTTGAAGAAAGAGTAAGCAGATAGACCTCTCTGAATAGGCAAAAAAAAAAAAAAAAAAAAAAAAAAAGTGAAGATATTTATGTTGCACGTGAGTGTTCGCCAAATGGTAACCTCAGCAGAGAGAGAATTTAATAATAGGTGGATGAGATGGCCCACTTTATGGATACCAGTCAGCCTCTTTCCCCAGCCAGTTCCCTCATTGCCCACTGGGCTCATGAATCAAGTGGATATGGTGGCACGGGTGGAGGCTATGTGTGGGCTCAGCAGCATGCACTTCCACTCACCAAGGCTGACCTGGCTGCAGCCAGTGCTCAGTGCCCAGCCTGCTGGCAGTGGAGACCAACACAGAGACCCTCATAGGACCCCAGGGTTATCAGACAGCTACCTGGTGGCAACTTGATTACACTGAAGCATTTCCATCATGGAAGGGCCAGCTATTCTTACCAGAATAGCTACTTACTCTGGATACAGGTTTGCCTTTCCTGTACACAATGCTTCTGCTAAAATGACCACCCATGGATTTATAGCACACCTTATCCACCATCACGACATTTCACACAATACTTCTGATCACAGAACTCAATTCACAGCAACTGAAGTGTGGCAATGAGCCCCAGCTTATGGAACTCAGTCTTACCATGTTCCCCAGATCCTCAAGCAACTGGTTTGATAGAGTGGTAGAATGTGTTTGTTTCTTTTTAAATTACAGACAGGGTTTCACTATGTTGTCCAGGCTGGTCTCAAATTCCTGGGCTCAAAAGAGGAATGACAGCTGGGAGCCACTGTACCTGGCCAGAATGGGCTTTTGAAGACTCAATTACAGTACCAACCAGGTGGCAATACGTCGTGGGGCACTGTCCTCTAGGAGGCTGGATAGGCTCCAAATGAGTGTCTAATACATGCTATTGTTTCCTCCATAGCCAGAATTCATGAGTCCAGGATTCAAGGGGTGGAAATGGGAGTGACCCCACTCACCATTGCCCGTAATGATCCACTAGCAAATGTCTGTCTGCTTTCCTTGTGACCTTAGGTTCTGCTGGTCTAGAGTCTTAGACTTAAAGGGAGGAATGCTTCTACCAGGAAACACAGCAATGATTCCGCTGAATTGGAATTAAGACTGAACCTCAACCACTGAGGCTCCTCGTGCCTCTGTATAAACAGGCAAAAAGGGGGTTTACTTTCCTAAGCAAAGAATACGGACATTTCTAAAAAGTTTGTTTAGAAGGGCACATTTTCTAGCAGTCCTTCTTATAAGAAACAGAAAGAAGAAATAAGCATATATGTGGGATGAGTCCCTCCCAAAGTTCCAAGATAAGTATTTGAGGAATGTGGTGGTCTTTTTATGTGTTAACTGGGTTAGGCTGCTTTCCCCAATTATTATTGAAACACGAATCTAGATGTTGCTGTGAAGGTACCGTATTTTACAGATGTGACTAAAGCCCATAATCATTGACTTTAGGTAAGAACAGTTATCCTAAATCATCAGGTAATTCAAATAGGTGAAGGGCTTTTTGTTTTTGTTTTTCTTTTCAGATAGAGTTTCACTCTGTCACCCAGGCTGGAGTACAGTGGCATAATCACAGCTCACTGCAGCCTCCACCGCTCGGGCCCAGGTGATCCCCTCCCTCGGGTTCCCCAGTGACTGGGACTAGTGGTGCGTGCCACCCCAGGCTTTTTTTTTTTTTTGAGATAGAGTCTCGCTCTGTCACCCAGGCTGGAGTGCAGTGGCATCTTGGCTCACCGCAAGCTCCGCCTCCCGGGTTCACGCCATTCTTCTGCCTCAGCCTCCCAAGTAGCTGGGACTACAAGGGCCACCACCGCGCCCAGCTAACTTTTTGCATTTTTTTAGTAGAGACAGGGTTTCGCCTTGTTAGCCAGGATGGTCTCTATCTCCTGACCTCGTGATCCCAAAGTGCTGGGATTACAGGCATGAGCCACTGGGTGAAAGATCTTAAGAGCAGGGCTGAGGTTTCCCTGAGGAAAGAGAAATTCCACCTGAGAGCTTGCCTGTCCTTCCTGATGGCCTGCCCTGGGGCTTTCAGACTTTCCTAGCCATCCCCCACCATTGCATAAACGAATTCCTTGCACGGAATCCCTTCATATGTCAGCATACATATCCTACTTGCTCTGTTTCTATAGTTGAACCATGGCTGGTACAAAAATAAAAACCTTTCTCTTTAAAGCCTCTCCCATTTCATACCTTCCCATCCACAGTAGGAACCCAAGAATTAGGCAGGAACATGTGGGCATAATTTCCCCAAGTTAATGGAAAAGCACATTGTGATGAAGACCTAGGGTTGAGAAGGCAGAGGGACCTCTGTTCTACAAAGTGAAAGATTAAAGCTGTGTTGACAAAAGGAACGTGAAGTACGTATGCAGCCCCTTTGAAAGTTAACTAATCCTTGAGGTGCAAGATGGGTCTAATTTTTTTCCTAACGTATTTGGGGGAGAGCAAACTGCACTCTGAAATGGGAGTCCCTTTTATCCTGAATGTCCTTTTTGTCCACTCTTGGGTCTCAGAGCTCCCTCTTCTCTGTACCCAGTGGCAGAAAGTGAGGACAGCAGAGAGAGATGCTGGAGGCTGCACAATTTGTAGGGACAAGAGAGAACTAGGGCCAGGAGATTTCTGATAAGAGTGTTGGTGACAGAAAAATGGGGTTGGGAGATGCAGGGACCCCACTAGGGCTACAGAAGAAAGGGGGAATACGAGAAGGGAGAAAGGCCAGCGTTAGAAAAGGAAGGGACAGCCACACGGCTGTAGGGCAGCTCAGTGAGGTCCAGACTTTTGCTCAGGGCAAAAGGACAAAGTCTCAGACAAGGGACACAACGCCTCACCTTCCACACTTCCGACTCTGTAGGGTTCACGGTCATCATTGGAGCTTGGCGTACATACCTGCTTACTCTTGTTCAGGTGCTGAAGTCTAAAATAGGAAAGGACTTTTCAAAAGATGGCACTCAAGGCGAAGAAGGAAGCTCCTGCCCCTCCTCAAACCAAAACCAAAGCCAAAGTGAAGGCTTTGAGGGCCAAGAAGGCAGTGCTGAGAGGTGTCCACGGGACAAAGCCTCCCACGCACCTGCCCATTCTCCAGAGACCACGTCATCCACCTCTGGTGGCCCAAGACACTGCGACTCCAGAGGTAGCCCAAATATTCTTGGAAGAGTGCCCCCAGAAGAAACAAGCTTGACCACTATGCCAGCCTCAAGTTTCCACTGACCCTGAGGTGATTGCGGGGCTCAGGTCTCTGGAGAATGGGCAGGTGCCTGGGAGGCTTTGTGATTCTCCTCCAGGAATAAAGAGTATAAAGGGGCCACTGGTGGCCGGGCACGGTGGCTCATGCCTGTAATCCCAGCACTTTGGGAGGCTGAGGAGAGAGGAATCACTTGAGGTCATGAGTTCAAGACCAGCCTGGCCAACATGGTGAAACTCTGTCTTTACTAAAAATACAAAACTAGCCGGGCGTGGTGGCGGGCGCCTGTAGTCCCAGCTATGCAGGAGGCTGAGGCAGGAGAATTGCTTGAATCTGGGAGGCAGAGGTTGCAGTGAGCCGAGATCGTGCCATAGCACCCCAGCCTGGCAACAGAGCAAGACTCCGTCTCCAAAAAAAAAAAAAAAAAAAGGTGGGGGGCATTGATGCTGCTGGAGAAGCAGCCACGAAGACAGAAGGCAACACACTTGTGTACACTGTGGATTGTTAAAGCCAACAAGAACCAGATGGAACAGGCTGTGAAGGAGCCAAGGTCAACACTGAGTCGACCTGATGGAGAGAAGAAGGGAAGGAGCTCCATGACACCGATGTGGCCGAGGCCAACACTGAGTCGACCTGATGGAGAGAAGAAGACATGTGTCCACTGGCTCCTAATGACCATGCTTTGGAAGTTGACAACAAAATTGGGATCATCTAATCTGAGTCTGGCTGGCTAATTCTAAAGATATATATGTATCTTTTCACCAGAAAAAAATACAAATAAAATAAAATAGAAAAGGGAAAACCCCCTTCTCCAAGATCAGGGGACTAGAAACGCCTTCTCTGAGGTTGCCAAGGGTGCAAGGAAGGGGACAAAAGAAAAGCGTCCTTTGCAAAGTGATCCAGAGAGCAGACAGTAAATGGAAGTTAAGAGGTTACAGATTTCAGCTCTGCCAAGAAACACCTTTGTGTTTTTTTTGTTTTTGTTTTTGTTTTTTTGAGATGGAGTCTCTCTCTTGTCACCCAGGCTGGAGTGCAGTGGCACAATCTTGGCTCACTGCAAGCTCCGTCTCCCGGATTCAAGTGATTCTCCTGCCTCAGCCTCCCGAGTAGCTGGGACTACAGGCTCCCGCCACCATGCCCGGCTAATTTTTTGTATTTTTAGTAGAGATGGGGTTTCACCATTTTAGCCAGGATGGTCCCAATCTCCTGACCTCGTGATCCGCCCGCCACAGCCTCCCAAAGTGTTGGGATTACAGGAGTGAGCCACTGCATCTGGCCAAGAAACACCTTTTAAATGCTCATTACAAATAAAGAGAAATGGGCTACCTTGGGAGGGAGGGAGTTTCTTGTCCCCGTAGGTGTTAGTTGACACAGGGTGACCACCTAGCAAGGGTGGCTTGGGAAGGATTCAAGCATTGGCCTCTAAGGCCCTAGTCAACAATATACTTTTCTATTTATTGAAGGACTTAGATATGGAGATAACTTTAAGAATACTTGGCACTAGGACTATAAAATATGCTATTATAAGCTCAGAATTAAAACTCATCATAGGCAGGCAGAGCTGGACAGGATTTTTTTTTTTTTTTAGAACGAGGTCTTGCTATATTGCCCAGGCAGGTCTTGAACTCCTGGGCTCAAGCTATCCTCCCGCCTCTGCCTCCCTAAGAGCTGTGATTACAGGTGTGAGCCACCGTGCCCGGCCAGGACAGGATCTTCAAAATAATCTTGTCTAATGTCCCTCTTACCCTCCCCTCCAATTTCATATAAGTGAGAAAATACCCAGAAAGAAATGACTAACTCCAGATGACACAGCTGAAAAGTGGCCTAGAACCTGGAACTGGTGACCATGTTCCATCCATTTCTTAACATCTTCTTTTCGAGTGTCTTTATCGAAGCTGCCCAGCAATATCTGGAAACTCACGAGGAAAACAATAATGGAAACAATTAAACCTTGACAAATGACAGCTTCTTCAGATATGGTTTAAACACAAAGAACTATAAGGAACTCAACTGCTCAAACTCCTTGATAACATCAAGGAAAAGGAGTCATTTCACATAAATCTCAGAGATGATGTCATCGAAACATACAAGTAGCTAGTGGAAGTTACAGCTCATCCTGAAGGAAATGATTCTTATAAATAGTTTTGATCTGGAGATACCATTTGGCGTCTTAGAATCGTAGACTCTTGAAATGGGAAGGCCTGCCGCAGAGGCTATCGGATCCGGGGTGTGCTGGCCGCGCGGTGTCAGCAGGGTCAATGCCACTCTCCACTCGGCTTCTATCAGACTTTGATAAGATAAACATGCTTACTGTGAAACTTCAAACAGTGCAGAGAAGTATAAAAAAGACTTACCAGAAATGTCCCTGCCCAGAGTTAACCACTGCGAGCATTTTGATGACTGTCATTCCGTTTTCTCTAGGCACATGTTTACAGTCACACATCCATATTTTGGCAAAATTGGGACCAGAGTACAAATGCAGTTTGTCATATTCTTCTTTACACTAAACTATTTATTTATTTATTTATTTATTTATTTATTTTTGAGACAGAGTTTCGCTCTTGTTGCCCAGGCTGGAGTGCAATGGCACAATCTTGGCTCACTGCAACCTCCGCCTCCTGGGTTCAAGCGATTCTCCTGCCTCAGCCTCCTGAGCAGCTGGGATTACAGGTGTGTGCCACCACACCCAGCTAATTTTTGTACTTTTAGTAGAGATGGGGTTTCACCATGTTGGCCAGGCTGGTCTCGAACTCCTGACCTCAAGTGATCCACCTGCTTGGCCTCCCAAAGTGCTGGGATTACAAGCATGAGCCACTGCACCTGGCCCTACACTAAATCATTTATATAGCTTCACAATTTCATTTTAATGGCTGCATAGCAGACCACTGTATGAAGAGAACTTCATATAGTCAACCACACTCTGATTGATTGATCGATTCGGTGTCCTCAGTTTTTTACTAACTTGGAGGGTTAGTTCCTGCTTTAGGGAAAGAGCTCATCTTGGCCACCCTTGGGAATGTGAATTGACTTTGGAAACTAAAAGCACTTTGCTTCCTCCAAAGTAGTAAGTGTTTGGGGGTGATTGTGGGGCTAAGGTCTCTGGAGGATGGGCAGGTGGCCGGGAGGCTTTGTGGTTCTCCTCTAGGATAAAAAGAGTATAAAGGGGCCATTGGTGCTGCTGGAGAAGCTGCCATACTCCAGGGGAAGGCCTTAAGGATATGCCAGCACCTGGAGCCCATCCTGACCCCGGCTGACTTCCAGGTCGGCTTGCAAACCTGCCCTGGCTAACCTACCTCTGGAAAGAGCCAGAACTGAGGACTGGACCAGCTCCTGGTCCAAGGTCCAGCTTACCCAGGCCAGCTGCTGCTCTGCAAGCAGAACTCCACTTGTGCTTCCAGCAAGAGGCGTGGCTGCCTCATACTCACTAATGAAGGCCAAAGCTTTACCCACTTCTGGGCTTTGGCAGATTACCAAGCAGCCAACTGCTCCTCCGTCATCAACGCTTCCTCTTCACGTATAGTGAGAGACAACACCATCAATGAAGTCCTCCTGGGCTGTGTAACTTGGAGACTGAGGGGCTCTGGCACCCAAACTCTGGGGACACCCTGGGATACCAAAGTACCACCACCAGTACCTCCAGCTGAGGTACTGGGGTATTGAGGGGAGGTGACAATGCCACAGTGAATACCTTTTTGACGTACGTCTTTACGTATGGATCCAATTATCTCCTTCATATGAACTCCTCTAAGTGGCACTGCTGCGTCTGTGGGAAAATACGGAACAAATCTTGCAGCAATGCGGGCTGGTGCCTGGGAAGGGACAGCTGGCCCGCTGCTGAGAACCTTCACGAGGCAGCAACTTGTGACAGACGTAGCCACTGTTCAGAGCCTGGCCTTGTAGGTTCAGCACCCCACAGTCAATGGGACTTCCAAAGCTGACCCACTCAGAGGAGACTGGAGGGGACAAAGCGGAATGCCCAGGAGGAGTTTGTAATGAAATGCATCAATGCCGGGGAAGCAGGAGTTTGAGTCAGCCTGACCAGCCTGCTCTCTTTTGTTATGGAAATCAGCACGGGAAGCCAAAATCACAATCAGAAGGCTAATGGTAAGCCTAGAATCCAGGAAGGGGAGTTAGTTTGGTGACCTGAATGATGGCTGGATGCATCGTCCATCCCGCCACTAGGGTAATATACACCCTTCAGGCGACAGTGGCGGCAAAGTAAAGTCAGGTGAGTTGTAAGTCAGAAACTGCTCTGTGGCTAAAGTGAACCCCTAGCCATTCTCCTGCAGAGTCCTTCTTCTATCTGGCAATACTCTGTGTGCTTGGGGACTCACAGCTTTTCTTGCAGATAGAGAGGGTAAAAAATCACACCATAGGCTGGGCGCGGTGGCTCACACCTGTAATCCCAGCACTTTGGGAAGCTGAGGTCGGTGGATCATGAGGTCAAGAGATCGAGACCATCCTGGCCAACATGGTGAAACCCCATCTCTGCTAAAACTAAATAAAATAAAATAAAATAAAATAAAAGCCACGTGTGGTGGCAGGCGCCTGTAGTCCCAGCTACTCGGGAGGCTGAGGCAGGAGAACCACTTGAACCTGGGAGGCGGAGGTTGCAGTGAGCCAAGTTTGCACCACTGCACTCCAGCCTGGGTGACAGAGCGAGACTCTGTCTCAGAAAGAAAAAAAAAAATCACACCATAGGGCCCTATTTTTTTAAAAAAGCCCATCCATATCTCACTTTTTTTTTTTTTTTTTTGAGACAGAGTCTCACTCTGTCACCCAGGCTGGAGTGCAGTGGCACAATCTCGGCTCACTGCAAGCTCCGCCTCCCAGGTTCAAACTATTCTCCTGCCTCAGCCTCCTGAGCAGCTGGGATTACAGGCACCTGCCACCATGCCCGGCTAAATTTTTGTATTTTTAGTAGAGATGGGGTTTCACCGTGTTAGCCAGGATGGTCTCCATCTCCTGACCTGGTGATCCGCCTACCTCGGCCTCCCAAAGTGCTGGGATTATAGGCGCAAGCCACTGCACCCGGCCCATATCTACTTTTCTTATTCATTTATTCATTTATTCACTCAACTAATGATGGTTGAGTTCTGTGCAGGTCCTGGGGAGACAGAAGTGAATAAAGTAGATACATTTCCTGCTGTCGTGGAGTTCATATTCTGGTGGGAGAGAAAGACAGTAGACATGTAATTAAATGAATACACAATGATTGTGTATTTGATTACACCATTAATTAAATAGGACAATTTCGAACTGTAAAAATCTATATGCGGCTGGGCGCGGTGGCTCACCCCTGTAATCCTAGCACTTTGAGAGGCTGACATGGGTGGATCATGAGGTCAGGAGTTCAAGACCAGCCTGGCCAACATGGTGAAACCCCGTCTCTACTAAAAATACAAAAATTTGCTGGGCGTGGTGGTGGTGTACTCCTGTAATCCCAGCTACTTGGGAGGCCGAGGCAGGAGAATCACCTGAACCTGGGGGCGGAGGTTGCAGTGAGCCGAGATCATGCCACTGCACTCCAGCCTGAGCAACAGAGTGAGACTCTGTCTCAAAAACAAAGAAACAAAAAAAGTCAGGAGCAAGTCAAGAGGAACACGGATAAAATCCTAGGTCAGTGTCACCGAAAATCTAACTGGGGTACCGTAGGTCTCAGCTGCATGATTTCCCTCCTGTGTCTCACCATGAACTGAGATTTGCTGGAAATGCCCAGGAGGGTGGGAAAGAACATAAATTTCATTGTCTTCTCAGCCAAAAAGAAAAAAAAAAATCCTCTATGGCCTGATGCAATTAAAAAAAAAAAAAAATCCATGTGGTGTACCGCCCCAGGATCTCAGAGATTAGATGTAGAGACCCAGGTCATGTCCCAGAAGGGAAGAGTAAGGGGGGAAGAACTCTTTTCAGGGATTGATAGGGTGAATGACTGGAAGTTTCTACAATGGAAAAAAAAAAAAAAAGGCTGGGTTATCATTCCTGTCATTGCTATTATTGTTGTTGTTATCAAAAACATGTAAATAGTCCTCTTCAATTACTGTCCCTCTTAAACAATAAAGGTGATAACAGAGACTTCCTCGGGCATTTGCAAACCCAAAGAGAATATTGTTATTCACTAGCAGCTTTGCTTCAAGGGATCCAGCAGTGACTGTGGGATCCAGAAGATTCCAGGGGAAGGTCTAGGTGTGTTGTTTGAGTGACTGAAGAGGGTCAGAGGGCCCTTTAGAGAAACGGTTCTGGCAGAGTGGGTGGCACACAGTGAGGGGAGATGGTGAGGGAAGAGAGCAGAGGCCAGAGGAGAGGCGCGGTGGCATCAGACACCTATGACAGGGCAGGATGGGAGGAGGGGTGAGAAAGAGGGGGCTGCGAGACGTCTCTGAAAAGAAGACCTGAGTGATGGGTGGGAAGTGGGGTCACCCGGACAGTGACACAACATCTGTGTTAACCAGGGCTGTTGGCACCAGCCGCAGCCCGCCCTCCCCACTCCCAATCTCGGTTTTGGACACAACAAAAACTTATTTATTTCTCTTTCATTTCCAGGTGGGATGTGGGGGGAGCTGGCGGGGGCGGCACTCCAACGAAGCTGTCTTCCAAACTGGGCATCCTGGCTGTGCCCATGTGTGTCTTCACCATCTTGGAATCCTTTGCTTCCGGCCGGATGGACAGAAGAGAAAGCAAAACTTTTTCTTCACCATCACGAACCGGAAGTGAGCTGTAACTTCTGTTTGCTTCTGTTGGTAAAAATTCATCACACGGCCATGGCTTGGGAGCACAGGAGAGGCCCTGCAGCCCAGGCCTTGTGTGGCCATTCAGACACTGGCCCATCAGCAGGGAGCTGGTCACTGTAGGAGTCGGGAGGTGTTAGTCTCTGTGAGCAGAAGGGAGTTCCCTTGGGTGCCTTCTCACTCCAAATCACACCATGCTGTTCTGTCTGGAGAGTCCCTGGCTAGGCTTAGGGTTTGGAGGACACCAGGGACAACTGAGGCTCTGGTAGTCCCCCCTTGTAGATGGCAAAACCCTGTACTGCAGGCGCCTTGTTGTTTATGGGGGTCAGTGTGCCCTTTCATACTCCTTCCAGCACGAAGATTTGAGGGTGAATGCTCGGGGCTCTGGATTCTTACCCTCTCTCCCACAACTTACCCTCCGACCCCACGGGAGTCTCTTCTTCCTGGGCCTTGGCTTCCCCGGCTACAAAGGGAATGGGCTGGCCTGCATGACCTTTAATGTTTTTCCAGGCGCGAGAGTCTATGTCCCCTTACGGACAAGCTCGAACCAACTCATTTCTGCATCTCCTGAGCTCTTGGAAAGGAGCGAGGCCTGGAAGACCTTCTGGGGTTCCTGCTGTGAGCTTCGGCCCTACCTGATCCTACCTAAAATTGCATCAACAAAATCAGAGACTTCTTCAGCTCGTCAGCTGCTGGCAGCCATTCAAAAAGTGCATGATCACACGTATGTTTATTGCAGCACTATTCACAATAGCAAAGACTTGGAATCAACCCAAATGTCCATCAGTGACAGACTGGATTAAGAAAATGTGGCACATATACACCATGGAATACTATGCAGCCATAAAAAAGGATGAGTTCGTGTCCTTTGTAGGGACATGGATGCAGCTGGAAACCATCATTCTCAGCAAACTAGCGCAAGGACAGAAAACCAAAAACCGCATGTTCTCACTCATAGGTGGGAATTGAACAGTGAGATCACTTGGACACAGGAAGGGGAACATCACACACCCGGGCCTGTTGTGGGGAGGGGGGAGGAGGGAGGGATGGCATTAGGAGATATAACTAATGTAAATGACGAGTTAACGGGTACAGCACACCAACACGGCACATGTATACATATGTAAGAAACCTGCACGTTGTGCACATGTACTCTAGAACTTAAAGTATAATAATAATAATAAAAAGTGCATGATCTGAATGGGCAGAGGGAGAGACCCAATGGCCTGTGCCAGGGCTCAGATTTCAAGACAGCACAGTGTTCCTGCCTCTGTGAGATCCACGTGTGAGCAAGGCCTGAACATCCACAGATGTGAGATCGAGTTACATCAGTCAGGGCACCAGCAGGCAACAGATGCACACCCCAAAGTGTTTGGGGAAGGGGAAAAAAAGCTTGAAGTAGGGACTGTTCACAAATGTGTAGCCGGAGGTAAGGAACCAACAAAGAATGGTGAGGTACCCAGGGCTGGGGACCAGGCCTGAAGGGGCAAAGGAGGAAATGGTGTGAGCAGACTCAGGGGAGACCGACCTTCCCACAGAAGCCAGAGCCATAGAAGAATGTAACGGCAGGAAAGCAGGGTTGAGCCAGCGCGGACGGGGGTGGGATGGAGCAGGGAATAAATGTGTCAACCTCCAGTCTCTTGCCAGCGCCTCCCATTGGCCAAACCCAACAGGAAGCCAGGGGAACAGGCGCCCTGGTGATGCAGTTACAGAAAACACAGAGGGCAGGAGAGGCAGTGGACAGGGGAGGCACATGGAGAATAACCAGCTCAGGAGTCTGGTTTCTCCCATGACAGGGGGAGTCTGAACGGCCTGGACCCAGTGTATACTGGCAGTGAAATTCCCAGCTAGGTTGATGATAACAGCAGTGATAACAAAGAAGGTGACACTACCTTAGATTTATATAACTGTTTTGTCCTCCAACAATATCTTGTTACCTAGAGCATCTTTCAGGACATCTGAAGGAGCCTGGTGGAATTCTCTGAATCTTGCCTCTGAGATTTCTTTCAGATACAAATTTAGACCCTGCTCTGACTTTTTCCCGAGTGGTAACACTAGCTGCTCTGTCAGTCCCCAGAGAGTTGAAGAGTGGGATAAATTTAGACCACAGAGTTATTGTGCCTCAGCCAATATTTTAAATACTTGATTTTTAACATGACCCTGACCTCCATGCCCTGCGTAACCATGCATTCCCGGTCGTGTATTTGACCAGCCTCTAGGTCTCTCACCCCCACACCCATGTGTACCTCCCCGCCTCCGCCAGCTATGAATAGTTGGTGTGGACAAAGAGACCGGGTGTTGGGCTGCAATCAGCTCCCACTCCATCAGATACCATCACTGTCAAAACAAAGTCAGCTATGTGGAAACCCTCGCCATGCCTCCTGCCTCCTTTTGGAATGCACTGTTCTGACTGCAAGCACAAAGCAGCAATTTAGAAGCATGAGATGGTGCAGAAAACAAGGCACAAAACCAAGAAAACGAATATGATGTGGCATGGCATGAAATGCAGGACTGTCGACAGAGAAAGAACGGAGCCAGGAGAGGAGGATGCTTCAAGATTAACACACATGAGAGACGAGGCCAAGAAACCAGGCCTTGGGTATTTTTTCATTTCTCTGCATCCTTGACTTCACTATAGTTATTACTGTTGATAGATCATTTTACTCTAGCACTTTTCAAATGTTTTCGTGCATTAGCTATGCATTTTAGTACTTAAACAATATATAGATTTTTTTTTTTTTTCTTTTTGTTTTGTTTTTGTTTTTTTTTTTTGAGACGAAGTCTGGCTCTGTCGCCCAGGCTGGAGTGCAGTGGCCGGATCTCAGCTCACTGCAAGCTCCGCCCCCCGGGTTTACGCCATTCTCCTGCCTCAGCCTCCTGAGTAGCTGGGACTACAGGCGCCCGCCGCCTCGCCCGGCTACTTTTTGTATTTTTTAGTAGAGACGGGGTTTCACCGTGTTCGCCAGGATGGTCTCGATCTCCTGACCTAGTGATCCGCCCGTCTCGGCCTCCCAAAGTGCTGGGATTACAGGCTTGAGCCACCGCGCCCGGCCCTTTTTTTTCTTTTTGAGATGGAGTCTGGCTGTGTTGCCCAGGCTGGAGTGCAATGGTGCGATCTCTGCTCACTGCAACCTCCACCTCCTGGGTTCAAGCAATTCTCCCGCTTCAGCCTCCCCAGTAGCTGGGACTACAGGCGCCCACCATCATGCCCAGCTAATTTTTGTATTTTTGTAGAGACGGAGTTTCACCATATTGGTCAGGCTGGTCTCGAACTCCTGACCTCAGGTGATCCGTCCACCTTGGCCTCCCCAGGTTCTGTGATTACAGGTGTGAGCCACAGCACCCGGCCAAGATTTTTTTCACTCTGTTATATAGTGTGCTCTTTTCTTTTTTTTGAGATGGAGTTTTGCTCTTGTCACCCAGGCTGGGTGACAATGACGCAATCTCTGCTCACCGCAACCTCCGCCTCCCAGGTTCAAGAGATTCTCCTGCTTCCGTCTCCCAAGTAGCTGGTATTATAGGCACCCGCCAATATGCCCGGCTAATTTTTTTTTTTTTTTTTCGCATTTTCAGTAGAGACGGGGTTTCACCATGTTGGTCAGGCTGGTGTCAAACTCCTGACCTCCAGTGATCCGCCCGCCTCAGCTTCCCAGAGTGCTGGGATTACTGGCATGAGCCACTGCACCCGGCCTTAGTGTTCTGTTTCCAAACTTTGGGTCACAACCCATTAATAGGACATGAAATTAATTTAATTGAGTGTGGTCAGCATTTTTCAAAAAATGAAATAGACGGACTATAAGCATCAGAGTATATTATGGAGAGAAAACTAAGTGTTGTATGATACACCTAAATGTGCACGCTGGGTGTCTACTTAAATGCACTCTTCACCTAGGCCTCAGCGTAGCAGAGCTGGCTGGGTGTCAAGGCACTCGGGCACTTGTTCCAGCACCATTGTTAATCTTCCAAGTGGCCCCATCTGGACAGTTGTCCTCTCTGGTCTTGGCATCTTTGTCTATAAAGTGACACATTTGTACTGAATGAACCCTAAGGGATTTGTTTGTTCGTTTGTTTTTGAGACAGAGTCTTGCTCTGTGGCCCAGGCTGGAGTGAAGTGGTACGATCTTGGCTCACTGCAACCTCTGCCTCCCAGCTTCAAGAGATTCTCCTGCCTCAGCCTCTCGAGTAACTGGGACCACAGGCACACGTCTGTGCCTACCTAATTTTTGTTTTTAGTAGAGATGGGGTTTCATCATATTGGTCAGGCTGGTCTTGAACTCCTGACCTCAGGTGATCTGCCCGCCTCGGCCTCCCAAAGTGCTGGGATTACAGGTGTAAACCACCGCGCCTGGGCCCCTAAGGGCTTTTTAATCCCCCATTTAACACATATTCATTGAGCATCTACTAGATACCAAGCACTGGGGATTTAGCAGCAGGCAAAATGAAGGTCTTGCCCTCCCTGACTTTATGTTCCAGCAGAGGGATGGCAGGCAATAAACCAACTAGTGAGTAGGTAATATGCTGAGCTGTGCTAAATGCAATGGAGAAAAATATGGTGAAATAAGGGGGAAGAGTGCAATGGAGGAGGGAAAGCCATTTTAGGTAGTTTGAGGTGGCATTTCCACAGAGGCATGAAGAAAGCGAAGGGATAAAGCTACACAAATATCTGTGGGAAGAGTGAGCTCACTGGAGGCTGAAGAGTGTTCACCTTGTTCAAGGATCAGGAAAGGGCCAGAGTGGCCGCAGCAGAGTGGGCAAGGGACAGTGGGTGGGAGAGCAGCTCAGAGGGAGGGGGCCAGGGCCAGGGAAAAAGAACCTGTGGAGGTTTTCAGTGGCTGAGAGAATCCATCTGACTGTATGGAGGCCAGCTAGGAGGCCGCTAGAATACTCCAGAGGTGAGATAATGATGTCTTGCTCTAGGATGGTAAAGAGAAAGGAGATGAGAGGGATTCTGAATATATTTTGATGGTAGGGCAAGTGGGGTTTGCTGATGACACCTATGAAGTGAAGGACCAAGAGGAATAGAGGATGGCTTCAAAGTGTGAAGCCTAAGCAGCTGGAAGGAGTTTCAGTTTATGGAGATAACGAAGACTGTGGGAGGAGAGGCACTGGGGTGTGTGTGTGTGTGAAGTGTGAGGTCGGAGATGATGATTTTTTATTTTTATTTTCTTGAGATGGAGTCTCGCTCTCTTGCCCAGGCTGGAGCACAGTGGTGTGATCTCAGCTCACTGCAACCTCCGCCTCCTGGGTTCAAGCGATTCTCCTGCCTCAGCCTCCCGAGTAGCTGGGATTACAGGCACCTGCCACCACGCCCACCTAATTTTTGTATTTTTAGAGACGGGGTTTCACCATGTTGGGCAGGCTGGTCTGGAAGTGCTAGCCTCAAGTGATCCTCCCACCCCAGCCTCCAAAAGCGCTGGGATTCCAGGCGTGAGCCACTGTGTCCAGCTGGGGATGCTTATGGAACATCCACCCGGCCGTGTTGATGGTCCTTGGAAATCTGAATCTGAAGAGGCATTTAGGAGTAAAAGGATACAGAAGGCCACTGCACTGGACCAGATAACAGAGGGAATGGTAGAGATGAGAAGAGGCTCCAGGACTGATGTCTAGGCCCCTCCACCATACAGAAGCCTGGAAAATGAGAAGGAACCAGCAAACATTATTTGACTCTGTGACTCTTTTCAGAATAAGTTGCTAAACAGAGGAAAATCAGAAAAATATGGTTTTAAACAAAAAAAGAAAATAAATAAAAGAAAAAAATGGGGCCGGGCACAGTGGCTCACGCCTGTAATCCCAACACTTTGGGAGGCGGAGGCGGGCGGATCAGGAGGTCAGGAGATTGAGACCATCCTGGTCAACATGGTGAAACCCCGTCTCTACTAAAACCACAAAAAATTAGCTGAGTGTGGTGGTGGGTGCCTGTAATCCCAGGTACTCTGGAGGCTGAGGCAGGAGAATCACTTGAATCTGGGAGGCGGAGATTGCAGTGAGCCGAGATCACGCCACTGCACTCTGCCCTGGTGACAAAGCGAGGTTCCATCTCAAAATAAATAAATAAATAAATAAAAATAAGAATACATTAAAAAAAGAAAAAAAGAGAAAAGTATGGTGTTTAGTTTGAAATAATTAGCATAGCTTACCTACCAATTGTTGCTAAGTGTATCATTCTTGAAAACAACTGTAATAGCATCTTGTACTAAGCTTGGTAGAAAACTGCTGGTGAATTAAATGGAAATGTTTATTGATTGTCTTAGGGTTTCTTTCAGTTTCTTGGTGTTGTTAAAAAAAAATGGGGGAAATGAGAGCTTTATTCGCTTTCAGCAACTTACTCAGTCTGGAGGAAACTGACCCCCAGGCCTTCCCCAGCAGCCCGCATATTCTGCAGGGAGCCTTCAGACTGGATTTCCCAACTCTGCTCCAGCCAAGCTAACCTTCCTTTCAGAGTATAACTGCAGTGCCAAGTCCTGGGCTCCCTGAGGAACTTCTCCTTCCTTTCTGTGAAGGCAAAGAAAGATGAGCCTTATTTTGATGGTTTTCTAGTGCTTCTCAGCCTTTAAGACTAACTCTCCAACAAGGAGCACACAAAGTTCCAGGTTTAAGAGAATTGAATGCAAGCTTTGGCTTATTAAAACTTGTCCTTTTGAAAAGGACCACAAACTACAATGTTTGGCAAAATGTGTAGTGTTGCAGGGTGTGTCTTTCTGTTAGTGCTGGATTGCGACGGCAGTTTATGCCAACCATTTGGATGCAGCGACAGTCTTCTTGGGAGGCGGTGGTGGCCACGGTGAGATTAGAGGAGAGAGCAGCAGACTGCTATATTAGGAGCAGCCACAAAAGGAACTAGCAATTTTTTTTTTTTTGAGACAGAATCTCTCGCTCTGTCGCCCGGGCTGGAGTGCAGTGGTGCCATCTCAGCTCACTGCAACCTCCGCCTCCCAGGTTCAAGCAATTCTCCTGCCTCAGTCTCTCGAATAGCTGGGACTGCAGGCATGTGCCACCACACCCAGCTAATTTTTGTATTTTTAGTAGAGATGGGGTTTCACCATGTTGGCCATGCTGGTCTCGATCTCTTGACCTCGTGATCCGCTCTCCTTGGCCTCCCAAAGTGCTGGGATTATAGGCATGAGCCACTGCGCCCGGCCAGAAACAGCAATTTTTACACCCCAGGAAAACTTCCTAAACTGCCCCAGCCCCAATTCTCCTCTGTCCATCATCAGGCCTGCTTCATCTCCCTAGCAACAGATTCGCTGATTCGATTGTAACTTCTCTGGGCACGAAAGCCAGGACCCTGTGCATTTCAGTAACTGTACGTTGGGCCTTCAACCTCCCTGTCTTCACTACCCTTGCGTTTTTTTTTTGTTTGTTTTTTTGTTTTTTTTTTGAGATGGAGTCTCGCTCTGCCGTCCAGGCTGGAGTGCAGTGGCCAGATCTCAGCTCACTGCAAGCTCCGCCTCCTGGGTTCACGCCATTCTTCTGCCTCAGCCTCCCGAGTAGCTGAGACTACAGGCGCCCGCCACCTCGCCCGGCTAGTTTTTTGTATTTTTCAGTAGAGACGTGGTCTCCTCGTGTTAGCCAGGATGGTCTCGATCTCCTGACCTCGTGATCCACCCGTCTCGGCCTCCCAAAGTGCTGGGATTACAGGCTTGAGCCACCGCGTCCGGCCTACCCTTGCCTTTTAAAGCACCAAACTCCGAAATGATTAGAACTAGACCGCGAGACAGGTTGAATAGATTTGGAAACACCATTCAATGTGGGTTTAGATACTGCCTGAATCAAAAGTGAAGACTTGGCCGGACACAGTGGCTCATGCCTGTAATCCCAGCACTTTGGGAGGCCGAGGCCAGTGGATCACCTGAGGTCAGGAGTTCGAGACCAGCCTGGCCAACATAGTGAAACCCTGTCACTACTAAAAATACAAAAATTAGCCGGGTGTGGTGGTGGGTGCCTGTAATCCCAGCTACTCGGGAGGCTGAGGCAGGAGAATCGCTTGAACCCGGGAGGCGGAGGTTGCAGTGAGGTGAGATCACATCACTGCATTCCAGCCTGGGTGACAGAATAAGACTCTGTCTCAAAAAAAAAAAAAAAAAAAAAAAAAAGACATGTTGAACATTCTTATGGTGTCTTGCTATGTTGCCCAGGCTGGCCTAGAACTCCTGGGCTCAGGCAATCCTCCTGTCTCAGCCTCCCAAAATGCTAGGATTACAGGCGTGAGCAACTGTGCCTGGCCTGCACATTCTTCAGGCCTCTGAGAGTAAGCTCATCTTCCCCAGCTCTGCTCTCCTAATCACCAGTGGAAAGGAGGGGTGGGGAAGAGAGCAACACTGGCACCAAGCTACAGCCTAATAGACAGTCTGTTTTTGTTGCTGGCTGGACTGCCCTGCTTCGACTATGTATTATTTTTAAAAGTCCTTCTCTAGTTTCCTGTTGCTTATGGTACAGGGACTAGCCTTGTTGGCCTCTCATTCAAAGCTTCACGCCATTTACTCTTTCCACAGTAGTAAACCATATCCTCTTAAACATCCCCTGCACGTAAACACAGCAGCACACACACACACACACACACACACACACACACACACAGACATTCTTTTCACTGTGACCACAAGGTCTTTACCCCCAGAGTCTTCCCACATCTCTAGGCCTTTCTCCAAGTCTTTCCCTGGTCCCTTAGCTCTCAAATCCACCTTCTCAAACCCTAATTTATGCTGTTCTCTGGGCTGTCAGAACCCTTTATAATATGGCTTGGCACAGTCTACACGGCACTCAAGACAGCTGTGTAAGCTCCTGCTTCCCTCCTCCCTCCCCAGTGCCCATGCACACAGGAGACTGAGTTCTCTGAGTGCAAAATAACACCATGACAGTCACATGGCAGGGGCTCGGGGACCTTCAGAGAATCAAATTAAACAAGACTTTGCTGTTTCAAAATGATACCAGACTAGCAGCTCCCACTGTAGCTTCTCTACATGTCCTGTACGAGGACTCTAAAAGAGACGAAAATTCAAAAACAACGAACTGGCATGCAACCTAGGACTTAGATCAAATGCTTTCCAGCTGTGGTTCTGAGAAGGTGGGTGACCTGACACTTGACCAAGGCAGCCACCTGAGCACAGCTTCAGAAAGGTGCTCCCAGCAATTCATTCTCTTGCTAGAAATTTATTCTAAGAAATAACCAAGTATGCTGATAAAGATTTAACCATGGCCAGGCTCGGTGGCTCATGCCTGTAATCCCAGCATTTTGAGAGGCCAAGGCAGGCCGGATCACTTGAGGTCAGGAGTTCAAGACCAGCCTGATCAACATGGTGAAACCCCGTCTTTACTGAAACTACAAAAATTAGCTGGGCACGGTGGCAGGTGCCTGTAATCCCAGCTGCTCAGGGGGCTGAGGTATGAGAATCGCTTGAACCTGGGAGGCGGAGGTTACAGTGAGCTGAGATTGCACCACTGCACTCTGGCCTGGGAGTGAGACTCTGTCTTAAAAAAAAATTACATATATATATATGTAACCACATATATATATATGTAATATGTAAACACCACTATATATATATATATATGGGCAAAAAACAGAGAGGTAACAGAGATGTAGATAAGAGCCTAAGTTAATCAGAGAATTTAGATTGGATTTCATCTACCAGGTACTTGCTGAGTGTTCCTGGAGAAAGTTCCTTAACTTTTCCCTTCTGTAAAATGTGCTTTAAAACAGTGGCTAAGGGCCAGGCATGGTGGCTCATGCCTGTGATCCTAGCACTTTGGGAGGCCAAGGCCAGAGGATAGCTTGAGCCCAGGAGTTTGAGACCAGCTTGGGCAACATAGCAAGACCCTGTCTATATTAAAACACACACACACACACACACACACACACCCCGTGGCTAAGGCAATACAATGGAGAAAAAAATAGTCTTCAACAAATAGTGCTACAACAACTGGAAATTTACATGTCCCCCCAAAACGAATCTAGACACAGACCTCACGCCCTTCACAAAATTAACTTAAAATGGATCACAGACCTAAATGTAAAACACTAAACTATAACACTCCTGGAAGATAACTTAGGAGAAAATCTAGGTGACCCCGGGCATGGTAATGCTTTTTAGATATACTCAAGGCATGGTCCTGGGAAAAAAAAAATTGATAAGCTGGACTTCACTGAAATTTAAAGCTTCTACTCTGTGAAAGAGAAGGTCAAGAGAATAAAAAGACAAGCAACAGAAAATATTTGCAAGAGTCACATCCAATAAAGGACTGCTATCCACTATAAATAAAGAACTCCTAAAACTCAACAATGAGAAAAGAAACCACCCAATTTAAAAATGGGCAAAAACTCATAAACAGACACCTCACCAAAGATGATATACAGATGGCAAATAAGCATACAAAAAGATGTTCAACATGATATGCATTAGGAATTATAAATAAAAATAACAATGTCATACTACTACACATCTATTAGAAAGGCCAAAATTCAAAACACTGGCAATACCAAATGCTGGCAAGAATGTGGAACACAGGAACTCTCATTCATTGCTAGTGGGAATGCAAAATGGAACAGCCACTTTGGAAGATGGTTTGGCAGTTTCTTTTTTTCTTTTTTTTGAGATGGAGTTTTGCTCTTGTCATCCAGACTGGAGTGCAATGGTGTGATCTCGGCTCACTGCAACCTCCACCTCCTGGGTTTAAGCAGTTCTCCTGTTTCAGCCTCCTGAGTAGCCAGGATTACAGACATCCACCACTATACCTGGCTAATTTTTTGTACTTTTAGTAGAGACAGGGTTTCACCATGTTGGCCAGGCTGGTCTCGAACTCCTGACCTCAAGTGATCGGCCCGCCTCGGCCTTCTAAAGTGCTGGGATTACAGGCGTGAGCCACCGCGCCAGCCATGGCAAGTTTCTTACGAAACTAAATGTACTCTTACCATATGTATTAGTCAGCTCATGCCCCCATAACAAAATATTGTTTCTGGCTTAAACAACAAAAATTCATTAATTTGTTTTGTTTGTTTTTGTATTTTTTTGTTTATTTGACAGAAAATTCAAGAAATTATTTTTTTCACAGTTCTAAAGGCTAGAAGTTTAGGATCAAGAATCTGGGCAGTATGGTTTCTGCAGGCTGTCCTCCTGGCTTCAGATGGCCACCTTCCAGCTGTGCCCTCACATGGCCTCTCCTGGGGCCTGGGTATGGGGAGGGAGAGAGAAAGAGGGAGAGGGAGTGGGAGGGAGAGAGAGAGAGAAAGAAAGCACTCTCCGGTGTGTCATAAGAACACTAATCCTACCAGATCAGGGTCCCACCATCATAACCTCATTTAACCTTGATTCATTACTGTGATATAATAAGAAATACGTTATGTAGTCTCTGCCCTTGGTTCCTGACACAGAGCTCCTAAATCCCTTGTGATTTCCTGGGTGGTAAGAGCATCTTTTGTTCTAATGAGGTGAACCCTGGTGGTCTCTGGGACAGCCTCAGGATGCGGGCTCATCACCAGAAAGACCAGGCCATGATTGGAAGCTTGAAACTTTCAGTCCCATCCCCCATCCTCTGAGGAGTGGGGAGGGACTGGAGACTGAGTTCATAATTAATCATGCATAGGTGATGAAGTCTCCACAAAAAAATCTCTAAACTACAGGGTTCAGAGAGCTTCAGAGTAGTTGAATGAGTCCATGTGCTGGGAGGGTGGCGTACTCCAGCCCCATGGGGACGGAAGCTCCAGCACTCAGGACCCTCAGTACCTTGCTCTAATTACCTCTTCACTGGGCTGTTCCTCTGAATCTGTGGCCTGACTGCATTTCTCCAAAATTCATATGTTGAAATTCTAACACCCAAATGATGGTACTAGGAGGTAGGGTCTTTGGGAGGTGATTAGGTCATGAAGGTGGGGCCCTCATGAAAGGGATTAGTGTCTTTGTAAAAGAGAGCCTGGCTAGGCACAGTGGCTCACACCTGTAATCCCAGCACTTTGAGAGGCCGAGGCGGGTGGATCACTTGAGGTCAGGAGTTCAAGACCAGCATGGCCAACATGGCGAAACCCCATCTCCACTAAAAATACAAAAATTAGCTGGGTGTGGTGGCATGCGCCTGTAATCCCAGATACTCCGGAGGCTGAAGCAGGAGAATCATTTGAACCCAGGAGGTGGAGGTTGTAGTGAGCTGAGATCACAGCCCACTGCACTCCAGCCTGGGCAACAGAGCAAGACTCTGTTTCAAAAAAAAAAAAAAAAAGACCCTGGATAGCTCATTTGTCCCTGTGTCCCTGTGTCACCATGTAAGGACACAGTAAAAGGAGGGCCTCTATGAGGAATTGGGTCCTCACTAGACACTGACTCTGCTGGTACCCTTATCTTGAACTTCCCAGCCTCCAGGACTGTAAGAAATCAATTTTTTTTGTTTATTAGCCACCCAGTTTATGCAGAGCAGCCCAAACAGACTGTCAGTATCCTTTTCTTACATAGAGTGAGACAGGGTCTCACTATGTTGCCCAGGCTGGTCTTGAACTCCTGGGCTCAAACAATCCTCCCACCTTAGCCTCCAAAAGTGCTGGGATTATAGGCATAAACCACCACTCCCAGTCTGTTTGTATCCTTTTTAACGTCCTTTATAATTAACTGGCACATGTGAAGCAAATGTTTCCCTGAGTTCTATAAGCCATTCTAGCAAACTCTCCAACCTGTGGGGTAGCGTGTGGGAACGTGCAACTTCATAGCCATGCTACGCAGATGTATGGGACGCTGGTGTCTTTGTCCGTTTGTGTTGCTATCAAGGAATACCTGAGGCTGGTGATTTATAAAGAAAAGAAACTTCTTTGGCCCTTGGTTCTGCAGGCTGTACAAGAAGGATGGTGCTAGCAACTGCTCAGCTTCCGGGGAGGGCCTCATGGCGTTTCCACTCATGGTGGAAGATGATGGGGAGCCTGTGTGTGCAGATCAGACGGTAAGAGAGAGAGCAAGCCGGGGTGGGATGAGGGGGTTGGGGGGCAGACACGCCAGACTCTGTAACAATCAGGTCTTGCAGGAACTAGGGCAAGAGCTCACGCATGACCTCAAGGATGGTGCCAAGCCGTTCACGAGGGATCCTTCCCAATCACCCAAACGCCTCCCACTAGGCCCCCTTTTCAACGTTGGGGATCAAATTGCAACATGAGACTTGGAGGGGACAAATATCCAAACTCTATCACCTGCCAACCCATTATGTGCGGCTGGCATCTGAAGTGGGGGTGTTCTTGCAGGCCTGGCCCTTTCACCTGTGGGTGTGATCCTGACTGGGTAGTTAGCGTGAGAACTGAATGGAGTCCTCTGACATCCAGCTGGAGCCTGGAGAATTGGCTCTTGGAGTGGAAAGAACCCACACATTTGGTGTCAGAAGTAGTGCAGGCAGAGAAACAGTTTTCTTCTACTTCTTAGACGCCCATCTCCAAAAACAGCCATACTGAGGTTATGGCTTCAACATAGGAGTTTTGGGGGGACACAGCATTCAGTCCAAATATCATATGATCCAGCAATTGTGCTTCTTGGTATTTACCCAAAAGAGTTAAAAACATATGCGCATACAAAAATCTACACATGGACGTTTTATTCGTAAATGACAACACTTCAAAGCAACCAAGATGTCCTTCAGTGGATGAATGGCTAAATAAACTGTGGTCTGTCCAGACAATGGACTATTATTGCACTAAAATAAAATGAGCTCTCAAGCCATGAAAGGACATAAAGAAATCTTAAATGCAATTACTAAGTGAGAGAAGCCAGCCTGAAAAGGCTACGTACTGTACGATTCAACCATTTGATATTCGGCAGAAGGCAAAACCTTGGAGACAGTAAAAAGATGAGTGGTTGCCAGTGCTTAGTGGGGAAGAAGGGATGAAGAGGTGGAGCACAGTGGATTTTTCGGGCAGTGAAACTATTCTGTATGATACTATAAGGGCGGATGTGTGTCATTATACGTTTGTCAAAATTCATAGAATGTACAACACCAGGCCGGGCGTGGTGGCTCATGCCTGTTATCCCAGCACTTTGGGAGGCCAAGGCGGGTGGATCACAAGGTCAGGAGTTCGAGACCAGCCTGGCCAATATGGTGAAACCCCATCTCTACTAAAAATACACAAATTAGCTGGGCATGGTGGCGGGCGCCTGTAGTCCCAACTACTCGGGAGGCTGAGGCAGGAGAATTGCTTGAACCCGGGAGATGGAGGTTGCAGTGAGCCGAGATTGCACCATTGCACTCTAGCCTGGGCAACAGAGCGAGACTCTGTCTCAAAAAAAAAAAAAAAAAAAAAGGTACAACGCCAAGAGTGAATGTTAATGTAAACTATGAACTTTGGGTGATAATGATGTGTCAGTGGAGGCTCACTGAGCAAACGTACCATTGTGATGGGGGATGTTGACAGCAGCTAAGGTCGTGCCTATGTGGGGGCAGGTGGAACATGGGAACTCTGTACTCTCCACTCAATTTTACTGTGAACCTAAAACTGCTCTAAAAAGTAAAGTGTATTTTTAAAGTGTCTGGCTCCTTGGGTTTCCATGAGAGTTAAGTGATTTTATTCGCCCAGGCTGGAGTGCAGTGGCACGGTCTCGGATCACTGCAACCTCCGCCTCCGGGGTTCAAGCGATTCTCCTGCCTCAGCCTCCCGAGTAGCTGGGATCACAGGTGCCCGCCACCACACCTGGCTAATTTTTTGTATCTTTAGTAGAGACGGGGTTTCACCATGTTGGCCAGGCTGGTCTTGAACTCCTGACCTCAGGTGATCCACCTGCCTCGGCCTCCCAAAGTGCTGGGATTACAGGTGTGAGCCACCGCACCTGTCCTAAGTGATTTTATTTCCGTAGAATTGTTGGAAGAACACGTGGCACAGAGTGAGTATTCGATACATTTTAGCTAAAATTCAGTGAAATCAGCACATACACATAAACCAGAAGAGATTTTTAAAAATGCAAATGACAGCAGACTCCCCATCTGGCTGGAAGAGGCCAGGCACTTCCTATCCCAAACCCAGAGAACCTGGCTCTGAGTGGAAAAAAACACAAATCGTGGTTTCCTTTGCTCTCACACCACAACAAGCAACACAGAAGACTGCCATGACCAAATATGTGTGGGAGGGTTCAGGCAACCAATTCTGCAGCTAACAACAGCTGGGTGTCCTCCAGTTCAATTCTGACACTGTCTTTTTGGAGATCTCATCAGATTTCAGATTGGGGGTTAGCCTCCAATACTGCCCCCACTTCAGACAGTAGTCACAAGTCCAGGCCTCTGGAATTTCTGAGCAACTGGCTTCGAGTTGGGGTTCCCACAACCCTCTCTTTGGGTTTGATTAATACGCTAGAGTGGCTCACAGAACTCAGGGAAACCCTTATGTACATTTACCTGTTTATCGTTTAGAACATTACAAAGGATACAGATGAAAAGATGCATGAGGCCGGGCGCGGTGGCTCATGCCTGTAATCCCAGCACTTTGAGAGGCCAAGGCGGGTGGATTACCTGAGGTCGGGAGTTCGAGACCGGCCTGGCCAACATGGTGAAACCCTATCTCTACTAAAAATACAAAAATTAGCTGGGTGTGGTGGCACACGCCTGTAATCCCAGCTACTCGGGAGGCTGAGGCAGAAGAATTGCTTGAACCCGGGAGGTGGAGGTTGCAGTGAGCTGAGATCACGCCATTGCACTCCAGCCCAGGCAATGAGAGTAAAACTCTGTCTCAAAAAAAAAAAAAAAATTGCCTGGGGTGAGGTTGGGTGGGGGCATGGAGATTCCATGCTGTCTCTGAGGGAAATTGCCGGGGTGAGGTTGGGGGGGCATGGAGATTCCATGCCGTCTCTGAGGGCCACCGTCCAAGAGACTCCATGTGTTCAGCTCTCCAGAAGCTCTCTGAACCCTGTTTTCTTGGCCCTTAAGGGAGGCTTCATTGGATGGGCATGACTGACAACTGTGTAGAAATGTGACTGGGTAAAAAGGGTATGACTGGATATTCATAAGCTGAGTGGGGAAACCCCGCAAGGCCTGTCCGTTCAGATTCCTCACGGCCTCTGGACAGCACTCCTTCCCCCACGGTAATGGGCAGGACCCCTTCTGAAATGGGGGTCTTGTGACCTATAGTCAGACAAGAGAGGCCAGAGAATTTCTTTATGACCGGCTCTGAGACAGAAATCTGGGGAAAGATTTCTGCCTTGGGGAGGGAAAGGAAGGCAGGAGAAAGTCAGAGAGAGAGGCCAGGCATGGTGGCTCACACCTGCAATCCCAGCACTTTGGGAGGCCGAGACGATAGGACCACTTGAGACCAGGGGTTCAAGACCAGCCTGTGCAACTCAGCCAAAACGCCTCTCTACAAAAAAGACAAAAAAAGTTAGCCAGGCATGGTGGCACACACCTGTAGTCCCAGCTACTCAGGAGGCTACCACTGAGCCTGGGGAGGGCAAGGGGGCAGTGAGCCATGATTATGCCACTGCACTCCAGCCTGGGGAACAGAGTGAGACCCTGTCTCAAAAAAAAAGAAAAAAAAAGAAAAGAAAAGAGATTTTGTTTTCTGAGGTCTGCTTGTGAGGCCTAAAATGCCCCCAATGTTATAGCAAAAGACTGCAACAAGGGTTATGGGAGTTACGAGCCAAGAACCTTGGACAAAAACCTCTGTTTCTCTTTCTCCCTCTCAAATAATATCACAAATACTTGGGAACAGGTAAGCAAGGGATGTGAGCCCAGATTGAAACCTGGAAATGAGTGACACTGCTGAAGGATAAAGCGGAGAGCGAGAGGAGAAATAGGCCTGGTTCTGGGTCTTACGATCCCCCAAATTGAATAGTCAGCTAGAGAAATAGGCAGAAGAAACTGAAAAGTGGCCAGAGAGGAATCGGAGAGTTCAGCATCTCAAAGCCAAGAAGAGACTGTTTCAGAAAGGAGGAAGTGGCTGGCTGTGCTTTGTGTTTTGCTGAGAAGTCAGAGTGAGCAGAGCTCCTCACATAGCAGAGGTCCCTGGCCACCTTAACAAATCCAGCTCTGGCAGAGTGGGAGTGGAGGAGCCAGTGGAGGGAGCCAGCTGGAGGTGGCTGGGAAATGACTGAAAGGTCAGGAATGAAGACAAGGAGTGTGAACAGCTCATTCAAGACATTTGGAAAGGGAGCAAAAAGATACATGAGCAACCAGAGGGGAACTTGGGAGCAACAAAGTCTTTAGTTTGTTTTGTGTTTATGATGGGGATGGCTGGAATATGTTTACTTTAAGCATCGATGAGAAAGCGTGCTCCCTCCATCAACATGAGGTGCAGATGCGGCATAGGAGGTTGAGGCAATTCTCACGGGAGATTTCTGTTTTTTACTTTTGTAGGAACAGGGTCTTGCTATGTTGACCTGGCTGGTCTCAGATTCCTGGCCCTCAAGTGATCCTCCTATCTTGGCCTCCCAAAGTGCTGGGATTGCAGGCATGAGCCAGACACCAAGAGACTTCTATTTTCTTTTCTTTTCTTTTTTTTTTTTTTTTTTGAGATAGAGTCTTGCTCTGTTGCCCAGGCTGGAGTGCACTGGTGCGATCTTGGCTCATTATAACCTCTGCCTCCCAGGTTCAAGCAATTCTCTTGCCTCAGCCTTCTGAGTAGCTGGGATTACAGGTGCCCGCCATCACACCTGGCTAATTTTTTATTTTTAGGAGAGATGGGGTTTTACCATGTTGGCCAGGCTGGTCTTGAACTCCTGATGTCAGGTGATTCACTTGCCTTGACCTCCTAAAGTGCTGGGATTACAGGTGTGAGCTACCGCACCCGGCCTGAAACTTCTATTTTCTTTATGAAGTTGGGAACCGGATAGTTTGTGCTAAGAGAGCGGATACTCGGGTGGAGATCTGGAGAGCTGTGCAGAGTGAAGGTTTGAAATTGTCTTTATGGAGAGGACAGCCATAGACTAAAACATATAAAGGGATTTCTGGGTCTTTCTACACGCCACGTTCCTTCTGGCAGTTCTTCCTTGCCTCTAATTTCACAGCTAGATACTGAGGATCAGAGAGAGGAAGTGATTTGTCCAAAGCCGCATAGCAAGTGAGGGTTGAAGCTCTGACTAGAAGTCAGGAGTTGAGGCCTTTAGGTGAGGGCCCCTCCACCCCAGGGTCGGCGGACACTTTCTCAGGTGTCTTTTCTTCACCACATGCAAGATATCAGGTGTTTTTCAAAGCATGATCTCCTGGGTCCTATTAAATGATCCGCCACCCCCTCACACAAAGCCTTACACATAGCCTTACACTCAAGCAATGTTGTTCCAGTGAATAAATGATTAGAAATCAGGTTGTCCTTCTGTCTCAGTCACTACCCTTCTTCCCATCTCACCTCGATTTCAGAATAAGCCAGGGGTAGGACAGAAATGCCGAGTCCCCTTGGCATTTAAGGTAACAGACTTCAATTTCTACAATATCTCCTTTCCTAAGTCGGGACAAGGATAACAGAGTCATTTATATACACCCCACCTTGTTCTGAAAAGGCTTTAATGCCTCTGAGGGTATATCAATTGCCAAAAATAATAAGAATAATGCATTTCTATTTATTGTCGGTGTTCCAATACTCCACAGAATTGGAATTGGCTATTACAGACTCCACTAATTAATTCATGGTATATCCTCAGGGGCTTGGGAGCTCATTATGTAAATAAATGCAAAATAGATGGCAAATTAGAATTTCTAACCCACAAACTTGTCACATTACAAAGATAAAATCAGGAAAGAGTAATCACTATTTATCCACTCAACAGGCCAGTTGAGCTAATAAGGTTGGTTTTGCAGTTACATAGACATAAACCTTATGTGAATGACAATTAGAAGACTCAAACCTTGCTATGCAGGAGGAAGGCCCTTGACCATGGGATCTGCAATGACCAGAGATGCAGAGACTGTAACAGATAAAATAATACACATGTGGCAGTTGGGAGTCCTCCATCCTAGGCTTGCTTCCATCACGGTCTTTCATTCTCTTTTTTTTTTTTTTTTTTTTGAGACAGAGTCTCACTCTGTCACCCAGGCTGGAGTGCAGTGGCACAATCTTGACTCACTGCCACCTCCACCTCCTGGGTTCAAGGATTCTCCTGCCTCAGCCTCCCAATTAGCTGGGACTACAGGTGTGTGCCACCACACCAGGCAAATTTTTGTATCTCTCTCTCTTTTTTTTTTTTTTTTTTTTTTTTTCTGAGACCGAGTCTCACTCTGTTGCCCAGGCTGGAGTGCTGTGGTGCAATCTTGGCTCACCACAGCCTCACCTCCCAGGATCAAGTGATTCTCCTGCTCAGCCTCCTGAATAGCTGGGATTACAGGTATGCACCAGCACACCTGGCTAATCTTGTGTTTTTAGTAGAGACAGGGTTTCTCTATGTTGGTTAGGCTGATCTCGAACTCGAACACCTCAGGTGATCCACCCACCTCGACCTCCCAAAGTCCTGGGATTACAGGCGTGAAATACCGTGCCCGACCAATTTTTGTATCTCTAGTAGAGACAAGATTTCATCATACTGGCCAGCCTGGTCTCGGAATCCTGACCTTAAGTGACCTGCCTGCCTCAGCCTCCCAAAGTGCTGGGATTACACCATGCCCGACCCCATCACTGTCTTTCTAAGCCACTTATCTTCTTGATCTGTTTCTTGACGGACTAAACAAGTGCTTTTGCAGCCTTGACTCCGAGCTTTTGGAATCTAAACGATTTCTGGCTGTGGCCCAGGCCTTACACAGCTTTGGTGGCTCCCCAGGCAAAGCAAGCACCTGCTTGTCCCGAAGGCAGTCAGCGTCTATTTGTGAACAGAAAGACCACGGTCCTAACCGGTCAAATTACTCCCCCGTGACTGGCAGGGGCTTTGGATTTTGTCCTCACTGCTTCCTCCAGTGTTTGAAATTCTGACTGCTGCACTCGAATGCTGGGTAAATTACTAAGGAGTGTATTTGGCTTGGTGGCCTTAACTTTCTCCATCACTTTCTAAAAGCAGAGCAGAACCTGACTCGGAAAAACATTTCTAAGAAACTTCATATCTAAGTCTATCTATAGGCTGGGCTAGGGGATCCTATATGTGAAGATAAGGCAAAGACTACAAAGTAGCCTGTCGGGGGGAAAAAAAAGTCGGTCTGTGACTTGGGTTTCTGTATTTCTTCTTCCATTTCCTGAGCCCTTTTTATGAGCAAGGCACCGTGCCAGGGCTGGCAGCCAGTCCTGGCCCAGGTAGAGGACAGCACGAGGAGGCTGGCAGTAAGGTAGCTGTGGTGTATCCTTGGTGGAAGGGTCCTTAACCTCTGGGCTAAGCCTCGGCGTCAAGCCACCAGGCCCCAGGAAGGGAGCCGTGCCTCCAGGGCGGGCATGCACGTTCTGTCTGGCACACACCAGTATGCAAGTTGCCAGAAAGGTGCCTGGACTCTGCTGCTGTCGGTGGGTTCTTTGCTAGGCGCTGGGAATGTAGAGATGGATACAGCGTGCTCTCAGCCCTCAAGGAGCTCACAGTGGCTGATCACTCCCAGGCATTCCCTCCAAGCATGAGGAGTCCCAGTGGAGTGGCGAAAATCAAGTCTCCGGACATATGGAAGTGAGGGCCAAGCTCTGAATGCTCTCTGGTCCAGAAAAATGCTGTACCAGCAGGGCCTGAAAAAGGCAGCTGGACTTTACCCCTTCCCAGCGCAATCAGTGGACTTCACTGCGGTAACCAGGATCCTCTCTAACTAGCACAGGTTTATTAGAATGTTAGAAAATCATTATTTCCTTTTATACTTAACTTGCTGTTGACAGTGACTCTGCACGTATTCTCTGGCTGCAGCCCTGAACCAAGAGAGGAAACAATAGCCATCAGGCACCTCTCCAGGCTTTCAAATTATAAAATGTATCATATTTACAAAAGAGTATGTGTACAGTCTAAAGATTAAATAATGAGGCCGGGTGCGGCGGCTCACACCTGTCATCTCGGCACTTTGGGAGGCTGAGGTGGAAAGATGGCTTACAACCAGGAGTTTGAGACCAGCCTGGGCAACTTAATGAGACCCCCAGCTCTACACACACGACAACACCACCACCACCAAACTAACAAACAAACAAAACCATAAAATAAAACTAGCAGAGTGTAGTGGCACACACCTGTAGTCCCAGCTACTCAGGAGGCTGAGGCGGGAAGAGCTCAAGAGGCAGCAGTGAGCTGTGCTCACTCCACTGCACTCCAGCCTGGGCGACAGAACAAGACCCTCTTTCAAAATAAAGAAAAAAAAAAAAAGACTGGGCACGGTGGCTCACGCCTGTAATCCCAGGACTTTGGGAGGCCAAGGCGGGCAGATTACCTGAGGTCAGGAGTGAGACCAGTCTGGCCAGCATGGTGAAACCCTGTCTCTACTAAAAATACAAAAATCAGCTGGGTGTGGTGGCACATACCTGTAATCCCAGCTACTTGGGAAGCTGAGGCAGAATTGCTTGAGCCTGGGAGACGGGGGTTGCAGTGAGCCAAGATCATGCCACTGCACTCCAGCCTGGCCAACAGAGCGAGACTCTGTCTCAAAAATAATAATAATAATAAAAAAACACCTATCACCAATTAGTACCTTGAAGCTCAGCTGTGTGCCTCCCTGCAATCTCTGCTTTCCCTGACTACCACCTCCTCCCCAGGTAACCACTGTACTACCTTCAATGTTAATCGTTACCGTTCGCTTTATAGTTTTGCCTCCTAAATGACATATCCCTAAATCTACTGCTTGGATTTGAACAACGGAGTGGCTAGCACAACCTGGCTGTGAAAGGAAAGAGCACTATCGCCAGTATTACATGAGACTTCCTGGGAAAACCAGCTGAACAGAGTTGCTGGGTTATAACATAATTTCGACGTTCCTGAGTCTTTAAAAGCCTCTTCTGGAGAAGTCAGAGGACAAAATCATGATCAAAGAGCAAAGCATGGTGGTGTGTGCCTGTAGTCCTAGCTACTCAGGAGGCTGAAATGGGAGGATCACTTGAACCCAGGAGTTCTGGTCCAGTCTGGGCAACAGAGTGAGACCCCATTTTGAAACAAAAACAAGGCTGGGCACTATGGCTTATGCCTATAAGCCTTTGAGAAGCTGAGGCAGACGAATCACCTGAGGTCAGGAGTTTGAGACCAGCCTGGCTAACATGGTGAAACCCTGTTTCTACTAAAAATACAAAAATATTAGCCAGCTGTGGTGATGTGTGCCTGTAATCCCAGCTACTCGGGAGGCTGAGGCAGGAGAATTGCTTGAACCCAGGAGGCGGAGGTTGGGGTGAGCGGAGATCGTGCCATTGCACTCCAGTTTGAGTAACAAGAGCGAAACTCCATCTCAAAAACAAAACAAAACAAGAAAACAAACCAACAAACAAAACACACATCTATCTTCCTAACTGGAGGGGAGAAAGCCAAAAAAAAAAAGAAAAAAAAATCATTCGCAGGGGCAGATCTAGGATTTGCGGGGTCTGAAGATTATATAATTTGGAGGACCCTTTAGTAAGATTATAAGTTCAAAATTACAAATACTAAATTAGGTACAGGGCCCTGGGAAGGGCACATATGAATAAAGGGCCTCCGTTTCATTAGTTTCAGGTGGATAAGTCTCTAACTATGAGGGTTCACCTGTGTCTGGGCATCTGGCAGATCTGCAGTATGGGCCAGGCACTGAAGACCCTGCAGAAGGAGGGACAGAGGGAGAAGGATGCTTTGTATTTTCTGCTTTTAAGCTCATTAGCCTATGTTCAGCTCTCAAGAGTAGGCCAAAGCACAACGCTTCAGAAACAGGGGCATTTTATGAAATGAATATGCTCAGCAGATTCTACCAGCAGAGTATAGAGAGGTGAGTGGGAATTTCCATAATAAGTGATGAAAGTGTGACAAATATAGATAAATTGCCCTAAAGTTTGAACAAGGTATTACATCAATGAGCATTTCTGGGTGATGACAGTTCTCAGCCTGTTTCCTGAGTCACACTTTTCCACATGGAAATGGTTGTTCTCCACATCTTGTACACAGCGATGATCATGGCATTTCCCTTTATGATCCTCCCAGGGAATCTCCTTGTTTCTCTCCTATTTTAGAGTCTCCTCCTGGATTTACTTTGTCTTTGGGTGGAGTATCTTCTCCAGTAGCTTACAGAGAAGGGCTGCATGATAGATACAATTTTTCAAACCTTACATACTTGAACATGTTTTTTCCTACTCTCACACTCGATTGATAGTGTGGCTGGGTATAGAATTCCAGATTGCAAGTTACATCTTTCAGAATTTTAAAGGCATTGCTTCATTGTATTTTGGCTTCTAGTGTTGCTGATGAGAAGTACAAATCCATTTTGGTTCCTAAACTTTGGACATAGCCAATTTTTTCATCTCTAGAGGCAATAAAATCTTCTCTTCCTCCCTAAAATGATGCTGGCTACTTATTGGCTCTTAAATTTCACAGTTCATTCTATTCTTGAATTATGACATTGATTGCTTTGCCCCTTCTTTTCTCTTTTTTCTTTCTGGAAACACTGATATTCGGATATAAGATCCCCTGAACTAGTATCCTTAACTTCCTAACTTTTTGTCTACTATTTTATATCCCTTTATCTTTTTGCTATATTTCCTGGGAAATTTCTCTAATGTTGTATTTCAGCTATTATGTATCGTTATTTTTTTTCTGCTTAAGCAGATAATTTTTCCTTATATCCTTATCACTTTTTCCTTTCTATGGAAGTATTATATGCACGTTGTTTAAAAATTATACAGCACTCATTTCAATAGCACATTTGATAAAACTGGAATGAGACAGGCCGGGAGCAGTGGCTCACTCCTGTAATCCCAGCACTTTAGGAGACAGATCACAAGGTCAGGAGATCGAGACCATCCTGGCTAACACGACGGAGCCCTGTCTCTACTAAAAACACACACACAAAAAAAAAAGAAAAAAAAAAGAAAAAAAAATTAGCCGGGCATGGTGGCAGGTGCCTGTAGTCCCAGCTACTTGGGAGGCTGAGATAGGAGAATGGAATGAACCCAGGAGGCGGAGCTTGCAGTGAGCCAATGTTTTTCACCAATGCAGTTCACCATGTTGACCAGGCTGATCTCGAACTCCTGACCTCAGGTGATCCACCCGCCTCAGTCTCTCAAAATTTTTTATTCTTACAAGTAATGTTATGATGGTTAACCTTTTCATGTATCTTTGTATACTTGAGAAATTGTTTTCATCAAATAGACTTCTAAAAGTGATATTTCTTTGTTTAAGGATATATGTAATTAAAATTTCTGGCCAGGTGTGGTGGCTCACGCCTGTAATCCCAGCACTCTGGGAGGCTGAGGCGGGCAGATCGCCTGAGGTCAGATGTTCAAGACCAGCCTGGCCAAGATGGTGAAACTCCGTCTCTACAAAAAAAAAATACAAAAATTAGCCAGGCATGGTGGTGTGTGCCTGTAATCCCAGCTATGCGGGAGGCTGAGATAGGAGAATTGCTTGAACCCGGGAGGCAGAGGTTACAGTGAGCCAAGATTGTGCCACTGCACTCCAGCCTGGGTGACAAAGCAAGACTGTCTCCAACAAATAAATAAATACTTCCTGGGAAGCGCCAAGTTGCCTGACAAAATAAGGTTGTGTCCACTTGCACTGTGATCAATGGTGAATGAGTCCTGTGGTTATTTCTAAGGCATTCTTTCTGACCTTATTTACATGTTCCTTTTCCCACAGCCTTTTCATCCAGTTGACGTTTTTCTTTTCACAACCCTCCATAGGATTTCTGTAGCTCCAAACTTTGACTATTGATGCTTTGTTAGGGCCTGTAGAATGACCTCGTTATTTGAGGATCATTCGATCAAAAAGGAGCATATATGATGGTGGAGAGACAGACATGAAAAGCAATTAATACATAGCATGAAAAATGACATGAGACTTGTATATTATACATACTGATAATAATGATGAAAGAGAAGATGATGTTGCTGATAATAGCTAAAAATTATTTAGCACTTACTATATGCCAGGAAGAAGTCAAAGAACTGTATAGACATTAATTCATTTCATTCCCACAACAACCCTCGGAGGTAGAATTATTACAATTTTTCCCATTTGGCCGAGCACAGTGGCTCATGCCTGTAATCCCAGCACTTTGGGAGGCCAAGGCGGGCAGATCACTTGAGGTCAGGAGTTCGAGATCAGCCTGGTCAACATGTTGAAATCCTATCTCTACTAAAAATACAAAAAGTTAGCTGTGTGGTGGTGTGCACTTGTAATTCCAGCTGCTTGGGAGGCTGAGACAGGAGAATTGCTTGAGCCCGGGAGGCAGAGGTTGCAGTGAGCCAAAATCTTACCACTGCACTCCAGCCTGGGTGACAGAACAAGACTCTGTCTCAAAAAACAAACAAACAAACAAACAAAAATTGCACCATTATACCGACCCCTTGGCTGGGCACTGAAAAATGATTAGGAGTAAATTAGGTGAAGAAAGGGCATGAATTAGGCCGTGCAGTGGCTCACGCCTTTAATACCAGCATTGTGGGAGGCTGAGGTGGGTGGATTACTTGAGGCCAGGAGTTGAAGACCAGCCTGGCCAACATGGTGAAACCCCATATCTACTAAAAATACAAAAATTAGCCAGACATGGTTGCAGATACTTATAATCCCAGCTACTCAGGTGGCGGAGGCACGAAGATCACTTGAGCCTGGGAAGCAGAGGTTGCAGTGAGCTGTGATCACACTATTGCACTCCAGCCTGGGCAATAGAGTGAGACTCTGTTGAAAGAAAGAGAAGGGCGGGGTGGGGGTGCAGAGACAGAGGGAAGGAAGGAAGGTTGGTGGGGAGAGAGGGACGGAAAGAAAAGAAGGAAGGAAGGAAGGAAGGTAGGAAGGAAGGAAAAAAAGAAAGAAAGAAAGAGAAAGAACAAAAGAAAGAAAAAGAAAGAAGGAAAGAAAAGACAGAATGAAAGAAAGAGAAAGGAAAGGAGAGGAGAAGAGAGGAAGAAGGAAGGGCATGGATTAAATGGAATCCTAGGAAGAATGAAAAAATGAAAAATGTGTAGTGTGTACAGGCTGGGCACAGTGGCTTACATCTATAATCCCAGAACTTTGAGAGGCCGAGGTGGGTGGATCACTGGAGGTCAGGGTTCGAGACCAGCCTGGCCAACATGGTGAAACCCCATCTCTACTAAAAATACAAAAATTAGTCAGGTGTGGTGGCACACACCTGTAGTCCTAGCTACTTGGGAGGCTGAGGCAAGAGAATTGCTTGAACCCAGGAGGCAGGGGTTGCAATGAGCTGAAATGGCGCCCGTGCACTACAGCCTGAGCGACAGAGTAAGACCTTGCCTCCAAAAAAAAAAAAAAAGAAAAGAAAAGAAAAAAAAGAAGAAAAGTGTGTACAAAGGCACGGAAGTATGAAAAAGCAAAGTGCGTTCAGATGTCCCGTGAGTAATTTCAGATGGCTGACGTCCAGAGGGAACTAGGGGACAGGAAAAGAAGAAGCTGGAGCAAGCTCATGAGTAAGTGGATGTGAATGTTTCTCATTTCCTCTTGCTAAATGCTCTCACACACGACGCGTTTTTCCTCTTGCTAAATGTTCTCACACATGACGCGTTTTTCAAACTCTTGCTAAATGCTCTCTCACACACAACGCATTTTGCTGGCCCAGCCTTACTGATTTGTACTTTCTAATGAAGTCCAGGGGAAGACTTCTCATTAGGAAGTAATTCCCAGATTGAGACGCAAAGGTTGAGAAAAGTCAACCAGACAGAAGAGGAGATGAGTGTTCCGGCAGAGGAAGCTGCGTGAGGTGTCATGGCTGGAATTTCTTTCTTTCTTTTTTTTTTGAGAGACGGTCTCACCCTGTACCCAGGCTAGAGTGCAGTGGCACAGGCTCGGCTCACTGCAACCCCCACCTCCTGGGTTCAAGCGATTCTCTTGCCTCAGCCTCCCGAGTAGCTGGGATTACGGGCGTGCACCACCACGCTTGGCTAATTTTTGTATTTTAGTAGAGATGGGGTTTCACCGTGTTGCTCAGGCTGGTCTGGAACTACTGACCTCAGGTGATCGCCCACTTTGGCCTCCTAAAGTGCTGGGATTACAGGCGTGAACCACTGCACCTGGCCCATGGAATTTCTAAGGAACTGGCTGGTATTGAGGATGGCTAGGTATAAAATGTAAAGGGGGAGGAGACACAAATGAGGCCACAGAGGGTGGCAGAGACCAATCCATGTAGGCCACATTAAGGAATTCAAACATTATGGTGGTTATAAAACCAATCCACGAAAAACAAATGACCAAATGTCTCCTCGAGGCAGGCCATGCTTCAGGGCAAAGAAGATACAGTGATGTGCAATATGATCCTAGCCTGCAAGAAGCACATAGACTAGCTGGGAGGGTAAAACGTGAGCAAACATGAAGAAGGTGATCAACAGTTACCAGCCACATGTAACAAGAGATAAATGTGAAATGTTGAAGTTTACAAGAAAGAAAGACAACTGGTTGGGGAGGAGGCAGGGACAGTGGTAGGGAGAAGGCATGGGACTGGGGCCTTAAAGAATGGGCACACTAGGCCGGGCCACACTTACGCCCGTAATCCCAGGACTTTGGGAGGCCGACGCAGGCGGATCACCTGAGGTCAGGACTTTGACCAACATGGAGAAACCCCATCTCTACTAAGAATACAAAAGTTAGCCAGGTGTGGTGGTGCATGCCTGTAATCTCAGCTACTCAGGAGGCTGAGGCAGGAGAATCGTTTGAACCCGGGAGGCGGAGGTGGTAGTGAGCTGAGATTGCGCCATTGCACTCCAGCCTGGGCAACAAGAGCAAAATTCCATCTCAAAAAAAAAAAAAAAAAAAGGTTCTTAGTGTTTCTCATTATTTTGCACCTCTTCTACTGAATGTAGTCTTTCTCCTTTGTTAGGTCAGGAGCCCATGATAGCATCTGATTTAAAAATCACAGACCATCACCCTATCCAAAAATGCATATATGGGCCAGGTGTGGTGTCTCATGCCTGTAATCCCAACATTCTGGGAGGCCAAGGCAGGCAGACCACTTGAGGTCAGGAGTTTGAGACCAGCCTGCCAACATGGTGAAACCCCATCTCTACCAAAAATATAAAAAATTAGCTGGGCGTGGTGGCACACACCTGTAATCCCAGCTACTCAGGGATGAGGCAGGAGAATTGCTGGAACCCGGGAGGTGGAGGTTGCAGTGAGCTGAGATCGCATCACTGAACTCCAGCCTGGGTGACAGAGCAAGATTCTGTCTCAAACAACAACAACAACAACAGCAACAACAATGTATACAGGTACACATGTATATGTACCATTTTGCAATATCAGGGATTCATGGGTGGTTGAAACTTGCAGTGTCCAGGTTGAGAATTCCTGTCCCTCTGTGTCCAGCAGACAAGTGCTGCCTGAAGGCCATGGAGAATTGAGACCAAATTCTAACACTTCTACATTATTGAGAGAAAGGATGAAAAGGTATGAAACAAATTTTAATGAGGAATTTTTGTGGATTTTTGAAAGGTACAAATGGGATGATTAATCATAACAAAAAAGCTCTGTCTGTATACATGAGAAAACACACTATAAATCTGCGGGATTCAGTCTCCACTGGTACATCATCTGACACTGAGCTGAAGGCGGAGGAGAAAGGTTAACCCTCCTCATTCCCTTCCCCACCCCACAAAGAGTTGGTCTTTTCTGGTCAGGTTTCCGAGGCAGTAAGCATTTTTTTGAGGGCCTATAATGTGCCAGACCCTGCTCTGGGCACCTGCGTAGAAAGAAAGATCTTGAAGACTCTTGCCCTGTAGGGACGTTTATAGCTTGGGGAGCAGGTGGAGGCAGAACAGAAAAAAATCACACTAATATTTAATTACTTAAAAAAATTGTTTTTTCGAGGCCGGGCATGTAATCCCAGCATTTTGGGAGGACAAAGCTGGCAGATCACCTGAGGTCAGGAGTTTGAGACCAGCCTGGCCAACATGGTGAAATCCCGTCTCTACTAAAAATACAAAAATTAGCCAGGCATGGTGGCGAGCACCTGTAATTCCAGCTACTCAGGAGGCTGAGACAGGAGAATCACTTGAACCCAGGAGGTGGAGGTTGCAGTGAGCCAAGATTGCACCACTTCACTCCAGCCTGGGTGACAGAGTAAGACCCTGTGTCCAAAAAAAAAAAAAAAAAAAAGAGAGAAAGTCTTTATTTTGTTTGTTTAGCTTTTCTGTGGCTTCGGTCTTTAGTTTCCTTTTTATTTCTTTATTTTTTGTTTTATTTCACTATGGAAAATTTCTAACATAAAAGGAGACAAATGGTATCATAAACTTCCATGATTCTATCACCTAGGTTCAATAATTAAGAATTCGGCCAGGCGTGGTGGCTCACACCTGTAATCCCTGCACTTTGGGAGGCCGAGGTGGGCAGATCACCTGAGGTCAGGAGTTCGAGACCAGCTTGGCCAACATGGTGAAACCCTGTCTCTATTAAAAACAAAAAATTAGCCGTGTGTGGTGGCACATGCCTGTAGTCTCAGCTACTTGGGAGGCTGAGGCAGGAGAATTGCTTGAACCCGGGAGGCAGAGGTTGCAGTGAGCGGAGATCATGCCACTGCACCCCAGCCTGGGTGACAGAGTGAGACTCCGTCTCAAAAAAAAAAAAAAAAAAAGAATTCATAGCTAATCTTATTTTATCACTAATATCTCCCTGGATTATTCTGAAGCAGATCATATCATGGTATCATTTTCATCCATAAAGACTTCAGTATGCCTCTTGGATTCCTTTTACTTGGTAAGTCCCCCCTCCTTGTAATGTATTTGTTGAAGAGGCTGGGTTACCTCATGGAATTTCTCAACATCTGAACTTTGGTGATTGCATCAGCAGTATCATTTAACATGTTCCCTGTCCTTGGCGTTTCCTGTAAACCAGTAGTTGGATTTAGAGTAGTGATCAGTCTTAGGTTAGTGATTTTTGACAAAAACTATTTCATGATTGTTTTTCATCAGGAGGCACTAATGTATTTGTCGTTTGACCGTCATTGATGATCAAAGTCCAGGTCCGTTAATTTACTAAAGATGGAAAAATGGTGATATTTTAATCCTTCTAGTCTCTGTTTAACAGCTGTAATACATCCCCAAAAAAGAAGCTTTCCCTGATCACCTATGCAGTTAACCTAAGATATTTTTATCACTGGAAAGGTAATATAAATGTTTCTTTCTCTTTATTTGCCAATTTTCAAAATAACAAATGGATCCCTAGCACCCACCAAAAGTGACCAATAGATTTAATTTTTAAAAAAAGCATGAATTCATGGTTTTAAACATATTTGATGAGCTTCAGTTCATCACAGTTATAATTCTTATTGATGCTCAAATTATCCTATTCTTTGGTTAGTGGGGGCCTCTTCAAGTTGACTGAGTCTGTTTTGTTTTGTTTTGTTTTTTTAAGGGATGGGGTTACTATGTTGCCCAGTCTGAACTGGAACTCCTGGGCTCAAGCCATCCTCCAGCCTCATCTTCCTGAGTAGCTGGGACTATAGGCACCTAAGTCTTTGTGATAATTTTTTTTTTTTTTTTTGAAACAGGGTATCGTTCTGTCACACAGGCTGGAGTGCAGTGGCACAATCATGGCTCAAGGGACCCTCAAACTCCTGGGGTCAAGCGATCCTCCTGCCTCAGTCTGCAGAGTAGCTGGGACCATAGGTGCATGTCACCATGCCTGGTGAATCTTTCAATTTTTTTTAGAGATGGGGGTCTCACTAGATTTCGCAGGCTGGTTTCAGACTCCTGGGGGTCTCACTGTATTTCGCAGGCTGGTTTCAGACTCCTGGGCTCAAGCAATCTGCCCTCCTTGGCCTCCCAAAGTGCTGGGATTATAAGCGTGAGCCACTGCAGTAATTTTGGTGATTGCAACCAACAGTATGATTTAACATGTTCTCTGTCCTTGACATTTCCTGTAAACTAGAAGTTGGATTTAGAGTAGCTGATCAGATTTAGGTTAGGGATTTTGGCAAGACTACTTCATGACTAATGCTTTTCATCAGAGGCACATAATATCTGGCATTTGTCTTTTGAAATCACCCTATTGTCCTTGATACATGCTTAACTATCTGGTGTATAATATGATGTTCCAGGCTCATCTTGTACATTTCTTTCCCAGGAGCCCAGATCTGGAATCAGCCATTTTTCTCAGGAGCCCTGCTTTCTTTTAGTAAATGGCATTTAGAGATCATATACTGTGTGCAAGAAATGCTTGCTTTTGAATTGACGATGGTTTCTAGAAATAATTTTTTACAAGAAAATACTTTATGGGTTCTTACGAATAGTTCTATTTCAAATTTAGGTAAGACTAAAATATTTCTACTTACCTTTATTGATCTTATACCCATACCTGGGATATAAAACATCCCACTTTTTAAAACAAAATAATTACTCATTGCTTTATCCTATAATACATGCAAACAGTCTTACTAACTGTATTAGTCTGTTTTCATACTGCTGATAAAGATATACCTGAGACTGGGAAGAAAAAGAGGTTTAATGGACTTACAGTCCCACATGGCTGGGGAGGCCTCCCAATCATGTGGAAAGCAAGGAGGAGTAAGTCACATCTTACATGAATGGCAGCAGGCAAGAGAAACAGCTTGTGCAGGGAAACTCCCACTTTTAAAACGGTTAGATCTTGTGAGACTCATTCACCATCATGAGAACCACACAGGAAAGACCCGCCCCCGTAATTCAATCACCTCCCACTGGGTTCATCCAATGACACATGGGAATTGTGGGAGTTACGATTCAAAATGAGATTTCGATGGGGACACAGCCAAACCATATCATCCCACCCCTGGTCCCTCCTACTCCTAAATCTCATGTTCTCACTTTTCAGTACCAATTGTGCCTTCCCAAAAACAGTCTCCCAGAGTCCTAACTCATTTCAGCATTAACTCAAACGTCCATGGTCCAAAATCTCATCTGAGACAAGTCACATTCCTTTCACCTAGGAGCCTGTAAAAGCAAGTTAGTTACTTCCTAGACACAATGGGGGTACAGGCACTGGGTAAATACAGCCATTCCAAATGGGAGAAATTGGCCAAAACAAAGGTGCTACAGTCCCCATACAAGTCCGAAATCCAGCAGGGCAGTTAAGTCTTAAAACTCCAAAACGATCTCCTTTGACTCTATGTCTCACATCCGGGTCACGCTGATGCAAGAAGTGGGTTCCCATGGTCTTGGGCAGCTCAGCCCCCGTGGCTTTGCAGGGTACAGCCTCCCTCCGGGCTGCTTTCATGGGCTGGTGTTGAGTGTCTGCAGCTCTTCCAGGCACACGGTGCAAGCTGTCAGTGGATCTACCATTCTGGGGTCTGGAGGACAGTGGCCCTCTTCTCACAGCACTAGGTGGTGCCCCAGTTGGCACTCTGTGTGGGCACTCCAACTCCACATTTCCCTTCCACACTGCCCTAGCAGAGGTTCTCCATGAGGGCCCTGTCCCTGCAGCAAACTTCAGCCTGGATATCCAGGCGTTTCCATACATCCTCTGAAATCTAGGCAGAGGTTCCCAAACCTCAATTCTTGACTTCTGTGAACCCACAGGTTGAATATCACATGGAAGCTTCCAAGGCTTGAGGCTGGCACCCTCTGCAGCCATGGCCTGAGCTGTACCTTGGGCCCTTTCGGTCATAGCTGGAGTAGCTGGGATGCAGGGCACCAAGTCCCTAGACTGCACACAGCACGGAGTCCCTGGGCCTGGCCCACAAAACCATTTTTTCCTCCTAGGACTCTGGGCTTGTGATGGGAGGGGCTGCCATGAAGACCTCTGACATGCCCTGGAGACATTTTCCCCATTGTCTTGGAGATTAATATTCGGGTCCTCATAACTTATGCAAATTTCTGCAGCCAGCTTGAATTTCTCCTCAGAAAATAGAATTTTCTTTTCTATTACACTGTCAGGCTGCAAAGTTTCTGAACTTTTATGCTCTGCTTCCCTTATAAAACTGGATGCATTTAATAGCACCTAAGTCACCTCTTGAATGCTTTGTTGCTTAGACATTTCTTCCACCAGATACCCTAAATCATCTCTCTCAAGTTCAAAGTCCCGCAAATCTCTAGGGCAGGAGCAAAATGCCACCAGTCTCTTTGCTAAAACATAACAAGGGTCACCTTTGCTCCAGTTCCCAACAAGTTCCTCATCTCCATCTGAGACCACCTCAGCCTGGACCTTATTGTTCACATCACTATCAGCATTTTTGTCAAAGCCATTCAACAAGTCTCTAGGAAGTTCCAAACTTTCCCACATTTTCCTGTCTTCTTCTGAGCCCTCCAAACTGTTCCAGCCTCTATCTGATAACTCAGTTCCAAAGTTGCTCCCACATTTTTGGGTATCTTTTCAGCAGCACCCCATTCTATTGGTACCAATTTACTGTATTAGTCCATTTTCACACTGCTGATAAAGACATACCCGAGATTGGGAAGAAAAAGAGGTTTAATGGACTTATACTTCCACATGGCTGGGGAGTCCTCCCAATCACAGTGGAAGGCAAGGAGGAACAAGTCACATCTTACGTAGATGGTGGCAGGCAAGAGAGTGAGCTTGTGCAGGGAAACCATTTTTAAAATCATCAGATCTTGTCATTTACTATCATGGGAAGAGCGCAGGAAAGACCCACACCCACAGTTCAGTCACCTCCCACGGGGTTCCTCTCACGACATGTGGGAATTGTGGGAGTTCCGATTCAAGATGATGTCGGGGTGGGGACACAGCCAAGCCGTATCACCAACACTGCCACACTTCTCACTTCATTACTCGAAACAGTTTCACATATTTTAGAAGGTTTTTTGATTCGGTTGGACTGGGTTTGAGTTTGGTCATGAGGGGATCTCCCATTAGGAATATACAGTGGAATTCCTGAGTGTTAAGGTCATTTGCAATAGTTTCTCACTGTGTAGTTACACCACCAACTTAACAGATTGACTTTTACATTTTGTCAAGTCTAATTTTGTTTTATACTTTTCTAAAGTACTATATCCACAAACTTCCAACATAAATCTATAAAACAAGTTATATTTAGAAAAGTCTAGCTTCTATCCCAATCCTCTCACTCTATTCCCTATCTCCTCCTATGTGATATACCAGTATATTCATATTCCCCCCCAATGATAGCATACTATCAGAATTTTCTTCACCTGGCTTTTTACTCATTAGGCTATATGCTGGCGATCACAACACAGAACACAGAAATATGCCTCATTTCCTTTCAAAGCTGCATGGCACTCCATTATGCGTAGGCATCCTAGCTTATTTACTCTGTTCCCTGTTGAAGGGCATTGAGTTATTTCCAGTCTTTTGCTACTACCAATGTTTCTGTTATAAATGGCCTTATGTATATTGATTAATTTTTGAATTTTTGACTGTGTTTTTTTATCTTTTGTTTTTTTGTAGAGATAGGGTCTTGCTATGTTGCCCAGGCTGGTCTTGAGCTCCTGAGCCCAAGTGATTCTCCTGCTTTAGCCTCCCAAAGTGTTAGGATCACAGGCATGAGCAACCACATCCAGCTGAGAGTGTCTTCAGGATGGATTCGTAGAAGTGAGATTTCTAGGTCAAAAGGTAAATGTCTATCTAAAATTGCTAGATATTGCTGCTTTGCTCAAGAAACTTACTCTGTTGTGGAAGGAATGATAATGAAGGGGTTGGGAAATGGAGGAAGAAAACAGACCTCCCTGAAGGGCTGACATCATCCTCCTATAGATGAAGGACCCACCTTGACAGGTGGTTTGTTCACACGCAGCTGAGAAGATGAGGGTGCTTTTCACCCTCCCAAATCCTCCCCAAAAGGAGGTGGTGCCACTTCCCCACCCTCAACCTGCTGCCATGCTCTGCCTCACCAGCTCCTTAAAAGGAAGGCAGTAGTTAATGTTAAAGCAAAATCAATAAGCCTCATAAACTAAAAAGTGGAAAATAACCTAGCAACTTATTACCATCCCATTTCAGTCAGTTCACTCCCTCAGGAAAGCCAATTGCAATCAGAAGATGGTGCCATGCGACCTGCAGCAGCACATTTGCAGAGGACAACCCAGGGTTGAATGGGCCACCTCCCTTAGCTGGAAAGATGGCAGGCTACATTTCTCAGCACTGCTTTTTCAGCTTCTGATGACACTGAGGATCTCCTGGAGAGGTCCGTGACAGCAGAGCAAGGAGTTTTGATTTCTGAGTGTTCCTCTGCAGCAAGGGCCTGCCCTGTTGGCCATGGGCACTGTCTGGTAAAGTGTAGATCTGCCAGGCTCCTTGATACGCTTGTTCCAGCGAACTGATGGCACTGTCTCTGATGCCTCCACCAGATTTTGCCACTGTCTACCTTGGATTGTCACCCTGCATGGACAGGCCTGGCTTTGCATACAAAGCGATACATTGTGGGGGATTCGTCAGAGTGGTGGAAAAACTATAGAGAGAAAGGACGCAAACCTTCTGAAAGGTCAGAAGGTTCTGCAGAGCCTCGGGGAAGAATAGCAGAAGGCAGCTGTTCTATAACCTTAAGGCAGAGGGCAAGGAGTAGTACAAGGCAGTGTGGGGGAATTTATCTTAAACAGGCTTGTTTACTTACATTGACCAGGAACTGACCATTGATCATCCATGTGCATCGTGTTCCCTGAAAGGGGAACGATAAATGTTAATTACCTGCAGGTTGTGTTGGCTCCAGGTTTTCGTCATTGTGCCTGCACTGAAGAAAAGCAAAGCAGCTCCAGCTCTCAGGCTGCTCTCCGGACACAAGAGCCAGGCAGTCACCCAGCTGCTCTTACACCGCATACCCCTGTCTGAGTACTCATTTCATCCGTCGGCCATGGTCTGTGGGACAGACCCAGCAATACATGTCCTGAAGACGGGGGTCCTGTCAGCATCACCTCTGGATCCCCAGGAACCCTGGTGCTGACACCAGGGTTTACCACCAGCTGGTAAAACTAGGGCAGCCTAAAAATGGGAATCCCTTCCAAGGCTTTTGTGAGGATTTACAGACGCAGAGCTGTGGTATGGAGCGCTTCGTAAAGTATCAAGTCAAATACAGATGCTCCTTGACTTAAGGTGGGGTTACATCCACCAGACCTCAGGGCATCTGCCCACCTGAGCCTCCCAAAGTGCTGGGATTACAGGTGTGAGCCGCTGGGGCCGGCCAAGTATTCCCAATCTTATTCACTGAGAGGAAAAGGGCTTCTGTCCTTCCTGTGGAAGATAGCCATAAAGGGGGAAGAAAAAGGATGAGGGAGCTTCTGAAAATACAGGCTCACGCCTGTAATCCTGGCTCTTAGGGAGGAGAAGGCGGGAGGATAGCTTGAGCCCAGGAGTTCAAGACCTGCCTGGGCAATACAGCAAGACCCCGTTCTCCACAGAAAGGAAAAAAAAAAAAAATAACCAAGCAAGTGTAAGATGGGGTTACATCCCTGCAAACCCATCGTCAACTGAAAATATCATTAAGTCAATCACCATTAACTCGGGGACTGTCTGTGCAGGTATTGTTATTATCAGAGTAAGCACTGGATAAATGTTTAACACATGAGCAAATAAATAGTGGTGTGGACAAAAAAGGATGATGAGAATAAATGTCCCTGAGGCCAGGTGTTGGTGGCTCACGCCTGTACTCTCAGCACTTTGGGAGACTGAGGTGGACAGATCGCTTGAGGTCAGGAGCTCGAGACCAGCCTGGCCAAAATGATGAAACCTCATCTCTACTAAAAATACAAAAATTAGCTGGGCATGGTGGTGCGAGCCTCTAGTCCCAGCTACTCGGGAGAATGAGGCAGGAGAATCACTTGAACCTGGGAGGTGGAGGTTGCAGTGAGCTGAGATGGCACCACTGTACTCCAGCTTAGGTGAAAGAGCAAGACTCTGCCTCAAAAAAAAAAGAGTAAGTGTCCCGGGAGTTTCAATTAGTAGAAGGGGGAGGCTGGGGCGGGGGGCAGGGTTACTGAAGTAGAGTGATTGCAGGATGGTTGGGTTTGGAAGGATTTGGAGATGTTGGCATATGGGAGTGGGGAACATTTCTAGGAAGGGAAAAATTACATTCGCATTCAGTGTAGCAACAAGCACTGTTTATTTGCAGCAACATTCTGCCCAGAGGGGTCCTCTAAGTAAGTTGTGAGAAACAGTACAACGGTGACTAAATGATCACTAACACCAATTGTGTCACTTTGTGCTGAGTGACCTCCTTTCATCCTCATGACAGCCTCATAAGAGGGTATTATCACAACTCAAGTGGTAGATGAGGAATCTGAGGCACAACAAAGTTCATTAACTTACCTGCAGGAGAGGGAGAGGCAAACCACAGAAGAGCCGTTAATGCCCAACTAGGAATTTGAGCAACCACAGTCAGAAGGGAGCCACTGAAGAGACTTGAGCACAGGAGTGACATGGTCATATTGGTGCTTCAGAGAAACGCAATATGGTATAGTAGTTGGGAGTTTGGATTTTGGCACCAGACCACTTGGTTCTTCTAAAATCCCAGTTCTGGCCAGGCGCAGTGGCTCACCCCTTTAATCCCAGCACTTTGGGAGGCTGAAGTGGGTAGATCACCTGAGGTTGGGAGTTCGAGGCTAACATGGCAAAACCCCGTCTCTACTAAAAATACAAAAATTAGCCGGGCATGGTGGCAGGCACCTGTAATCCCAGCTACTTGAGGGCTGAGGCAGGAGAATTGCTTGAACCTGGGAGGCGGAGGCTGCAGTGAGGTGAGATCGCACCACTGCATTCCAGCCTGGGTGACAGAGCAAGACTCTGCCTCAAAAAAATAATAAATAAATAAATAAAATCACAGTTCTACTCCTTGCTTGCTGTGAGATCTTACAAATATTATTTAACTGCACTGAGCCTCAGTTTCTTCATCTATAAAATGGGGGTAATAAAAGCATCCAGCTTATGGGGTCTTTTAAGGGAATAAAATAACACATGTAGAACACAGTACAGTGATGCCATGTACGTGTATGGCAACTGTAAATTATCATCAATGTAAGCTATCTACCAGGTGGCCTGGAGAGAGGTCAAAGGTAGGGGATAGCAGGAGGCACGGACTGAAGGCTAGGGTGGAATAGAGAGTAAGATATTTTAAAGTAAGCCTCAACAGGATTCATTACTTGCACACATGGGAGAAGAAAAACACTTAAGAATGACTCTCAGATTCCCAATCTCTTCTTTTTTCTTTACTTATTTGCCCTTTTCTTTTAGTCTCCAAGATTCCCAATCTTTTTATTTATTATTATTATTCTTATTATTATTTTGAGACGGAGCTTCACTCTTATGGCCCAGGCTGGAGTGCAGTGGCACAATCTCGGCTCACTGCAACCTCCGCCTCCCAGGTTCAAGCAATTCTCCTGCCTCAGCCTACTGAGTAGTTGGGATTACAGGCATGCGCCACCACGCCCGGCTAGTTTGGTATTTTTAGCAGAGATGAGGTCTCATCATGCTGGCCAGGCTGGTCTCGAACTCCTGACCTCAGGGGATCTGCCCACCTTGGCTCCCAAAGTGTTGGGATTACAGGCGTGAGCCACTGCACCCGGCCAAGATTCCCAATCTTATTCCCTGAGAAGAAAAGGGCTTCTGTCCTTCCTGTAGAATATAGATAGCCATAAAGGGGGAGAAAAAAAAAGGATGAGGGGGCTTCTGATAGAAACGCGAAAACTCGGAGAGAAGCTAGTTTTTTGGAGCGAGATCACACTTTGGGAGGGTGTGTGTATGTGGGGTGGGGGGTGTCAAAAGGATCCTGGGTTCTATTGTCAGCTCTGCCACCAGTTGGCTGTGTCCCTTGCCAAAAACCTCTTTCCTTTTCTGGACTTCAGTTTTCAGTCAGTGAGATTAAGCTTTTACACTTGAGATCTTAGAATTCTCTCCCAACTCAGACGTTCTCCAGTTTCACCTGATCACTATATAGCACTTGAAAGGGATGATGGTGCTAATAGCCTGGCTCTTAGAAGCCTTCTTAGTAAAAAAAAAAAAAAAAAAAAAAAAAAAAAAAGAAAAAGAAAAAAGAAACAAAGAAAAAGAAAAAAATATTTTAAAAATTTATTTAATTTTAATTTCTTTTCTTTTTTCCTTTTTTGAGACAGAGTCTCACTGTCACTCAGGCTGGAGTGCAGTGATACAATCTTGGCTCACTGCAATCTCTGCCTTCCAGGCTCAGGTGATCCTCCCACCTCAGCCTCCAAGTACCTGGGACTACAGGTGTGCACCACCATGCCAGGCTAATTTTTGTATTTTTTGTAGAGATGGGATTTTGCCATGTTGCCCAGGCTGGTCTTGAACTCCTGAGCTCAGAAGCTGCTCACCTTGGCCTCCCGAAGTGTTGGGATTATAGGCGTGAGTCACCGCACCTCGCCTGTAAAAAAAAAATTTAAAGTAGAAAAGGGGGGGGTTTCACTATGTTGCCCAGGCTAGTCTTAAACTCCTGGCCTCAAGTGATCCTCCTGCCTCAGCCTCCCAACGCACTGGGATTACAGACACGAACCATTGTACCCAGCCCTGTTCTTGAGGTTCAGGGGGAGGTGATGTGAAGAGGAAGCAATATGAGAAGAAGAAACCTCCTTCTTCTTTCTTCCTGCTCCCTTAAATGTTGGACCTCAGGCCCGGCAAGAGACCCCTTGGCGAGGTTCTCCAAAACAACCTCTGCATGGATCCTCCCACGGGTGACTCAAGAGATTCTGGGAACTGGTGTCAGAGAAAGTCAAGTGCAATGTTTATTTTATTTAGCCGCACTCTCTTCCACTTGATTGGTTCCTGACTGAGCTTTTGTTTTTCTACCAGATTAGAGAAGAAAGGGAAGGTTGTTTTAAAAAGTTCACTATCCTTAGCAACAGTGAAACCAGACCCTTGGTGGTGGCTGGGGCCCAGCAGAGCTTGTGTTTACCCAGAGGGTGCACTTGGGGGTAGGCGGTGGAGTGTACCTGCCCAGGTGTGTGGCCTGCACCTGGCCTCAGGCAGGTGTTTAGCACCTTCCACTCAGCACAGCCTGAAGGAGAATGGGCACACACTCTTCTGGGAAGACCTGCATTTTGAAATGGAGTTTTACATAAAATAAAACAGAACAACCGGGGCTGAAGAATGCGCGAGCCGAATGCATACCAACACCTGGAACACATTTGATCCGAGGAAATGAGCCCCTCGCAGGAGTTTTGGTTTTTTTTCCAAATAAAATACCAGTTACGTAACACAGCTAAACAGTACCACAGAGATGGTGTCCTCTCTCTCTCTTTATTTTATTTTTTAATTTTTGAGGCAAGGTCTCACTCTGTTGCTCAGGCTGGAGTGCAGTGGTGCATTCATAGCTCACTGCAGCCTCGAACTTCTAGGCTCACATGATCCTCCTGCCTCAGTCTCTCAAATAGCTGGGACTACAGGTGCACACCACCGTGCCTGGCTAATTACTTTTTGGTAGAGATGGGGGTCTCCCTACGTTGCACAGGCTGGTCTCAAACTCTTGGCCTCAAGCGATCTGCTGGCCTCGGCCTCCCAAAATGATGGGATGGCAGGTGTGGGCCATCATGCCTGGTCTTCCCCTTTCTTATGAGCTGGCACCTGTGGCTAGATCATTTCCCTCAGGCATTGACAACATGGAAGAATTAAACTAAGGGATTCAAAATTAATTCTAACATATAGTGACTCATACTCGTTTTAACTTGAATTGGTCCTTAGACTTAATGACAGAGGACACATTGACCTTCAACAGGCTTCTTTCAGCTCACACAGAATCATCATTATCGGTCCTGTTAGCAAACATTTATTGGGCATTTTTGTGTTAAATAAGATCTCGTTTGTCAAAAATGTTTCATATACTTTAAAGCACCATGCAAAGATGATAATGTGCTTGGTGGATTCACAGACTCCAAAAATATCATGCTCTATATTTTACAGGTAGGGAAACTAAGGCCCTGGGAAGGAAAAGACTTACCAATCTTTCCCTATTTTATTCGTCTTTGTTTCTTTCTTTTTTCTTTATAAAAATTTTTTTGAGGCCGGGTGTGGTGGCTAACGCCTGTAGTCCCAGCACTTTGGGAGGCCAAGGCAGGCGGATTACTTGGGGTCCTAAGTTCGAGACCAGCCTGGCCAACATGGTGAAACCCCGTCTCTACTAAAAACACAAAAACTAGACAGGCATGGTGGTGAACACCTGTAATCCCAGCTACTTGGGAGGCTGAGGCACGAGAATTGCTTGAACTCGGCAGGCAGAGGTTGCAGTGAGCCAAGACTGTGCCACTGCACTCCAGCCTAGGCACTAAGTGACACTCTATCTCAAAAATAAAAATAATAATAATAATAATAATAATAATAATAATATTTAATCCAGTTCATAACTTTCCCTATTTTAAATGATAGCACTAGGCGCTGATGATTCAAGGAGATGAGAAATGCAAGTAATAGTCTAGCTCTTGAGAGAGGACACTGAGAAATTAAGCCCAGAGTGTTTAATCGCTCATTTGGACTTTACTTGAAGGGCATGTCCTGATGCCTCTGAGAGTGACCTGGTGACACAGGAGCTCAAATCTTCAAAGCAAGTTTGAAGACAGTAGCAAAACCTAAAAGGGAAGAGGGCACAGGAGTGACTGGGGACAGAAGAGAATCCTTGGCTGCTTGGATCAGATAGTGGGCTGCTGAAGGCAGTGACTGAGATCCTGAAACACGGCATAGCTCCCAGAGCAGGTGGCATCTGAAGGAACCTAAGCAGCAGGTGCTGGAGAACCACAGTGCAAGGGTGCCGGAGGGAGGGCATCATTCTTACTCTCGGTCATTTATTCACATTTATTTATTTATTTAATATTATTTATTTTTATTGATACATAATGATGCACATATTTGGGAGTTACATGCGATAGTTTTATTATTATTAGTTTTTTGAGATGGCGTCTCACTCTGTTGCCCAGGCTACAAAGCAGTGGTGCGGTCTCAGCTCACTGCAACCTCTGCCTCCCGGGTTCCAGCAGTTCTCCCACCTCAGCTCCTGAGAAGCTGGGATTACAGGTGCCACCACCACGCCTGGCTAATTTTTTGTATTTTTTAGTAGAGATGGGGTTTCACCATGTTTGCCAGGCTGGTCTAGAACTCCTGACTGCAGATGATCCACCCACCTCGGCCTCCCAAAGCTCTGGGATTACAGGTGTGAGCCACTGCAACCAGCTGTGATAATTTAATACATTCATATAATTTGTAAAGATCAAATCTGTGTAGCTGGGATATCCATTATCTTAAATATTTGTCTTTTCTTTGTGCTAGAGATATTCAAATTATTCTCTTCTACCTTTTTTTTTTTTTTTTTTTTTTTTTTAGTGACAAGGGCTCACTATGTTGCCCAGGTTGGAGGAGGGCAGTGGCTATCCATAGGTGCTATCCAAGTGCACTACAGCTCCAACTCCTGGGCTCAGGCAATCCTCCTGCCTCAGCCTCCCGAGTAGCTAGGACTCCAGATGCATACCACCACGCCTAGTGTCACTCCCATTTATGAAGCACCTATTCTGTTTCATGTCACAGGATCGTGGCACAGGGAGCAGGCAGGAGTCCACGAAGGCAAGCTGTCGCCATGGGGGATAATCAGGGCGAGCGTTAAGCAGGGCCAGGACAGGTTGGGAGACACATTTACACTTTGTGAGTGGAGCAAGAGTTGTTTGTTCAATGATAAACATCTTTCGAGTATATTCTATATGCCAGTAAAGTTCTAGACATGGAGAACAGTGGGCAAAATGCCCTTGTAGACATTACATTCTACTGGGGAGGGGGAGCTAGACAATAAATAAACTACCATCTATAATACGGCAGATGGTGATTCATGCTATGGAAAAAAAAAAAACAGATCAGGACAAGGGGCTAACGGTATCAAGGGGAAGGGATTTCAACTGTAGGCCTCAGTGAGGAGGGGATGTTTAAACAAAGACCTGAAAAAGGTAAGGAAGCAAGCCGTAGGGCTACTGGTAGAGGCAGACGGCACAGCAAGTGCAAAGGCGCTGAGGTGGGAGTGTGCCTGGTGCACGCACACTTGCAATGCAAAGTCACTAGTGAGGCCAGGTGTGTGGCTTGCACCTGTAATCCCAGCACTTTGGGAGGCCGAGGCAGACAGACTGCTTGAGCTCAGGAGTTTGAGACCAGCCTGGGCAACATGGCGAAACCCCTTCTCTACAGAAAAAAAAAAAATATATATATATATACACACACACACACACACACACATATACTGTGTATATACATATTATATATATATACTGTGTATATACATATTATATATATATATATACTGTGTGTGTATGTGTATATATATGTACAAAAAATTAGCCAGGTGTGGTGTTGTGCACCTGTAGTCCCAGCTACTCTGGAGGCTCAGGTGGGAGGATCGCTGGAGCCCAGGAGGTCGAGGTTGCAGTGAGCCATGACTGCACCACTGCACTCCAGCCTGGGCAACAGAGCAAGACTCTGTCTCAAGAAAAAAAAAAAGGCCGGGTGAAGTGGCGGCTCATACGTGTAATCTTAGCACTTTGGGTGGCCGAGGTGGGCAGATCTTTGAGTCTAAGAGTTCGACACCAGCCTGGGCAACATGGCAAAACCCTCTTTCTACAAAAAATACAAAAATTAGCTGTGTGTGGTAGCACACATCTGTAGGCCCAGCTACTACTCAAGAGGCTGAGGTGGGAGGATCACTTGAGCCTTGGAGGTGGAGGCTGCAGTGAGCTAAGATTATGCCATTGCACTCCAGCCTGGGCGACAGAGCAAGTCCCTGTCTCAGGAAAAAAAAAAAAAAAAAGAGAGAAAGTCTTTACTAGGGAAACACATGGACTGTTTCGCTGCCACAGGCTGACATTTTCTTCCTGGCAGTTTACAGTGAAATTTAGTAATGAATACCCACACCCACACTCGCAGATCAGAATAGACCACCGCCATAAATACTAGGTCAGCGTTCCCTTCCCAAGCTTAAAACTTCAGGGTGACTGTTTGTGGGACCCCCCACCACAGGGTCCCCCACCGTGGGCTTAACGCTGTGGGTTCACCTTAGCTTCACTCCCGCACTCAGAACAAGGTGACACCCACTGGGCCTGCAGCAAAGGTGGGAATCTTGGGAAAACACAGCTGCAGGCTTCAGCTGGCGTGTGAATGTTCCTCTGCATCCCGTGCTTGTTGTTTTCTGATTTGCTTGGCTCGGAAAGCTTAGCTTTGGGGCTTTAAACTTAACCCCAACAGACCTGAATGGATGCCTCTTAATTATGTCTGTGATGTAGTAAATCAACACCCTATTAGGAAGTCATTCAACTTCAACTATTAAATATTCAGAAACTTTTTACAAGAGAATTGCAACATGTAAGCCCTCTGGCAGAAAGAGATGTTACTAATCTGTTTTGTGTACAGAGAAGTGCTGGCTGACACTTTGCAAAACAGAGCTGAGCTACCAGTTACATGCTCCTTCATGTATTTTATCAAACCAAGAGTTTAATTCCTGCCACATAAATAACTGTAAAGCATCTAGTATAACCACTACCCCAACCTTTCCTGCCTAATTCTTTTGCCTCTTTGTGGTTCCCTTTATCGAGACTTACATTGGAATCACGTCCTGCTTTTCAGAGACAGAACGTTCATTCATTCATTCATTCAGCAAGTTTCAGTACTGTGGCTGGGCATGGTGCAATCCCAGCACTTTGGGAGGCCAAGGCAGGCTGATCACTTAAGGTCAGGAGTTCAAGACCAGCCTGGCCAACATGGTGAAACCCCATCTCCAATAAAAATACAAAAAGATTAGCTGGATGTGGCAGCGCACACCTATGGTTCCAGCTACGCAGGAGGCTGAGGCAGGAGAAACGCTTGAACCTGGGAGACTGAGGTTGCACTGAGCCGAGATTGTGCCACTGCACCCTAGCCTAGGTGACAGAGTGAGACTCTGCCTTAAAAAAAAAAAAAAAAAAAAAAAAGTTTTCAGTATTGAGCACCTTCTCTGGGCCAGGCCCTGCTCTAGGCTCTTGGGATATATTGGCAAATGAGAAAGATCTCTGCCCTGGTGGAGCTTATATTCAAATGCAGAAAACCGACAAATTGTATAGGGTATTAGAAGGTGACACATGATATGGGAAAAATAAGCCATGGAACCGAGTGTTGGTGGTGGGGTAGCGGGTGGGGGCGGAGGCAGTTACAATGTTAAACAGGGCAGTCAGGGTAAATCATATGGGCGGCTTGACGAAGATGGGGCAGTAACCAAACAAGTACTGGGAGGAAGAGCAGCAAGGAGAGGGAGCAGCCAGGGTGCAGGCCCAAGGTGGCACATGCTTGCTGTGTCGGAGCCCTAAGCAGACCATGTGGTGGGCGAGGAGTGAACCACAGCAGGACAGGAGGAGGGGATGTCAGGAGAAGGAGGTAGGGAGGGAAGCAGATCGTAGTGCTTTGTAGCCTGCAGAAGGATGTTCACTGGTTTTTTGGGGTTCATGTAGGAACTCAAGTGATTGGACCAACAGAACTGGTTCTTTGAAGAAGCAGAGGGGAGACCTGGACTTTGCTTTTCCTGTGGCCATTAAGTTAATTGCCTGACCTTTGACAAAGTCTTGAGAACTTCTCTTCAGTGTTGAAAACTAGGTTATTCCTAAGGCTCCTTTCAGTTTTGAGATCCTATGACTTTAGGGAGTCGTCTCCAACACGTGATTTGAACAATAGAGAAATATCTTGCAGTCCAAAAAATCTCATTATGCATCTGCAGCCTCCAGACCTCAAATCTCCAGGCAAGCCTCAAGACTTCAATGTTTCTGGAGTCATGGGACCCCTTTGAAAAAGATTTGCCAAGAACTACAGGACTTCTCTGGAGAGAAATGGAGAGCTCCATGTGCACACAGCAGTTGCTGACATTGTAGGGAGTCCACAGCGTCCTCAAAGCACAACCCTGGGGCTCCCTGCAAGGTGAGCCACGAGCTGCTCATTCAGAATCCCTGCATTAAGGAGGCTTGGTCATTTCCCCCAACTTTCTTTTTTTTCTTTTTTTTTTTTTGAGACGGAGTCTTGCTCCGTCTCAAAAGGAGACAGAGCTGGAGTACAATGCCATAATCTCGGCTCACTGCAACCTCCATCTCCCAGGTTCAAGCAATTCTCTTGCCTCAGTCTCCCCGAGTAGCTGGGATGACAGGTGCCTGCCACCACGCCTGGCTAATTTTTGTATTTTTCAGTAGAGACAGGGGTTTCACTATGTTGACCAGGCTGGTCTCAAACTCCTGACCTCAGGTGATCCGCTTGCCTTGGCCTCCCAAAGTGCTGGGATTACAGATGTGAGCCAGCATGCCTGGCTCCCCACAACTTTCTATTATGGAAATGTTTCATACATTCAGAGAAACTGAAGACCAGTACAGCACACTCCCATACATCTTTCATTTAAATTTTTTAAAATGTTAATATTTTCTCTCTATATAATACTTCACCTATCATCATTTCATTGTTGTTGACCCATTTGAAAGTTACAGCTATCATGACACTTTATCCCAAAATACTTTCAGCCTGTATCTTTTAAGAATAACAGTTTCCTGTTATACCACAAAACTAACACTAGTTGACCTAAATATCAAATAGAGAGAGGCACTCTAAAAAAAAAATATTCATCTGGGTATGTATCATTGCAAGGGGAATATGCATGCCATAGTGAACTATGTAAAGGTTAAAGCAGACAAAGGTTTTTAAAGGAAAACTGAGGAGTATATAATTGTTTTGAGATAACTGTCCTTGGCAACGAAGATCAGTAACAAGGGTGGCGCCAGTCTGAGGTTGAACAGCCAGTTGTTTTGGCAGATGTCCTGGCAGAAGTATTTTTTGTGTGAGGCCCCGGTGACCTGTATGCAAGGTTGCAATTTTTGCAGTCTTTTGCGATAGTTTTTGTTTTTGTTTTCAGGCACTTATGTGTGAGAACTCTCTCTTCATAGCCTTCTCTGGCTCTATTTGTCAGTTTTTCGTTTTGTTTTGATTTTAAACACAAGTGACTCCATTTTGATTCTTACAACTTTAACAAACTGACTCCATGCTCATATCCAGCCACATTCAAATTCCCTTCATTCTAAGAATTCCTTCAACACAATTCCTTTTACACATTACGAGGATCCAATCAAGGTTCACATATTACATTTGATTATTACATTTTGCTAGTCTATTTTATTCTGAAACCATCTCTCCAGGGTTTTGTTTTTGATTGTTTATTTTCATGATAATGACTCTTCAGAAGAGTTCAGACCATTTGTCTTTTTTTTCAATCCTGCTCCTTCTGTAAAGACCATGTCCTGCTTCTGGATTTGACTGGTTGTCCCCTGCTAGTGTTCCCTAACTTGTTCCTCTATCCCCCACATTCCTTTCAAAGGAGAAAGTAGATCTAAAAGTAATTTGTGAGTTTTAATTAAGTTACAACATAATCTGGGAAGTAGTAATCCATTTTCTAGATGTTGGCTGGATTAAATGCCAATTTAGGCTGTTGGCTCTTTAGAAGACTGTCCTTGGCTTTCTAGGACTCCTTCGCCAGGGAGGATCACCTAGGAAGGGATTTGTGGTTATATAGAGACAGGGACAGGGAGAGAAAGGGACACATTTTCCCTAGCTGTGAAAGGATCAACACTGAATTTGGAATTTAGTGTGGAAGTTGACCATTTTTATTCTCTGGACTTCAGTTTCCTCATCTAAAAAATGAAATAATAATAATTTAATTTTTGATAGATTATTGGGCTCAAATGAGATAACAGATTATTATTATTATTATTATTGTAGCTCTCCATTTCTCTCAAAAGAAGTTCTGTAGTTCTTGGCAAATCTTTTTTTTTTTTTTTTTTTGAGACAGGGTCTCTCAGTCTGTCGCCCAGCCTGGAGTACAGCATCACAATCACATCTCACTGCAGCTTCAACCTTCTGCGCTCAGGTGATCCTCCTGCCTCAGCCCCCCAAGTAGCTGGGACTACAGGTGTATGCCACCGTGCCTGCCTAATTTTTGTGTTTTTTGTAGAGACAGGGGTTTTCCATGTTGCCCAGGCAGCTCTTGAACTCCTGGGCTCAAGCCATCTGCCTGCCTTGGCTTCCCAAAGTGCTGGGATTACAGGCATGAGCCACCAGCCCATCCCTAGAAAATTCTTTCTATGTAAACTAAGCTAGAAGTGACTCTGCTTTAGGAATTGATACTAAGTGCAGACATATCTTCAATTCATCTCATGTAAGTGAACCAAGTGTGAATATCTATCTATGTATCTATCTACCTAGCTATCTATCCATTATCTATCACGATGAACTTCTTCTTTTTTTTTGGAGACAGAATTTTGCTCTGTTGCCCAGGCTGCAGTGCAGTGGCACGATCTCAGCTCACTGCAACCTTCACCTTCCAGATTCAAGCAAATCTCCTGTCTTTGCCTCCCGATTAGCTGGGATTACAGGCGCCCACCACCACATCTGGCTAATTTTTCTACTTTTAGTTGAGACAGGGTTTCACTGTGTTGTCCAGGTTGGTCTCGAACTCCCAACCTCAGATGATCTACCTGCCTTGGCCTCCCAGAGTGTTAGGATCACAGGTGTGAGCCACTGTACCTGGCCTCATAATGAACTTCCCAAGAGTTACTGAAATAGTGGTGGGGGTCAGTTTTTCAATGTTGATTTAATGCAGTAGTTCTTAGCTGGGGGTAATTTTGCCCTCCAGGGACATTGGCACTGTCTGATCACATTTTTAGTCGTTATAACTAAGGAGCTGCTACTGCTATCTAGTGGGTAGAAGCCAAGGATGCTGCTAAACACCCTACAGTGCACAGGACAGCCCTAGCCCCACAACAAAGAATCATGTCGCTCAAAATGTCAATGGTGCCTAGTTAGAGAAACTTTGATTTAATGAGAGGCTCAATTAAATACTGAACCTTAGACAAGACTCCTTGACAAATCCTTTGAAAATCAGGGTTTGAGGTAACATACACCAAAATTCCATGCAATAAAATTGCAAATTATATCCATCCTGGGCCATGTAGTGAGACCCTGTCTCAACAAAAGGTCAAAAAATTAGCCAGGCATGGTGGCGTGTGCCTATAGTCCCAGCTACTTGAAAGGCTGAGATGCAAGGATGGCTTGAGCCCAGGAGGTCGAGGCTACTGCACTCCAGCCTGGGCAACAGAGTGAGACTCTGTCTCAAAAAAATTTACATATTAGGAATTGAAGTAGAAAAACAGAAAGAAAAAAATGAAGAAATGAATATGTTAATTATTTCAATTAACATAATTGCTATGGTTCAAATGAGTTTCCTCTATGGCTAAAAAGAAATCAGAATCAATTGTAGTTTTGATGATCAGAAAAGATAATTCCTAAGGATAATCGCTTTTCCCAAAATAAATTGTAGCTAAATTTTCATAATAAAGTTTTTTTATAATATGGGGAACAATGAGTGATATGTTGATGGGAGGGACAATGTTTTCAGTATTTGTGCAAAAATGTAGAAGTTCGTTCCATATAGGTATTTACTAAAGTAATTTTGATTAAAGCTATAAGGGAAATATTCAGATGAAATTTTGTTAAGGTGATTCATTGAGGGACTGTATTAATAGGATTCCACATGGAGCCTTCTCACGGTCTAATTTGATAATTCTAAATTATGGTACCCTGGGGCAGTATAAAGTTTAAGTAAAGGCACAACTGAATCATGGCCTACAGCCTTTATTATGTTATTTTGAACTCTTTGTAAATATACTGTTTTTAAAATAATGATATTTTTGAGATATTAGTCATGCATCCTAAAAAATAAGCCTTTCAAAGTCAGTTTATGGTATATTCACTGAGTTGTGCAACCATCACCACTATCTAATTTCAGAATATTTTCATTGCTCCCAAAAGAAACCCTGTATCCATTAGTAGCCACTGCCTATTTACCCCTTTCCCGTGTTTCTGGGATCATGTCCATTTTAAGTTCTGTGTATGGTATGAGGAATGAGTCCAATTCATTCTTTTGCATATGGATATCCAGTTGTTTCAACATCATTTGTTAAAAAGATTATTCTTTTTCCCATTGAATTGTCTTCACACCCCTGTTGAAAATCAGTTCACCAGAAATGTAAGGGTTTATTTCTGGATCTTCAATTCTATTCCATTGATCTACATGCCAATTTATGCCAGTACCACACTGTCTTGATTACTGCAGTTCTGTAGTAAGTTTTAAATTTGGAAGTGAGTCCTGTAAATTTTGTCTTTGTTTAAATAATTGTTTTAGGCTGGGCGTGGTGGCTCATGCCTGTAATGCCAGCACTTTGGGAGGCCAAGGTGTGGGCAGAGGGGGTGGATGACCTGAGGTCAGGAGTTCGAGACCACCCTGGTCAATATGGTGAAACCCCATGTCTACTAAATATACAAGTTAGCTGGGCATGGTGGCATGTGCCTGTAGTCTCAGCTGCTAGGGAGGCTGAGACAGGAAAATCGCTTGATGCTGGGAGGTAGAGGTTGCAGTGAGCTGAGATTGTGCCACTGCACTCCGCCTAGGTGACAGAGTGAGGCTCTGTCTCAAAAACAAAATGAAACAAAAACAATTGTTTTAGCTGTTTCTGCTCCCTTGTATCTGCAGATGAATTTTAGTTTTCTTTTTTTGCGATGTCTTTTCAAGGCGTTTGGTATCAGGTCAGTTCTGGCCTTATAGAATCACTTGGGAAGTACTTCCTCCTCTTTTTTTTTGTAACAGTTTGTAAAGAATTGGTACCAATTTTCCTTAAAATTGTGTACATTCATCAGTGGTCATCTGGTCCTGGGTTTTTCTTTGTGGGAAGTTTTTTGATTACTAATTTCATCACCTTACTTGTTTAGATCAATTTAGATTTTCTATTTCTTCTTGAGTCAGTTTTGATAGTTTGTACCTTTCTAGAAATGTATCCATTTTAGTTATCTAATTTGTTTGTAAACCACTACTTATAATATTTCTTTATCATTCTTTTCTATAAAGTCAATAATTCCTCTCTCTAATTTTTTTTTTTTTATTAGAGAGAGAATCTCACTATGTTGCTTAGCCTGGTTTTGAACTCCTGGGTTCAAGTAATCCTCCTGCCTTGGCCTTCCAAGTGGCTGGGACTGCCCATATGACCATGCCCACCCTCCCAAGTGGCTGGGACTACAGGCCTGTACCACCAATACCTGTTTTGTTTTGTTTTTTTGAGATGAAGTCTCGCTCTGTCACCGAGGCTGGATGCAGTGGCATGATCTTGGCTCACTGCAACGTACGCCTCCTGGGTTCAAGTGATTCTCCTTCCTCAGCCTCTTGAGTAGCTGGGATTACACCACGCCTGGCTACTTTTTGTATTTTTAGTAGAGATGGGGTTTCACCATGTTGTTCAGGCTGGTCTCCAACTCCTGACCTTGTGATCCGCCAGCCTCGGCCTCCCAAAGTGCTGGGATTACAGGTGTGAGCCACCATGCCCGGTCACCAATACCTTTTTATTTTTTCCCTCCTTCCTCTCCTTCCTTTCTTTGTCACTCAAAAACATCTGAGGTCTCTTTCATTTTTGATGTTAGTAATTTGAGTCTTCTAATTTTTGGTCAGTTTAGTTAAATGTCTGTCAATTTTGTTGATATTTTCAAAGAATCAAGGTTTGGTTACACTGATTTTTTTTGGTGCTTTTTTTTATACTCTAATTTATTTCTATTCTTATCTTTATTATTTCCTTCCCTTGTAAATAAACTATTAAATGTTTGTATAGTATCCCCATCATTTGGATGTGTTATAAATAATATCCCAGTTTTGCTGAATATTTTAGATATTTCTGAATATCTGCTGATATTTTAGAGCTTTAGATACCCCCACCTCCATTTTTTTTTCCCATTATTAATGATATTGGCCAGGCTCATGCCGGTAATCCCAGCACTTTGGGAGGCCAAGGCAGATGGATCACTTGAGCTCAGGAGTTTGAGACCAGCCTGGGCAACATGGAGAAACCGCATCTCTAAAAAGAAAAGAAATATATATGTGTAAACATCTCCATGTAAGCAGAATTTTCTGTTTTAGAGTTTTGTATAGGGTAGTAGTTAGTAGAAATGGCTTTGGAGCAACACCATGTCCTTCAGTTTACCCAGCTATGTGACTTTGGACAAGTTGTTTGTGTTTGGATTTCTTCATCTGTAATGTGGGAATGGTAATTTGTTCTTTGGCATCTAGGTTATGTTATAATTAGGACTGCTTTCTATCACTGAAATATCTAGGGCAGAGGATGTGAACTATTCTAAATAAACTCAATACATAAAGAAATATTTTCTATTAGTTCCTTTCTGTGAAAAATAGGGAAAGAAAATGAATACACATATGTAAGAAACCACCTCCAAAGTTCCAACATAGGTATTTCAGGAATGTGATGGTCTTTTTTTTTTCCTTTTTCAAATTGGTAACAATTTGAAAAAACCTGCAGGTGAACCACATAGACTAGAAATATGGCAAAAATTAAGAAAATGTTAGGTATGGCTTGAATGTGTAAAATATATGTAGATACTAGTCTATGTGTTATTTGACTATGTTATTGGTAAAGCTTCTAGTCAACAGTAGACTATTCGTAGTTATGTTTTTGAGGAGTCAACTTTTTTTTTTTTTTTTTTTGGGACAGGGCCGCCTCACTCTGTGGCTGAGGCCAGTGTAATGGTTCGATCTCTACTCAATGCAACCTTGATCTCCTGGGCTCAAGCACCCTCTCACCTTAGCCTACCGAGTAGTTGGTACCACAGATGCGCGCCACCACACCCAGCTAATTTTTTGTACATTTTATTTATTATTAATTAATTAATTTATTTTGAGACAGAGTCTCACTCTGTCGTCCAGTGTGGAGTGCAGTGGCACCATCTCAGCTCACTGCAACTTCTGCCTCCCAGGTTCAAGCAATTCTCTTGCCTCAGCCTCCAGAGTAGCTGGGATTACAGGTCCCTGGCTAGTTTTTGTATTTTTAGTAGAGATGGGGTTTCATCATGTTGGCCAGGCTAGTCTCAAACTCCTGACCTCAGGTGATCTGTCTGCCTTGGCCTTCAAAAGTGCTGTGATTACAGGTGTGAGCCACCGCGCCAGGTCTGAGTGTTAAAACTTACACTCAGAGTTTTTAATGCATGGGGGTTGCTCCCTCAACACCCACATTGTTTAAGGGTCAACTGTATTTTTTATTGTTTTATTTATTTATTTTTCTTAAATATTTTTGATCCCTGGTTGGTTGAATCTGAGGATGCAGAACTGAGGAGGGAACATGGCTACATGTTGTCAGGGATAAAAAAGTAAATGTGACTCTGCCTTTTCTCTTGGAGTTTCAAATCAGCCTGTGAATATCTGAGCTGGTAGAGCTGGTAGAGCTGGACGAGGGTAGAGCTGAGCATAATTTTTGTTTCTAAAGGAGAGATAAAACCAAGTATCTCAGGAATCGAAAATAGCTATTAGGTACCCCTTGAAGGGATATCTGAGATCCTTAGGGTTCTCAAGTCTTCTTTAAATGCATGTATATTTTTAAAAATGAAACCAAAGTCATAAGTGTAACTAAAGGTACCCTAAAGAAATCACATTAGTTTTGAAATGATCGTGAGGAATCTACAGCATTAACGTTAGGAAACTTTTTATAAAGCCCCAAGAGGTTTCACGTTGGTTGTCTCTGCTGGTAATATGAGCTATTTAAGTGTATTTAAGGAGTGTAGTGACAAAGAGACACGTGGAATTAGCAAGATGTTTCTAGTGGGCTCCACCTTAAAGCCTTGTTCACTTTCTTTTTTTTTTTCAGATGGAGTTTTGTTCTTGTTGCCCAGGCTGGAGTGCAATGGCGTGATCTCAGCTCACCACAACCTCTGCCTCCTGGGTTCAAGCGATTCTCCTGGTTCAGCCTCCCGAGTAGCTGCTGGGATTACAGGAATGTGCCACCACGCCTGGCTACTTCTGTATTTTTAGTAGAGACGGGGTTTCTCCATGTTGGTCAGGCTGGTCTCGCACTCCCGACTTCAGGTGATTCGCCCGCCTTGGCCTCCCAAAGTGCTGGGATTACAGGCATGAGCCAACGTGCCCAGCCAAAGCCTTGTTCACTTGCATTTTGTGGTTGCTGCTGTTGTGAAATTTGCAGAACTTCAAGCTGTTTGGACTCCATCTTCTAGGTTGAATTAGATTACAGGTAATCTCATGGTGGAGGTGTATTTTGGATCGACTCACTTTTGAAATGTTTATGAAAGAAATTCCTTGGCCTTGGGACTTCCACACTGGAGCTGGCAATCAGGATCACCTTAATTTACCTATTGCAGTGAGGCATCTCTGCTCTGAGGAAAGCAAAACAAAACAAAACAATACCAAATAGAAGAGCTAACGGTTCTGTTTTGTTTTGTTGTTTTAGAGACAGGGTCTTGCTCTATCACCGGGCTGGAATGCAGTGACATCATCATAGCTCACCGTAGCCTTGATCTCCTGGGCTCAAGCGATCCTTCTGCCTCAGCCTCCCGAGTAGCTGGGATGGGACTACAGATGCACGCCACCACACCTGGCAATTTTTTTTAGTTTTGTGGAGACGAGGTCCCATGTGAGCCACTGTGCCCCACCTTTTAAAGAAATTACCATAAGGAAGCAACTGTCTTTAGCAAATAGAAGATCATAAACATCCTTCTGGAGATCTTGAGATGTTGACTGCGGTTTATAGGGCAATGAAAATCTGCCTACCTGAGTGGGCAATGAGACGGGAGTGCCACCTGTGATCCTTCCAGGGAGCAATTCTTTCTGGTGCCAGGAGCCCAAAGGAAACTCAGTCAACCAGCTACAGATGGGCTTGCTCCGAGTTTGTTCTAGAAGTCAGAACTGCCAGCTCTGAAAATAGGTCACAAGTGACAGGCCGTCCCTGGGCTGCTCACAGGAAGTAGCTGCAAAGGTCAGGGAAAGTTTTTAACGACTATACAGGCCAGTGAATGACAGGCTTTGAGGAGCTTCTCTTCTTGGCATCTGAAACAGGCACGTGGAGGAGCTGCCTTGGAGACAGAATGACAGCTGTGGTGATGTGAGCCTGATTCCTCAGTCCCATAAAACAGATACCTTTGCAAAACAACCATTTCTTTCTTTTTTTTTCTTTTTCTTTTTTTGAGAGGGAGTCTTGCTCTGTCCCCCAGGCTGGAGTGCAGTGGTGTGATCTTGGCTCACTGCAAGCTCTGTCTCCTGGGTTCAAGCGATTCTCCTGCCTCAGCTCCCAAGTAGCTGAGATTACAGGCACCCGCCACCACACCTGGCCAATTTTTGTATTTTAGTAGAGATGGGGTTTTGCCACGTTGGCCAGGATGGCAAAAAGGCCATTTCTATACAGAGGAATCATCTTGCAGGACTCAAGGAATGATTAAGAGGAATCTACAGCGTTAACTTTAGAAATTCGATGCAATATTCCCAAGAGGAGTTAAGGTTGGGATAAGTCATCTCTGAATTAATTTCAACCTTGAGATGTTGCGATACTATGAAGTCACAGACATATTTCTTTTTTCTTTGTTTGAGATGGAGTCTTGCTCTGTCGCCCAAACTGGAGTGCAGTGATGTGATCTCGGCTTACCACAACCTCTGCCTCCTGGGTTCAAGCAATTCTCAGCTTCAGCCTCCTGAGTAGCTGAGATTACAGGTGCCTGCCACCATGCCTGGCTACTTTTTGTATTTTTAACAGAGATGAGGCTTCACTATGTTGGCCAGGCTGGTCTTTAACTCTTGGCCTCAGGTGATCTGCCCACCTTGGCCTCCCAAAGTGCTGGGATTACAGGTGTGAGCCACCATGCCTGGCCTCAATCCTTGCTTTACTGCTGGCTTAAGTATCACCAAGGCAGGTGATACTTAAGTCCAGATACATATTCCTATTAATACACATTTGCATGGATCATTTGTTACTGAAGTTTACGCCTTATGCTTGAGAATGCTATTTCACAGACACAATTGTTATAGTATAAATAAGAGAGTATAGTTACAATCTGGATACTATTTTTTGCTTATCTTATTGGCCCAGCAACCAGCTTGACGTTGGGGACTATTAGGCTCCACATCATAACCAATGTCTCACTCCAAACAAACAGACAGGATACTATGGAGCCAGGGTCAGCAAACATTTTCTGTAAAGGGCCAGATAGTAAATATTTTGGGCCTTGTGATTCAACTCTCTGTTGTAACAGAAAAGCAGCCAGGCAATATGTAAATGAATGAGCAGGGCTGTGTTCCAGGAAAACCACAAAAACAGGCAGCCGGCTTTGGCTTGGACTTTGAGAGCGTGGACTTTGAAGCCAGGTTCAAATCCTAGCTTTCTCACCTTCTAGCTCCAACCTCAAAGAACTTCATTATCTTCTGTGTGTTTTGGTCTTTTCATCTCTAAATTAGTGATAGTACTTATCTAACAGTGTGTTATAAAGATTAAATGAGTTAAGTTCGTAAAGCACTTAAACAGTGCCTACCAGGTAGTTAAGTGCTATAGCACAGTGTGTTCCATAATTAAACAACCTCTTCCATGGGCAATATTATTCCCATTACGATTTAGACCCAAAGAAAGAAATACATGACTTAGAAGAAGGCTACGACTCGAACTCAGTTTCCCCATCTCTAATATTAATATCAGAGATTGCACTTTTCTCATCAGAGAACAAATCATTACATCAAAATGCAGGGAAATTCCCCATGACAGACTATGAGTCAGGCCTTGGCCTCTAAAGCCAAAATCTTTTTTTTTGTTTTGAGATGGAGTCTCACTTTCTTGCCCAGGCTGGAGTGCAGTGACATGATCTCGGTTCACTGCAATGTCTGCCTCTGGGGTTCAAGTGATTATTCTGCCTCAGCCTCCCGAGTGGCTGGGATTACAGGCGCCCGCCCCTATGCCCAGCTAATTTTTTGTATTTTTAGTAGAGATGGAGTTTCACCACATTGGCCAGGCTGGTCTCAAACTCCTGACCTTGTGATCCCACCTGACTCGGCCTCCCAAAGTGCTGGGATTACAGGTGTAAGCCACTGCACCTGGCCAAGCCAAAATCTTAAAGGACTACTTGTATTTCTTCTCTTCCCACCCACACAAGGAATTATTATACGCAGCGGCATGCTGGGGCTGGTGTGCATTGGCTCACTAGTGCTGACTGTTAAATTTTCAGGAATTTGGGCCAGGCGTGGTGGCTCACACCTGTAATCCCAGCACTTTGGGAGGCCAAGGTGGGAGGATCTCATGAGGTCAGGAGTTCAAGACCAGCCTGGCCAACATGGTGAAGCCCCGTCTCTACTAAAAACACAAAAATTAGTCAGGTGTGGTGCCGGGCACCTGTCATACCAGTTACTCAGGAGGCTGAGGCAGGAGAATCACTTGAACCCGGGGGGCGGAGGTTGCAGTGAGCCAAGATGGTGCCATTTTACTCCAGCCTGGGCAATGAGAGCAAAACTCCATTTCAAAAACAATAAAAATAAATAAATAAATAAATAAATAAATAAATATTTTCAGGAATTTTGTGAAGCAGTAGGGAAACTCTTGGTAGCTTGAAACTGCCTGTGGTGGTAGCATTTACACCATTAAATTGGCAGGTGTCACACAGTCAGGGCTTTCAATCTCTTGGAGAACCAGGTTATCAGCACACTGGCCCTATGCCAGCAGTAAGCACTCCTCCAGGAGGGACCCCATATCCTAAATAGCTAGTTGGTAAACAATATTCAGTGTCATGTGAACCATCACATCCTAGGGCACCATGACCTCAGAAAAATGCCAGGCACACGCTTTTGCCTCATGGCAGAGGCAAACAGCTTTTACATGCTTTGTTTAGAGACAGAAACAAGTCAGTGATGGCCCTGGACTCTGATTTGTAGACATCTGACTAAACAGTCCTGCTCTCTGTTCCCATTCCAGTACACACACACACATATGCATGCGCGCACATGCACACACACACTGGCCTGCGTAGGTCAAGCTAAATAGGAACTGAATGGCGTAGGAGGCACTAAAAGAAAGAGAGATAGAGCTTGTTGGGCAAACGTCATAATCATAATCAAAGTACTTTATTTTCTTTTTTTGAGACAAAGTCTCCCTCTGTTGCCCAGGCTGGAGTGCAGTGGCACGATTTCGGCTCACTGCAACCTCCACCTCCCAGGTTCAAGCAATTCCCCTGCCTCGGCCTCCCAGGTAGCTGGTATTACAGGCGCATGCCACCACACCTGGCTAATTTTTGTATGTTTAGAAGGGATCGGTTTCGCCATGTTGGCCAGGCGGGTGATCCACCCTCCTCGGCCTCCCAGAGTGCTGAAATTACAGGCAGGAGCCACTGTGCCTAGCCTCAAAGTACTTTTAGTGGACAGTTTTTCTAGGAAAGGCAATGAGTTCTGTGTTTGTTTTGTTTGCTTGTTTTGCCATTTCTTAAGGTAAGGTCTTCATAATCTAAACATGTGACTTCTACCCTTTTGTGGAAGCAGCAGAGGGAATACAAACAAGGGCTGAACTCAGTCAGAGATTGTTAGACAAGACACTCCCTCGTGTGAAGTTGTGAATCTCATTTTTCTTCTCTATAAAAGGAGAATCAAAACAATTCCATTGCTAGTCTGACATCGTGGTTGTGAAAATCCATGCTATCTTGTTCTCCACTTACTCAGCATACTTTCTGACTACCGCTGTGTGCTGTGAGGGGCTGAGGATCCAGACGTGGCTGAGGAAGGTCCCGGCTCATGAGGAGGTGGAAGCCTGGGTGCTTAAACAGATAATCCAGAGTTTGGAATGTGAGGTGGTGAATCACTCTGGCTTCATTTGGTTATACTGGTCAAGAGTTTGGCTCTGGAGCAACGTGTCTGGGTTTGAATCCTGGCTGTGCTTTTGGGTGAGTTATTGAACATATCTTTTTCCATTCTGTAAAATGGGATTTTTAAGCTTTCCTCAATTTCATCTGTAAGCAGAAATAGTAATAGTACTTCCTTCCTAGAATTGTTACAAAGATTAAATGAGATAATATATGTAAAGTTTCTTCCGTTTCTTCATCTGTAAAAATGAAAAGAATAGTAACCACTATTTTTAGTGTTGGCATTGTTGTGATGATTAAATGAGAGAACACATGAAAGTATTTAGAACCTTAGGAAAAAAACACGAATAAGGTAGACTCACGGAAAACACAAACACTAAATAGGTATTTATTGAAGGTTGTAAATGCAGTGAGACAAATATGCGCTAAAGAGGGATTCTTTTTGTTTTATTTTTTGAGATGGAGTCTTGCTCTATTGCCAGGCTGGAGTGCAGTGGCGCGATCTCGGCTCACTGCAAACCTCCACCTCTGCGTTCAAGCGATTCTCCCACCTCAGCCTCCTGAGTGGCTGGGATTGTAGGTGCCTGCCACCACGCCTGGCTAATTTTTGTATTTTTGGCAAAGACAGGGTTTCATTATGTTGGTCAGGCTGGTCTAAACTCCTGACCTCAACTGATCCACCTGCCTCGGCCTCCCGAAGTGTTGGGATTACAGGGGTGAGCCGCCACACTCAGCTAAAGAGGGATTCCTAGCCTGGGAGTCAGGGAAGGCATTTAGAGATGATATCTGAGATTGTACATTCATTCATTCAGTCATCCATCAGGTGCAAACATTCGAGTGTCTATCACATGCCAGGCTTCATCTAGTGCTGGGTCTATAGTGATAAACCAAACTGACTTATTCCTTACCAGAAGCATCACAAAGAGATGGTTTGGGTGGGGATGGGAGATTTCTTTTTTTTTTTTTTCCTGAGAGCTGAGATCTCACTATGTGGCCCAGGCTGGAGTGCAGTGCCACAATCATAGCTCACTGTAGACTCAAACTTCTGGGCTTAGGCAATCCTAGAAATCCTCCCACCTCAGCCTCCCAAGTAGCTGGGACTACAGGCACTTGCCACTGTGCCCAGGTGAGGATAGTTTATGCACCCCTTTCCCATAATCCCAAAAGTCCTCATATTTACAAAAATAAACAACCGTTATTTTTTCAATCTTACATGAGTATCATGCAATCACAGCCTTGAGATAAATATAGTAACAACACAATAAAAATACTATAAATAAAAATGTATTTGCATAGCATTTACATTGTATGATAAGTAATCGAGTGATGATTTAAAGTATAGATGATGGGTTGTCATGGCTCATGCCAGTAATCCCAGCAGTTTGGGAGGCTGAAACAGGTGGATTACCTGAGGTCAGTAGTTTAAGACCAGCCTGGCCAACATGGTGAAAGCCTGTCTCTACTAAAAATACAAAAAATTAGCCGGGCGTGGTGGCGGGCACCTGTAATCCCAGCTACTCAGGAGGCTGAAGCAGGAGAAATGCTTGAACCCGGGAGGCGGAGGTTGCACTGAGCCGAGATCGTGCCACTGCACTCCAGCCTGTGTGACCGAACAAGACTCTGTCTCAAAAAAAAAAAAAGTACACGGGAGGATGTATATAGGTTAAAAGCAAATACTATACCCTTTAATCCAAGAAACTTGAGTATTTTTGGATTTTGGTAACCACAGAGGTTCTGAAACCAATTCCCTGTGGATATCGAGGGACAACTGTATGTGGATTTAAGCCCCAAGTTGAACTTATAAGTTAGTCAGGCAAGAAAAAAAAGAGAAGGGAAAGAACAGATGGTACAAAGACCCTGAGGCAGGAAAGAGGTTGTTGCATCTGAGGAATTGAAAGAAGGCCTAGTGGAGTTGGAGTAACTTGGGGAAGGGGTCTGTGATGAGAAGACAAGGAGGGCAGAGGAGTGCCAGTGAAGGGGGAAGTGGTGGGCAGGTCACATCCTGCACTGGACTTTGTGGACCCAAGAAGTTCATCTAGTATTCTAAGTGAGATGGGAAACAAGTGAACGCTTTTATCAGTAGCTCTGCTTGAAGTCACATAAACTAATACTCTGGCTGCTGTGCAAGAATGCACTGAAGGTGGGCAAGAGTAAAAGCAGAGGAACCCGCTGGGAGTGAATGCACTAGTGCCAGATGAGAGATGGAGGTGGCATGCCAGGTGAGAGATGGAGGGGGCATGCATTATTCTAGTGGCAGTGAAGACGGAGTGATGCGGAAGGATTTGAAATGGACTTGGTGTTGGATTGGATGGCGTGGGGAAGGAGAAGGAGGTGTAAAGAATGACTCCCAGGTTTTAGGCTTCAGCAGTTGTTTGGGAGAGAGCATCTTTGCTAAGGTCAGGAGGCCCAGGAGAGGAGCTGGTTTGGGGAAGAAAGGCAGGAGTTGAGTTTGGGATAAGTGAACTTATCTGGCGCTGGTGAAACACCGTGTGAAAACGATAGGGAGGAATGGCCACGGGACTCTGAGGAGAGGCCTGGGCTGCAGGCATATGGTTGACCATTTTGTTTTTTGTTTTTGTTTTTGAGACAGAGTCTTGCTCTGTCAACAAGGCTGGAGTGCAATGGTGCCATCTCAGCTCACTGTAGCCTCCGCCTCCTGGGTTCAAGTGATTCTCCTGCCTCAGCCTCCCAAGTAGCTGGGATTACAGGTGCACAACACCACGTCCAGCTAATTTTTGTATGTTTAGTGGATATGGGGTTTCACCATGTTGGCCAGGCTGGTCTCAAACTCCCGACCTCAGGTGATCCGCCCGCCTTGGCCTCCCAAGGTGCTGGGATTAAAGGTGTGAGCCACTACGCCCAGCCTCAGTTGACAGTTATTAATGTATACGCAGATGACAGCTATAGCCATGGTAGATGAGGCCACAGGGGAGAGCATGTGGTTTAGTCCTCTTATCTTTTTTGGGGGACCCAGACACCTCTGGGAAGCTGCTAAAAGCTCCACTTCTTCCTTTAAAAGTGTTTGCATCCAAGTTTAAGGAGCTTATAGATCCTTCTGAAGCCCGTCCACAACTCTTGTATGGTCAAGAGATGTCAAATTAAAAACAAACAAACAAAAAAACAACAAACCTTGTGTAGACACAGGAATGGGTCCTAGGTTAAGCCCTGGGGAACAGCAACATTTAGAGACAGGACACAGGAAGCACCTGGGGAGGCTGAGACAGAGTGGACAGAGAGAAACAGGGAGGAGGAATTCCAAAATAGGTATGTTATCAAAACTAACAGCAAAGTGTCTCAAGAGTAGGAGACACAAGCTGCTGAGAGAACTAGAAAGACAAGGCCTGCAAAATGTCCTCCGGAGTTGGCAACAGTAATATTCTGGGGAGGCCTAGCCCCGGGAGTTGGCCTAACAGTGGTCATTTCTGTGGAGAGCCAGCTCTGTTAGGAGGAGGCGTTGCCCCTCTGGAGTGGGAAAAGAGACCCTGGGGCCGATGTAGGATGACGGGCAGATTTACGGGCACGAAGATGAGGATGTTGCCTCTTGATGGTGTAGGTTTTCTTAGTGAAATAGGAGGTAAGGGGATAGTGAGAGGGAAGGGCACGCAAAGATGGGGGTTTTGAGGATGGAGGAGATGCGACATAGCCTTTGTGAGAAGTGAAGTCAGACCTTACTAGCATGACTGTTATCTCCATGCAGCTGCAATCAGGGTTGGCCCTTACAGTGAGTAGGATCAGAGGAAGGAAGCAGTGGACTTGGACCCAGAATCATCATGACTGGAGAACCAGCAAGCCTTCCAGAACTTCCCTAGACTGTTCCACTGCCTTTCTCTCCCCTATCTTGAGTTTCTCCTTTTTTTTTTTTTTTGCACCTTCTTTTCCTTCAACCTGTAAACATGCTCAAGCCTTTCCTGGTGACTCAGCACTTCCTCTAAAGCCAGTGTCCAAATTCTTTTTTCACCATTCTCAGAACATCTGTAACAGAAAAGGTTTTGGAATATCCAAGTGCTCTTCTCTTTTTCCTAGAGCTTCCCCTTGGCTGGCTGGCTGCACGTTGTCTTACTTTGGCTGCACCTTGAATTCTGGGGCTATCTGTGATCTTTTAAAAGCCCGAATGAGTTGACAGGTTCATGCTGGGTAGCTTGGAGGTATACACTGCAGCCAGAAGCCTAGGGGGAACTCTGAGGATTTTAAATGGAATGCACTGTAGTTCATTCTGAAGGCTGAATTTGTTTAACAGTTCAGGCTGGAAAGGGTGGATGCCAGTGGGAACCACCGTAGGATTTTTTTTTTTTTTTTTTTTTAAGATGCGGTTTTGCTCGTTAGCCAGGCTGGAGTGCAATGGCGCGATCTCAGCCCACTGCAACCTCCATCTCCCAGGTTCAAGCGATTCTCCTGCCTCAGCCTCCCAAGTAGCTGGGATTACAGGCATGTGCCACCATGCCCAGCTAATTTTGTATTGTTAGTAGAAATGAGGTTTCACCATGTTGGTCGGGCTGGTCTTGAACTCCTAACCTTGTGATCCACCAGCCTTGGCCTCCCAAAGTGCTGGGATTACAGGCATGAGCCACTGCGCCCGGCCCACCGTAGGAATTTGAGGCTTATTAAGGAGGTGAAATAGATAGGACTTGGTGATTGGGTAAGGCAGAAGGCTGAATTAAGAATGACTCACTCATTCCCAACTTTCTAATTCTGATGACTGTGGAGATGGTGGTGCCAACAACTGAGGGAGGGGCAGCTATGAAAGCAGAGAATGAGTTCAGTTTTGGAAATGTCCAGTTTGGGGTGTCTCTGTGGTGTCTAGCTAGAGCTGCCTGGTAGGCAGTTGGATATTTGGTTCTAAATTTTGTGGAAGGAGTCTGGGGTGGAAATTGCTAATGTGGGAGCTGCATCCATGAGGATGCAGGCTATCCCAGAAGAATGAGTGAAGTGAGAAAAGCTGTTGGCTTAGAGTGGAATCCTGAATTTAAGGTGCAGATTCACAAGTGGATGCTACCAAGGGAGGCAGAGGCTTTACTTACCTTCATGTGATAATTGAGAGGGTTCACTCTCCTGAAACCAAGGTAGTAGAGAGATTCCAGAAGGTGAGAGCCATCGCAAGGTGTCATATGTAGCAGACAGAACCAGAGAGATAAGGCCTGAGGAATGCCTGCAAGGTTTGGCAAAATGAAAGTCATGAGTTACTCTTGCCTGAGCAGGGTGAAGAAGGGTCAGAGTCGGGGAGGAGAAGCCAGAATGCCAAGCGTTGAGAAATGAGGAAGCAGAGGCAGCCAGGGAAGACCACTGTTTGAGGTCCGCATGCAACACTTGGAAGCTAGTTCAGGGGGCACTAAGGAGGAGGTTGGCTTGATAATTTTGTTTTTAGGACTTGGAGAGGCCAGCCTGTTTAAAGGCTGAGAGGGAACAGCCAGGCAAGGAAGCAGGGGAGGTGGGGGAGGAGGATTTTAGGGCCTGACCCCACCCAGACCGCTTTCCTGCGGTTTGCCCAACACTACCACACCCCTTATCTCATTTAATCATTTCAGCACCACGAGGTTTGAAACAAACGGCGAGGTATGAAACAAAACGGTGAGGCCAGGGATTGGGAAGAGAAAGCTGTGGCTCCATCTCGGTCCAGCGTGCTGTCCACGCCAAGAGGCGTGCAGAAATGCCAGCCTCACACAATCTAGGGGACCAGGGGTGGCTGTGGCGCTTTCCTGCCCCCGGGAGGTGTTATCAGTGTCGCAGACTCGGGGCGGTGTGCTGCCCCAGGTGAGATGTCATCACGTGCGTGGACCAGGGGTGGCGGCCCCGGTAAGTGTCCAGGGGTAAGTGCTCCCTGCTCTGCAGGTGTGGTGGGCAGGGTCCGCGTGCATGCCGTCCCCTACTCTAAGACGCTGAGGCGGCTGAGTTCTGTTTAAGTAGCGGCAAGAAGAACAGTCACGGAGCGGGCCGGGCATCAAGGGCTCAGGCCAGGTGGCCCCAGGCGGAAAGATGGCCGCAGCCCGAGGCTGCAGGTGGCCGGGCGCGCTCCCTGCGCGCGTCGCGGAGTGGACGCCCCGAAAATCAAACCCGCGATTTGGAAATCCGGCTGCGGCCCTACCCCGAGATAAGTCTTCTGCGGAGGGAAGTATTTAATTTGCATCCAGGACGGTCGGAAGAGGCGCCTTCCCGTCGGAGGCGAGCCGCGGGCGCGTGGGAGCTTCCTCGTGCGCGCTCCTCCCCGTCCTCCGCCTGCGGCCGGCGCGCAGAGTCCGTGGTCATGTGCGAATGACAGTGTTTTGTTTGTTTTGGCGGGGGCGGGGGTGGCTAAAGGAATGAAAGAGCCTTGCATTGGGAGCTGGGCTCTGGTTTCCTCGCCACCATTCCAGCACAAGCTTCCTCCATGCATGACTCTGGGCAACGTCTGTCTAGTCAGTGAGCCTCAGTTTCCTTCTTTATAAAATGGGAGTTTGGACTATGATGTTGTCATAGCCCAAAGGGGATGAAGTGGGTTTTGCCATCCCATTTCATCTCACCAGAAAAGCCGCCGTCTATTAGCCACCCTGGCCTGACACCCGGCGTTTTTGGACGGCCTCCCCTTACCTGCCTCTTTCTTGTGCCCGCTGGAGGGTGGCAAAGGCGATGGGTGGGCGGGGCCTAGGAATCGCCCCGCCCCCTCCCCGCCTCCTGACGTCGCCCGCGCCCCTCCGCCCTCCGCGCGGGGATGAAGCCACCACGTGACCTCACATCCGGCGCGGGAGTCCTGAGCCCGCGCGCGCTCCCCCGCCCGCCCGCCGGCTCTCCCCGCAGCGTGGTCGGGCGCCGCCGCGGAGGGGAGGGGGGTTCGCTACGTCGCTGGCGGCGGGGGGCCGTTTCGGAGTGCAGACCGCCCCCCTCCCCTGCCCACCTCCCGCCGCCCTCCCTTGTTCTCGCCTGCCCGGCTGCACGCCGCCGCCGCGGGCGCGGAGGAGGAGGAGAGCGCGGAGGTCCCAGGGCCGGCCCGGCCCCGCCGCGGCGCCTCCTTCCCTCACCCTGAGCCGCAGCGCGCGGCGCCGGCCGAGGGCGATGGGGCTGGGCTGAGGCGAGGCGGCGGCGGCGACAGCGGCGGCCGGGTCCCCCCGCGGCCCCTGGGGCTGGTCGGGTCGCGAGGGAGGCCGCGGAGGAGGCGGCGCGGCGGCGGCCAGTGAGCGGCCCCGGTGAGCGGGGCGAGGGGCGGGTGGGCGGCGGCCACGGGGGAGGTCGAGGAGGCGAATGGTGGTGTCGGGGCGGCGGGTACCGGGCGAGGTCGCGGCCAGTCTTCTCGGGCCGGAGTTGGGCATCGCGGGGACTTGGAGTGTCGGGGACAGATGAGGCCAGGGCGGGAGCCCACGCGGTGGGCGAAGGCCTGGGGGGGGCGAGCGTGGGGGCCGGGCGCGGGGTGGTTGGTAGTCGGCCCTTCGGAAAGTCCTGGGGAGCTGGAGGTCCTGCGGGCGGAGGCGGTGGGGTGCTGGCAGGGCCCTCGATGGGGCTGTGCGGGACCCCAGCTCGTCCTCAGCCGTGGAGTATGGAGCCGCTTGCCATCTCCGCATTTTACAGATAAAATGAGTGAGTCCCGTGGGGGAAAAGTGCCTTCGGACTTGCCTGAGGCCTCGCATTCGGACTCTGGCAGTGCGGACTAGAAGAACCCAGGGCCCTTTCCCCTAGCAGTGCTCTCGTGGCCACTCGCGTTATGGCCTGTCTCTCCATTCCCTTCACAAAGTCAGGTTCTGGTGGAAGTGTGACCTCTAGCTTTTTTGGAGAGGTGAGGGGTAGGGATGAAGGGGAGGGAATCGGGTTGGGATTGGCAGGAACTCAGCTGGGGGCTTCCCGGTTTGGAAAAAAGCTTTGTGACAGGTGTTTATTGTCCCCTCTTCCCATAGATCTGACAGACATCCCTGAATCTTGGTGTTTGGACATAGAAGGTATGAATCACTCACATAATTAACCGCTTTTAATCATCAGTGTCTTAGAGCTATATTTAGTGGTTATATTAGTGCAAAATGAATGGGTATGGAGTCGTACCCCTAGAAACAGACTTGTGTTCCTCTGCACTATTCTAACTAAATGAGTAGCACATACCTAGGTATGTCGTGGCTATTTTAGATCTATGAGGCAGGAAGTTAGAATTTAAAGAATCTAAGAAATGCAGGGACTTGAAAAATTATTGCAAAATAAAGCCTTTTAAAAGTTTCGTTGCTAAAATGAAAGTGTTTCGATTTGATTCCTTTGAAGGGTGAGTACATCATGAACAGTGCTCTATCTTTGCTTAGAACTCAGCCTCTTTACCAAGGCACGTATATTAATTTTGTTTCACTGGAATATATGTGGCATTCTTTTCGCTAGAGGTTTGTTGCTTTGCTGAATAGACTACAGTTGCCAAAAATCAGTGTGTATGGGCATCTCATCCTGGTTTGCAACCCCCTTTAAGGCAAATCAGTGCTTGGAAGTTGTTTGAAATAGTAAACCTATTATTAATGATTGTTGTAGAACATAACTTTTGCTACTATCTTTGATTTGCATTATCCTACCATTAGATCAGGCAGAGAGTGAAATAGTTAAGTGAGATTTTTGAGCCTTGTTAGAACAACAATGCCTGGCTTTGGTCAGAGGATTGGGTGGTAAAAGTGACACTATTTGGTTGCTTTAAATTTTTTTTTTTGAGATGGCATCTTGCTCTGTTACCCAGGCTGGAGTGCAGTGGTGTGAACTCAGCTCACTGTAACCTCTGCCTCCTGGGTTCCAGTGATTCTCCTGCCACAGCCTCCCAAGTAGCTGGGATTACAGGTATGTGCCACCACACCCAGCTAATTTTTTGTATTTTTAGTAGAAACATGGTTTCACCATGTTGGCCAGGCTGGTCTCGAACTACTGACTTCCGGTGATCCTCCTGCCTAGGCCTCCCAAAGTGCTGGTATTACAGGCGTGAGCCACCGAGCTTGGCGGTTGCTTTAATTTAAAAGTGGTACAGTTAAATACAAAATATTAAGTAGCAGTTGATCTTGAAAGCAAAATTGACAAGCTTCAAGTTGATGCAGTGTTCAGATTGTTGTAGGAAGGCCCATTTCTCCTTCCTTCCCTCCCCTCTTCTTCTCTTTTCTTTTGCTTCCTTTCTTTCCTTTTCGTTTTTTTCTCTCTGTCTCTTTCTTTCCTTTTTTCTGATGGGGTCTCACTCTGTTACCCAGGCTTGAGTGCAGTGGTACAATCCTGGCTCACTGCAGCCTTACCTCTCAGGCTCAAGTGATCCTCCTGCCAGCCTCCCAAGTAGGTGGCACTACAAGTGCAAGCCACCATGCCCAACTCGTTTTTTAAATTTTTTGTGGAGATGGGTTCTCTCTTTGCTGCTGGGGCTGATGTTGAGCTCTTAGTCTCAAGTGATTCTCCTGTCTTGGCCTCCTAAAGTGCTGGGATTATAGGCATGAGCCACCGTACCTGTCCTAGGGGACATTTTGTTCAGGTCACCTAAGCTTTTTGGAGGGACCTTTGGTAATTAAAATTCTGATTTACAACTGGTTTGAGATAAATAGGATAAATTCCTACATAGGTAGGAAACTAGTTTCATGGAATTTGGAACAAAACTCTGTATACCTGAAGGTCTAAACGGTATCTTATGAGGAGTTTTCTAAATGGTATCTTATGAGATATTAGAGCTAAAATACTTCTGCTGGTTTCGTTAGATCTTTTTTTTTTTTTTTCTGGAGATGGAGTCTTGCTCTGTCACCCAGGCTGTAGTGCAATGGCGTGATCTCAGCTCACAGTACCCCCCGCCTCCCAGGTACAAGCGATTCTCATGCCTCAGCCTCCCGAGTAGCTGGGATTACAGGCACCCACTATCCTGCCCGGCTAATTTTTATATTTTTAGTAGAGACAGGGTTTTACCATATTGGCCAGGCTGGCCTTGAACTCCTGACCTCAGGTGATTCACCCACCTCGGCCTCCCAAAGTGCTGGAATTACAGGTGTGAGCCACCGCGCCTGGCCTGGTTTAATTAGATCTTGATAGTTACCTCATTTAGGTAATAGCAGTTTTCCATCTATGTCATATGTTAAGTGTGGATTCTTGTGTGGATAAGAAGTGTGTATTGGCAACTATAGCATGTTGTAGTGGAAAGAGCATGGACTTGGAAATCAGACCAGAGTTTGACTTCTGATTTTCTGAACTAGCAGTTCGAGTTTGACCAATGCTAATAGTTATTGAGTGAGCTTACTATATAGTAGGCTCTGAATTAAACACCTTACATGAATTATTTCACTTCAACTCCATTTTATAGATGAGGAAACTGAGGTTCAGAGATGTTATGTTGCCTAGTCACCTACAACTAACCTCATAAACCCAGAGACAGAAACTTTTATGTTAAGCACATTAACATAGAGCTAGGTTTCTGTCTGTCTTCAAAGTTGCTTATACTGTAAGTTGCTTAACTTCTTTCATTTTTTTTTTTTTTTTTATTAACAAAGAAGAATACTGATACCTGAAAGTGTTGAGGATTAGTTGAGACCATGTGTAAAGAAAGGAGCACGCTTCCTGGCACATAATGGTTTCTTTCCTTCTTCCGTTCCATATACTGAATCAGACTATGCTTGCATAACGTGGTGGTTTTGTAACTACTGTGAATATGAGGTTTTAGAATATGAATATGCATTATTCCTAAGATAAATAGTAATCTTAGGAGATAGGCACTAGATCATATTACTATAGATATACAACCTACCCAGTGGTCAAACTCATGACAGTGAGCAGTGATGGGGACACCCTGTGGAACTTTGTCTTTATTCTGTCTTTTTTTCTCAGTCTGAGTGATGGTGGAAATAAGAACTTCATACTTGTGAATGACAGCAAAGTGGTTTATAATTTTGAAAATCTTGAAGACAGAAATAGGATTTCAAAATGAGCTTGATAATGTGGTTTATCCAAAGTGGATTCTGTGTGCTGTATATTTGGTGACCTAAACTAACTATGTAAGTATCAAGTGGGAGACCTTATATTTGAATGGATGATAAATGGAATAGGAGTTGGCAGCTTATCACCTATCAAAGAAAACAGTTAAAACAGTTCACAGTTGTGTGCTAAAAGAACGTGATCTAGTGTCTGATACCTGTTAAGATGTCATTTCTGATATATCACCAGAATCTTAGTGATGAAATGTATTCTGAATATACCATATCTCATCTGGATCCAAGAGGTAGCTGATGGGATTTAGCCTTGGTTTTGGAACATAGTTTTTGTGAAAATGAAGCTAATTTGCCTATGGAGAGAGTAAATCTGTAGTTGTCAAAACCATGTTGAGTTTTTTTTGAGATAGAGTGTTACTCTGTCTCCCAGGCTGGAGTGCAGTGGTTCTGTCATGGCTCACTGCAGCCTTGACCTTCTGGGCTCAAGCATTCTTCCCGCCTCAGCTTCCAGGGTAGCTGGGACCACAGGTGTGCACCAGCACACCCAGCTTTTTTTCTTTTTTTTTTTGTAGAGGTGGGTTTTCACCACATTGCCCAGGCTGGTCTCAAACTCCTCAACTCAAGCAGTCCGCCTGCCTTGGCCTCCCAGAGTGTTAGGGTTACAGGCATTAATCACTGCAACCCATCCTTTTTTTTTTTTTTCTTCTCCTAGAGAAAGAGTCTCGCTCTGTCACTCAGGCTAGAGTGTAGTGGCACGATCATGGCGCACTGCAGCCTCAACTTCCTGGCCTTAGGCGACCCACCTGCTGGGACAACAGGTGTGTGCCATCGTGTCTGGCTAATTTAAAAAAAATTTTTTTTTTTTTTTAGACAGAGCCTCGTACTGTCATCCAGGCTGGAGTGCAGTGGCAAGATCTCTGCTCACTGCAACCTCCACCTCCCGGGTTCAAGCGATTCTGCTGCCTCAGCTTCCCGAGTAGCTGGGATTACAGGTGCCCACTACCATGCCTGGCTAATTTTTTGTATCTTTAGTGGAGACAGGGTTTCACCATGTTGGCCAGTCTGGTCTTGAACTCCTGACCTTGTGATCTGCCCACCTCAGCCTTCCAGAGTGCTGGGATTACAGGTGTGAGCCACCACGCCCGGCCTTTAAAATTTTTTGTAGAGATGAGTATCTCAGTTTGTTGCCCAAGCTTGTCTCAGAACTCCTGGCCTCAAGCGATCCTCATGCCTCAGCCTCCCAAAGTGTTGGAATTACAGACATGAGGCACCTTGCCCAGCCAAAACCATGTTCTAATTAACCTCTTATGTTCAGATAGCATGCAAGAAGCAAGGAGATTGTTAGGTTCTTGTTTGAGTTTTGTTGATCATCATATTTTGAGAGTAGAGAAATAAAGAGAGATTCAGATTTCTGGCGCATAATTTTGATTAAGATTTAGGTTTAAAAAAATGAAAAAGTTCTGGGCTCAAACTAATCTGTAGAAAAGTAGATATTTGTAAGGTAGAAGAAGGTCCTGAAGTTAATCAGTTATCACTAGATAACTAGTGATTGTAAAAGGAGTTAAAACCATTTGTGTTAGTAGGTGATGCACAGTGACTCGTCCCAGTGCTTTGGGAGGCCAAGGCAGGCGGATGGCTTGAGGGCAGGAGTTTGAGACCAGCCTGAGTGACAAAACGAGACTTTGTCTTAAAACAGAACCAAAAATAATTTGTATTAGTAAGGTAAAAAATAGAGGTAAAATGAGATGACATGAGTAAATGGTAATTGGAAAAAATGATCACTGTTATGATAGTTTATAAAATGACTTAATGGGCCGGGCGCAGTGGCTCACGCCTGTAATCCCAGCACTTTGGGAGGCCGAGGTGGGCGGTCACAAGGTCAGGAGATCGAGACCACGGTGAAACCCCGTCTCTACTAAAAATACAAAAAATTAGCTGGGCGTGTTGGCTGGCGCCTGTAGTCCCAGCTACTCAGGAGGCTGAGGCAGGAGAATGGTGTGAACCCGGGAGGCGGAGCTTGCAGTGAGCCTAGATCGCGCCACTGCACTCCAGCCTGGGCCACAGAGCAAGACTCAGTCTCAAAAAAAAAAAAGAAGAAGGAGGGAGAAAAATGGAATAAAGGAGAGAACTGTCCAAATAAATTTCTGACACTGAGGAAAGTTGTTTGAGGATGGGGATTGCTGAAAAGTTTTCATAAAACGATTCTCTAGAGGGAACTATGCCAATATGCCAATACCATATCTGTTAACATCTTAGACCCACAGGGCCGTATTGGAGCCTTTGTTGGAGTCTGAGAGGGTAGAACATTAACTCGAATAGTAAACGTCAAGACCACGAAATTAATCTGTTAATCAGAATTTTGTCTTTTTTGTTAATTCTTACACTTACTCCCTGTGGATCTTGGTTTTAAATGATCACTTGACACTCAGAGACTAGTTAGATAAGAAATTAAATTTCCAGAAAAAGTGAGTTAACTATGTAAAGTAGAATTTCCTAATTACGTGGTCTGGAAATTGCTGATGTCTATAGAATCTTTCTCAAGTTTTAAGTAAAAATACTTGTAACTGATGTTGGATGGTAAGGTGAAAGATGGTTCTAGCTCAGTGAGTTTTTCTTATTTTTTTCACAAAGGAGTTGAACATTGAAATAAAGAGGTGTGAGACTGGAAAATAATGCGGAGAGATCATGGATTATTTAGATTAGTTCCTTTTTACAGAAGAGGAAAGTGAAGTAAGTGACAGCATAAAGGATGTGGGGTTAGAACCTCAGATCCTTTCTCTACCTTGGGTATTCCTTTCACCCTTGCTTTAATTTTGTACTCTGTAGTAATGGCACATCTCAAAACTCTTGTATTTTTTTTTTTCCAGTGAGAGCCAACTTTTAAGGGTTGCCTTTGCTTGCTTGACAGACTTCTTAAAACAAACTATATTTAGTTTGTTTAAAATGAGTCATGGAATTGCTCCCACATATGTGTCTAAGGGTGGCTTCTTTATATTCTTTATAGCATCCCTGTTGCTGTTCCCCCCCCCCTTTTGTGAAAGAGGATGAAATAAATTTTAGTTATTTATTTTGATTTAAAAGACAAGTGTTTTAGGTCCTGATTTTTTTCTGATTGATCTAAAGAGCTGAATAAAGTGAAACCACCGTTCATGGGGCCTTTGGGCCTAAATTCTCAGATAAAAATCCTATGAAGTCAAAATTACTCTTGGAAAAAGTCTTTTAAAAAGGCACCAGTTTGAAAACTGGTTGGAAACTGAGAGTCTGTCTTTCAATTCCAGCTGCCAGTTTTCCTGTGGTTTTAGAGAGGTCCCTTTTTTGGTGAGCTGGAATCCTTATCAGCTATGTGAGACCTGTTTTGACAGGTGAATGGGTCTTTAGATTGACTGAGCATAGCAGATTTATAGTCTTCATTTCATGCTCACTCTGGGACAGGGATGTAAAGGCAGGCATACTATCATCATTATTTAAATTATTTTTCTCTGTTGCTTCTCCCCAGAGTATAAGTAGTTGAATTGGTTTAATTAAGTGTATATATGATAGGACTCCACAGTGTGAATAATGGAGAAATAACTTAGGTATTTATGAATGTCTGCTATCTCCCTAAGGTTATGCCACAAAAAGATCTAGTATAATTAAAAGGCTAGGTAATAAAGTTGAGAATATTAGGAGATTATTGGTACTTTCTATCATTCTGAGGGGATACTCAACTACTTTGAGTGTTTTTGTTTTGTTTTTTTAAAGAATAAATTTATTCCTTACTGCTAGCAAGATCTGCATTGTTTTAAAAGAGCTATATAAATTATTAATGGATTCCACAAAATTTAAAGTATCTGAACTTAAATATTACTCTGGGGGTAGCACAGTAAGAAAATATGAGTGTGTAAAAACATGATGGTGGCTAAAAACTGAACAGTCCTATGTCCTGGGAGAGGGCATGGTGTATTGGATAAAAATGTGGGCTTCAGAGCCGTAGTGATTTTGAATTACAGCTCTGTCACATACCAGTCTTGTAGTCCAGATTAAGTAAGTCACTGAACCTCTGTGAGCTTTTTTATTTGCCAGATAGAGGTGATAAAGGGTACCTTAGAGAATTGTAAGGATACGAGTCTGAGTGAAGGGTAACTTATTATTTGTTAGCTTAGTAACATTGAAGATATTCAAAACAAGTCAGATGTGTGTGGGGGATGTGATTGATGATTGCTTTTTGGTTTTTTGTTAACTGGAACAGCAGGCAATAATGTCGTATTCAGGCTTTTTATGTCGAAACACTCCGTGATTTTGTATCTTTAGTCGCAGCATCCTCAAAAGCTCAAGATGTTAACCTCATGTATCTCCGATACACATTTTATGTATATTTTAATTTTTCACTTTGTGTCTCTGGTGTGTTTGCAGTCTGCTTTCTCTCCCATCTTCTATGTTACTATTACCTGATGTCTCTATCTCTGACCACATTATAAAATTTAAATCTATCTGTAATTATGTTTATTTTATAGGACTTTATATGCCTTATTTTCATTTAAAAATTCTGATTAGTCAAATATTTCTACTTTTTTTTAAAGAAGACTGAATTATATTTCAATTTTGTGACCTTTAGATTTCTTTAAACATGGAATCCTAGTCACTTGTTCCTTATATGAAGATTTTTCATTCATGTCTAGATCATGCCTTAGCTTCTTAAGCCACCAGTTTTCTAAGCTCATTTACAATTTTCATCTGTAGTTCCCTTGTTTCTCCTTTTTTTAATGTTTATGTTTCTTATTTTCCTAAGCACAAAAGACAGAAACCTATTGAATGCTAATTATAATAAGTAGATTAGTATACTAAGTAAAATGTAAAGTACAACAGGCAAATGACATAATTTTGTCTGTAGCACTTACTTATTTGAAAGACTAGACTAACCTAGCAAACTCTTAGTTGAAATATTTAATGGGTCTTTTTGATATGAAAATGTACTTTTCATAGTTGTCAGCACTGCCTTAGAGTTAGTTGAAGAATAATTTTAAGCTAACCCATGGTTTTCTGTTCAGTGTTTGGTGAAAAGAATAGAATAAGCTCCTTAATTTAGTCAGATTCAGAAGCATCTTAAAGAGTACCCCCTCCCCCAATCCTTTCTCATCTCTGGTGCAGCCCATAGTGAATCACCATTCTTCATGTTCCCTTAATAGTTGTGGCAATGATAAGTTATTGTACTGCATAAGAGTTGTGATTTTATAGGTAGCAAGGAATGGGGCTTGGTTAGGGCCTCTTGGTTACGCCCTTAGGACTGAGTTGGTACATCTAACTATTCAACAGTGTTTTAGTTCCTGTACATGCCACACACAGGGCTGGATGCTGGGGAGACATTGGTGAATGAGTCTGCTCTGTCACACATACACACTCCAGCAGGTGAACACTGTGCTGTTGCACTGCACAAGTCCAGAGGATACCATTCATGTTGTATTCTTTAGGAATGTGGCTCCTTGGCCTGGCCTAGGGTCTCTTTCAGGTGAGAAAAGTTCAGAATCTCCATCACCTACAAGATAATCTCTATTGTTTATCATGTCTAACAAGACCCTTCATTATAATCTGATCCTGTCCTGTCTTTCTAAACTTCCATTTGTAATTATTCCTCAAAGGCCATCACCCTGTGCACCAGTCAGTTTAAATAACTTGTGTTCCTGGCATTTTTTAGGATCTCTCACTATTGTACTTCTGCATATGGCAGTTCCCCTGCTTGGGTTTCATCTCTCTATTTTTTCCCCTCATATTTTTCCTCTTACTGCTTGTTTGCTTGATCAGCTTCACATCCTTCAGGTCTTAGATCAAGGGATAGTTTTTTTCTGAAGTCTTTTCTGTTCTTGGTTCTCCTCTCTTTCTCCCTGCTGCCATTGCTTACCATTTTGTTTGATATTTGTTTGCTTACTTATTTGTCTAGCCTACTAGATGTGATTCCTTAAGGTTGGAAATTTAATCTTGTAACCTCCAGCATTTAGACCCCTAGTTGGTACATGGAAGGCGATACCGTTCTAACAAGTGACTTTTATGAAATCAAATTGGCAATAAACCAGAATGATTATTGGTAGAAATGCTAATTTGATATTTACAGAGTTATTTGAAATATTGGGATACTTGACAACATCTTGGTTTTCTGATTTCATTTACCATTTTCTAGTCAAGCAGTTGTTGGGGTTAGATTTCAGGGAACTGCTTGGCTAGAGTGAAGACACTGTTTTAAGTTCATTGGTGAACATGTTGGTGAGAACTTTCTGTCTTCTGAGGAATTAACCATAGTGGTCTCAAACTAAAACAAATACACAGAGGTATTCAACCCACGAAAATGGATGATGTGTAGGATTGTAGCGCTGGCCCAGCTCTGTCTCTACCTGTGGCGCTCACTGCAGCGAATCCGCAGGAATGAATGAAGTGAAGTGGAAACCCTTCTGGGAGGCCCAGTCAGGAAGAGACTCCTAGACTCTTCTGGGCCAGCCTTTCTGTGCGATAGAGTGTCCACTCCCCATATTCTCTGCATACTTCTTTTAAAATTTTGTTTCTTAGCGATCCGTCTTAGGGTAACAGCTATGAGAAGCTGTCACTAATTTATGTATTAACTTCTGAACAGAAGGATCCTGGTTAAGAGGGTTGATCTGAAGAACATAGTGCTGTGGTGGAGGTTGTGTAGAGTTCCATGAGATCACTAAGGGACCTGGGAACACAGGGTATTGGAAGAACTGGGAAAGGGGAATAGGGATGAGATGTGGGAGCATGCCAAAGACAAAATTACTTTGTTGTCAAATTTTGCCCGGAAAAAGAAGAGGGATTCCACCCCTCCTTCGCCCAGTCTTGCCCTGTCTCCTTTGTGCAGCTGCACTGCTGGATGCTTGCCTGGTTCCCAGCCTTTGAGGTTTTTAGTCTGTAAGTTCAATATTGTTGGACAAGTGCTCTGATACCTGCAGAGGTGGGAGAAAGGTGGGGGCAGTCCTCTGCTAGGAGGTGGAAGGGACAATCAAAGCTTAGTAGCCTGAGCTGGTCCTGGAAGAGCAAGTAGGATCTCTTTAGCCAGACTAAGAGAAGGGCATTCTTGGCAGAAGGAATATTCTATATAAAGAATTGGGGTCAGGGAACAGTAGGGCTCTTTGAAGAATTACAGATTGTGTTCTAAATGAATGACATGTAAGGTTTGTAAGGGGCGAATGATAACCATTGATGAATGGCAGATGGTGTTGACAACTAGGCAGGGCCAGAGTCTGTAGGATCCTACATGTCTTGCAATCAGTTTTGACTTTGACCTTGAAACCCAGTTGGGTCTCCCTTCCACCCCAGTTCCTCATGGTAGGGAAATACATCATGTTGTGTGTTGTAAGACTCAAAACCTTACTAGTGAGAGGCCTGCTTAATATTGTTTAATCTAGTTCAACTTAATTTTTTTGAACAAACAAAAAACTTAGTTTAAAGGTACTCTTTTAGCAGTTTAGGAATTGCTACTACAGATGTACTCTTTCAGCAGTTTGGGAATTGCTACTACAGACAATGGGAAGCTACTGAAATTTTACGGAGAGAGAGAAATGGTTGTATTTGGCTGCATACAGACTTGAATGAGGGAGATGAGGGCTCAGGACCTGAATCAAGGCAAAGCCGATGGAGATAGGCATGGTGAGGTGGATTTGAGAAGGGTAGTCATGATAAGATGAGTGGCCAGTTGGATATAGAAGGTGTGAGATAGGAAGAGTTCAAAGGTGACTTCTAAATTCCTGGCTTGGCTTTTTAGGCAAATCATGCTTATTAAAGGAGTAGGGGGAATTGGTGGTGGCTGGGTGGTGGGGCAGATTTTTTGGAAGAAAGAGAAAATGAACCTTTGGAATTTGAGCTGTCTGCTAACATGTAGTTGAATCTGTGGGTCTGAAGCACATGAGAGATCAGTGCTGAAAATGTGAATTGGTAGTTGCCATCGAGATGGTCCAGTAGTGCCGCCTCGATGAGATTGTTACAGAGAGAAGAGCCTGAGGAATATTAATAATTAAGAAGTGGGCAGAGGAGATGGAGGCTTGGTAACCTGGCTACCCGCCCAGCAACCCAGGCTAGTGTAATGTGAACTGCAGCACAGCAGAGTTGTAGGAGGTAAAATGGGCATTTGTGGGCTGTCTTAGGAACCTAGACACTATTTTCCTTATGGAGAAATGTATTTCAAGTACATTTGGAGCAAGAATTGGTTTTTAAATGAATTTTGTCCTTTGAAAGATAGTGCTGCCTACATGTCATTCGTTGATTTGTTGGTGAGGCTTTTTCATGTAAAGTCACCCCATGCTTGACTTTCTGGGGAAAATGAAAAATACTAATCTTGATTAAGTAAAGATGATTTTTTCCTGGTTTTGAAAGACAGTATTCTGGTAAGTAGATACATAATGCCCATAAAAGTGTTGTGTAAACTAAATATTCCCGTACAGATGTCACTATTATGGTTGTTATAGTACCTAAATACATTGATTGTGGGGGGGGGGATGTGTGTGTGTGTGTATGTGTATGTGTTTTAAATCCTGAATAGTGGCATACAGGACGATTATAAGAGGTTAGAAAGTTAACATTTTTCTGATGGTTGTACCATGAATAAGGTAATTAACTTCTTCAATAGTAACTTATATTAGTGTATTTTTGAAATATTTGTTCGATGTAAATGTTATGGGCTTTGTATTGTCTGTGCTGAGTTAGCATGGGTGGGTTTCAGATTAGACAAAGGACTCAAGTAGAAAAACCCAAATTCGTGTAACTTAAAGTTGACCCAAGTACCTATGAGTTACAGTTATAGATTTGCAGGATTGTACTTTTTGTACAGAATAACTTCCTAGTGATTTTGTGCTTCTTTGTGGTTGGATTTTCAAATCAGAATCTGGAAGAGTGAAATATGAGTCATTCCGTAGTGTAGATCATGAGGAAAACTAATTTTGCTTTGTTTCGAATTGTAGAGTAATTCTGAAGTGAACCATACAGAAGTAATGAAAAAAATTATTTTTGGATTTGCTATTAATAAGAAAAAACAAACTTTTCTGAGGTTTATATGTATCTCTTTAACACACTGAAGACTTGGAAGTATAACCTCTGGAAAATTTTCTTCTACTCTTCTTTTTTTCTTCTCTACTCTTCCCTATTCCTATACTATTCCCTAGCCTCCCCTTTTTCTCATCCTCTCTTTTCCTCTCCACTGTGCTGCATCAGCATCTTTCTATGCGGAATGTTACTTTTTGTTGTATTATGCAACTACAGTGTAATCTTTTCAAATACTTTCATTAGTAATTTAAACTCAACATAGTCTTAGCAACAGTGCACATTACTTAGCTGAAATGGTCACAGTCTGAGCAGTGTGGCCAGTTTGAAGCATGAATGTACAGTGAGCACTGCATCACAGCAGTCACTCGCCGGCAGCAGCTGTAAGGTTTCATCTCAGCAGTGTCTTGATTTCAGCTATATGGTAAAATGAGAATTCATGAATGTTTAAATTTCAAAGACCATCTTTAAATTGATGACTGAAATGTCAGCAGTTACTTGAGATTTTCATTAATAGCATTACAGTTTCAAATGAATAGTTGTTAATTTGCATTATAATGGAATACATACATAAATTTACATATTACTCAACAAAACCCTTTACCTTAACTCTGAACTTAAAAGTATAATTTTTAGTTTGGGGGAATTAGGCTCATTTATCCATTTGGTTTGTTTACACAAGCTGTTAATGAAACTCTTGATTTGTCAGTTCCTGTTATATTAAATACCCATGTCACACAATTTCTTTTCTGCTTATTTTAACATACTCCGATTTCCAGCTGCTTAGGAGGCCAAGGTGGGAGGATCCTTGAGCCCAGGTGTTGGAGACCAGCCTGGCAAGCTGAAGAGACCTCATCTTCATGGGGGAATTGGGGGAATTAATTAGGCCCGCAGCCCCTTCCTGCTCAAGGGAACATCCCTTGAGCTCAGGAGTCGAGGTGGTGGTCAGCTGTAACGGTGCCACTGTCTTCCAACCTGGGTGACAGAGTGAGACCCCATCTCTTAAAACCCAAAAAACTCTTTTATTTGTTCTAGTGTGTTTGCTTTAAATATGTACTATCACCCCCTAAAGGAAAGAAAGCACAAAACTTTTATACTCTACTTCATAAGTCTAAAGATGCAGAGGAATTGGAAGAAACTGTTAATGGTACCCTCTGCCTTGCAATATGAGATGATGTTAACAATTTGGTGTATATCTTACACCTTTCTCTTTGGTCTTTTAAAAACACATATCCACAGAGTTATTTGGTTGCTATAAAAATAGTGTATTAGACATACTCCTTTTTTCCTGTTTTTATATATTATGTAGATCTATCTTGGTCTCTACACATAGATTTAACTCAGTCTCCTTAATTCCATAAATTATTCATCTGTTCTTCTATTCATGGACGTTCAGGTAGGTTCTAGGTTTTTTCCACCTGCTGCAAACAGTGTGCAGTATTTATGTTTTGTACCTATGTACCTATATATATGTCATAGATTTTAAAAACTGGGATTGTTGGATCAAAGTATATAGGTTTTAAATTTAAATATCTTCTGAGATCAGATGAGACTGGCACGTTCAGAGTGATACGGCCGTAGACAAAATTTAAATGTCTTGTCAATTGGTTTTTTAAAAAGATAGTACAGATTCACTCCTAAGACCAATATATAAGGTTGCTCCTTGTCAGGTTTTTTTTTTCCCCCCACCGGTTTAATGGGCAAATAATGTCTTACAACTTAATTTTGCACTTTAAATACATTGTCTTGTTCTGTAATAGGTTCATTTGCTCTTTGTTACTGTTTTCTCCCTTGCTTTACAACTTTGTAAGATCCCTAAATTCTAATTTTTTTAGACTAGAATGTAAAGGGAGTGTTAATATAGCTGCCTCTGTCCTCCCCATTATCATTTGTTTTGTGTTTTCTTGCGTATCTTAATTTTTTGTTGAGACATGTGAATGCAGGGCATCTTTTACAAAGGCAATTCCTGCTTTCCATGCCACGATCTCCGTTGGTACTAAAATAAAAAAATTCTCATTAAAATTTCAACTTTCATTTTAGATTCAGGGAATACCTGTGCAGGTTTGTTACATGGATGATATTGTGCGATGCCAAGGTTTGGGGTATCATTAATCCCATCAACCAGGTAGTAAGCAGAGTACCCAATAGGCACCCTAGCCCCACCCCTTCCTTCATCTAGTCGTCACCAGTGTCCATTCTTCCCCATCTTTATGTCCATGTATATGCAATGTTTAGATCCCACTTATAAGTGAGAACATGTAGTATTTGGTTTTGTGTTTCTGCATTAATTCGAATGCTTAAGATAATGGCCTCCAGCTGCATCCATGTTGCTGCAAAGGACATAATTTTATTTTTTTTATGGCTGCATAGTATTCCATAGTGTATATGTGCCACATTTTCTTTAGGCAATTCACTGTTGATGAACACCTAGGTTGATTCCATGTTTTTGCTATTGTGAATAGTGCTGTGATGAACATATGAGTGCATGTGTCTTTTGTAGAACGATTTATTTTCCTTTGGATATATACCTAGTAATGGGATTGCTGTGTCGAATAGTAGTTATATTTTTAGTTCTTTGAGATAATTTCTCATCTTTAATCATTCTTGATCACTTCGGATAACTGCAACAGTTCTGTTTATTAAGTCTTGTAACTCAGCCTTTTTTCCTTCCTAATGTTGGAACATCCCCTAGTGGTGAAAGAGTGTACCAGCAGGCCATATACAAAGGCTATGCTTGTGTAGCTCAAAACCTTTTTGGTTGATATTTATTGTAGAAATTATTCCACCTGCCTTGTTTTACTGAAGAAGTTGAGACCAGCGTGAAGGAACCTCCATCATAGTTCATAGTTCATGTTGAGTTAATTGTTATTTAAGGAAAAGTTAAGGTTGTGTGGTTTTTTTTGTTTTTTTTTGGTTTTTGTTGTTTTTTTTTTTTGGCTACTGTGCAACAAAACTTTTATTAACATTTTGAGCAGGTTCAGCTATCACTGAAACTGGTCATTTCTAAATTTAAATTGGGACAAATGGCTACGGTGCAGAGTTAATGCCGTTATTGGGCACTGCGAATAGGAGACTGAAGAACTGACAGCCATGCCTCAGGTGGAGTCCAGGTGCAGAGTTGACTCTGGATGTTGTAATCGGAAAGAGTGTGATCTTCCAGCTGGTTGCCGGCAGAAATGCGCCCCTTCATACTTTCTGGACCCTGAATCTTGGCCTTTACATTCTCAGTGGTTGCTGAGCTCCTCCTCCTCACTGGGCTCCTCCTCCAGGGTGATGGTCAGGGTCTTCACAAAGATTTGCATTTTGACCTGTTAGTGAATTCAGAGATACTGCAAATTGCGAGTCACCGCCACTGTTGCTCGACGAAGCCAGCCACTGAATCTAAAGTTGACCCTTGTTTTGTGCTCTTTTCATTTATTTTTGTTTGTTTTGGGGATGAAGTTGTAAATCCTGCTGTTATAATGTAGTAAAGAACCTGGCACAAGATGCACACTTAATTCTTAGGGGAATTAGTTTGATAAAAATAATTGAGGGCTGGGTGTGGTGGCTCACGCCTGTAATCCCAGCACTTTGGGAGGCCGAGGTGGGCAGATTGCTTGAGTCCAGGAGTTTGAGACCATCCTGGGCAACATAGTGAAATCCCATCTCTATAAAAACACAACAAATTGGCTGGGCATGATGGTACACACCTGTGGTCCCAGCTGCTCAGGAGGCTGAGGCAATGGGATTGCTTGAGCCCGGAAGGTGGAGTTGCAGTCAGCTAAGGCTGTGCCACTGCATTCCAGCCTGGGAGACAGAGCAAGATGCTGTCTCAAGTTTTTTTTGTTTTTGTTTTTTAATTTGCTGTTACTTAAACGCTGTATTATGGGCACATGCTTTTTCAGCTGGGCCAAAATGTAGAGGAGGTAGAACTAAATCTAATTAATAGAAATATACTTGTTAAAGGAGGCTTCAGAATGACAGCTTTCTCTTGTCTGGGGTAAGATACAGTCAAAGAGAATGGTCTGATAGAGCACCATGATGTATTTCAAAGGTTCCTGCAAGTTGAGACCCAGGGTTGGCCTTGCATTGTAGAATTAGAAGTTTAGGCGTATATTCAATCAACTATTCAGTTTTCCTTCTAGAAGGCATTCAAAAGGCACTGATGTCTCTTCCTCACTCCCACCCAGCCCAGAGGTAGCTATTGTCACCAATTTATTGATGTATTCGCCTTTTTGATTATCTCAGGGGTAGGTGCCAGTTTTCTCTCTAAGCCATTTTGCTTCTGCCAGTTTTGAATATTCAGTCTAGGACTTATCACTGTTTCCTATTGCCTGCTGCAGCATTTTTCATCATAGATAGTAGTAATGTTTTGAAATCTATCTAGCAATCATAAGAGTCTTATAATTCTTAACCTTGAATATGGAATTTTAAAGTTACAGACTTGAGAACAATTTAGGGGAAAGTATGAAAGTTTTAAGAACACAGTAGTAGCTTGAATAATTGAAATAGAAAATCTCTCAATGATGTAAGTGGACGTTTTGAGAATGCAAACTGTTTTATTACATTGCATATAAATGATATTTTGAATATTTTCTTATTTTATAAAGAGAGAGTAAAATGCATGTATCATTTGTCAGTCCAAAGGTAACTTCCCCCTTTTTGCCAAATACTATACAATTAGACAAAACTCTGTGGGATTTCTTTGAATAAAAGAGTTGATTTTGTTTTTTAAATAGTGTATATAAAGAAGTAATAAAGTACCTATCCTGGAATGAATGGTATAATGTAGGCTAAACTCTTCTTTGTATTGATCCTAGTATAGGTAATTAGGTTATCTTTCCTAATTATAACTTATTTTGTTATAGCTCTCACATTGTTTTGTAACATACAAAAAAGTATAATTATACAAAGACTCCACTTTACAAATGTAAATACAGTCTTGGTTTGGTGTATATTGGATACAATGGTCTTCCTTAAGCCTAAACACAGAAACAAAAGCATATTATAAGAGAAAGTCCAAGATGGGAAGTGATAAAGTGGGTATTGAGTAGAGCTTTGTTAAAATTTAGCTGGTATCCTTGTAAAATTTCCACGTATTCATTAAATTAGATTATGTCATTCTTATTTTTAGGAGCTGACTTGAAGTTTTAAGTTTTGCCCTCATAAAGAATTGTCACAATTTGGTTTTATAGTTGGATGATTCTGATTTTTGAAAAATTCTTTTTATATATATTTGTATAGGTATTAAAATTGAAATTGTTTAGTGAGTAGAGTTAGGGCTTTAAACGTATTGGGGCATATTTTATTTCAACAGCAAAAAGTAGAACTGATTTTGAACTGTACAAGGTTATCTTCTCAGTTGCTATAAATTTTACAAGTTTGAAAATAAAATAATATTTAGAATGCCAGCTGTGCTGTTTATATTTCAAGATCATTAAAGCACTCTTGGCTTGTGTGGTCTTTAAAGATGGGTTTATCAAATCTTTATTTAACATTGGTAGGTATGTTTAATTCTCAGAAAAAAGATCTAGGACTACAAAACAAAGCAGGATAATTCCTTCTCTCATTCAGCAGTACAAGGTGTCACAGAAGTCTCAGTGAAGTTTTAATTTTTAAAACTCCAGAATTATATATGTTATAAACTTAAACACCATTGAGAAAGTCAGTTACTTGAATTTCTTTTATACTTACTTATTTTTGTGATTTTTTTTTTTTTTTTGAGACAGAGTCTCACTCTGTTCCCCAGGCTGGAGTGCAGTGGTGTGATCTCTGCTCATTGCAACCCTCCGCCTCCCAGGTTCAAGCAGTTCTTTTGCCTCAGCCTCCCTAAGAACTAGGATTACAGATGTGCACCACCACACCTGGCTGATTTTTTTATTTTTAGTAGACATGGGTTTCACTATGTTGACCAGACTGGTCTTGAACTTCTGGCCTCATGTGATCCTCCTGCCTTGGCCTCTCAAAGTGCTGGGATTATAGGCGTGAGCCACTGCACCCAGCTGTGAATTTTGAATAATGCATTTTTTTGGTGTGTGTGTGTGTGTGATGGAGTCTTGCTCTGTCATGCTGGCTGGAGTGCAGTGGTGCAGCCTTGGCTCACTGCAACCTCCACCTTCCAGGTTCAAACAGTTCTCCTGCCTCAGCCTCCTGAGCTACCTTGCCTGGCTCATTTTTGTATTTTTAGTAGAGATGGGGTTTCACCACGTTGGCCACGCTGGTCTCAAACTCCTGACCTCAGGCATTCCGCCCGCCTGGGTGAATAATGCGTTTTTAATTTTAGTTTTTTACTTCAGTACTGCTGAAGATGGCAAATACTGACTGAAGGAAAAAATTAAGTTAAAAATGTGTTACTCAGAATTGCTTTGCTTGAACTTTTACTTGATTACAGGTCATTCTTTAAATCACTTTGTGAAATTACCTACTTTGGAATTGTAAGCACATACATAGACTATCCTTAAAAAAATTCAACACTGTCCCCCCTCACTATTATAATATTGTTACAGCTCATGAGAAACTCAGGTTTGAAGTGAAGATGTCTTTGAGGTTTGGAGATTTCTGTGTCTGAAAACAACTCATCTTGTTCTAAGGAAAGAAATCTGACTAACTTTTGGCATAGTATAGGATAAATATTATACTTTAATTGTTTGTAGTAATTACATAATGTGAAAAAATAAGTAAACTTTCAAAAATTAACGTATTTAATTTAGTGAGATTTTTTTCCAGTAGCTTCACTTTGTCCCATACTGCTTTTTTTTTTTTTTTTAAGACTCGCACAGCAAATCAAGTTGATTATAAATTCAAGGAAGGGTTTGGTTAAGCACAATAGCCTATAAGCTCCTTGCTATTCAGATAACATCAAGACTCAGGCATGCACTGTGGAATGGGAACTTCGGTGAGCTAACTAGCTAGGATTCATTCAAATAATAGGAGCTCTACCCGTGACAGATGGCAGAAGGGCACATCTTCTGAAAACTTACTAAAAATTGGTGAATTACAGAATTCTAAATTTTAATATCTTCATCATTCTGAAAGCAGTTCAAACAGAACCAAAACAGAAATATTTGGCATAAAATTGTAAATTTTTGTGCTTAGTTTTATTTTTATTCTTAAGAGCCAGCTTCTGAAAGCCGCCTAATGTCAGGAATTGGGAAGAGTGATGACACAGTGCTATTGGTGAGAAAATCCTTCAGTTTTTTTTCTCTGACGTAGAATTTGACTTGATTAAAACCATGGCTCCAGCAGTCCGCAGAAGTTATACTTCTGTAAGTTTATCAGTTTGGGTTTATCAGTTTGGTATTCATGCTTCAAATGTCTAATTAGATATATAGTAGAATTGTATTTAATATATATTTTTATCTTGATAAGCAGTGTATTTTAAATATGTTTATGTGGTTTTTTTTTTTATCCTCTTGGAGTCATTGAAATAATCAGGGCTTTTACTTATGTACATTTAAAATTTAAATATGTTTATAACATACATATGTTATAAATGTAAGAGCTGTTGGAATTGGCACATTGGAGTTGACTAAAAGTTTATGTGAAAAGTGAATTCTTGGGTAATTTCCTTTGAAGTATATAATGTACTCAAAGTGAATATATTAATTGGGGGTTTTTAGAGCAACTTTTTATTTGAATTATTTATTTTTAGCACTTTGGTAAAATTTGCTAAGACTTAATTTGCTTTAAAAACCAACTACATTTTAGAGAAATTACACTCATAAAAAGAGTAATGGTGTAATATGGTTAAAAAATTGTATTTTTAAAAGTATGAAAATAGGTTGCTATAGGCAGTGAACTATCAATAATAAGCCCATTTAAAACTAATTGGAATAGTTCTTTCTGTGGTCTAACCGTAGAAGATGAAGTGAAAAATATAATTATGCTGAACTAAGGTGAACGAACTCTTTCTATAGATATTTGGAGAAAACATTTTAAATTTAAGTGCATGGGCTTAGTGAAAACGTTGGATTTTAACAGCAGTTCCTTTCTAAAGTTATAAAATATGCTTATTCATCTATTTATGCGTACATTCTACATTGAAAAATTTGGATTTACAGGAGTGGGAAGTCTATAGGTTTGTGGGAAATTGATAGACAAGGGTGGAGAAGAGTAAGATTCAAAAACCGACAGAAGTTTGGTGAATTGAGTTTATGGTTAATACCTGGTACACAGTAGACTGAGTCAGTGGACTTTGGACCCCTAGAGGCAGAGTCCTCAATATTTGTGGCCCTCTCTGCCAGAAATAAATGTCTTCTGAAAATTTTCTTCTATCTAAAAGCTTCAGATGGGTGGATATTAATTTTTAAATTTTTAATTTTTTTAGCAATGGAGTCTCACTGTTCTGCCCAGGCTGGACTCAAACTCTTGGGCTCAAGTGGTTCTCTCATTTCAGCCTCCTGAGTAGTTGAGACTATAGGCATACACCACTGCACCCAGCTGTTTAATTTATTTTTTGAAAAGCTTTTCTATTATCAACAATTTCTACACATTAAAAAGTAGAAAGACTAGTATAATGGACTCCCATGTACCCATTCACTCAGCTTTTAACTTAGCTTTAGCAGTTATCAAACTCATGGCCATCCCCTGGTCAATAAAGATGGGTTTTTTAATTTAACAATTTTTAATTTTGAAGTAACTTTAAACCTACAAAAAAGTTGGTGTATCAGTGTCAGGTTGCTTCTTAAGTTCCTTGATTAGCCTTCTGATACTTGCATAGTCTGTTGTGGTATATCTGCTTATTACTGATATTGGTAATTTGCACCTCTCCCTCCCCATTTTCTTTCATTTTGATGAGTCTAGGTAGCAGTTAACAATGTTACGGATTTCAGAGAACCAGCCTTTTTGGTTTCAGTGACATTTCCTCTATCTTTCTGTTTTTTTATTTTATTTACTTTTTTCTCTGAATTTTATTTCCCTATAGCAGTTATTCTGGGAGTAATTTGCTATTCTTTCTCTGCTTTTCTTAAGGTGGAAGCTGAGGTCATGACCTTTCTTCTCTCAGAGACTGGAATTTAGTGCTGTAAATTTTTTTCTAAGTACTGTTTTTGTGGCATCTTACACATTTCAGTATATCATTTTTATTCAGTTCAGAATACTTTGTATTTTCCACTTTGACGACTTTGACCCATTGGTGTTTTAAAAGTTTGTAATTTTTTTTTTTGAGACGGAGCGTCACTCTGTTGCCCAGGCTGGAGTGCAGTGGCGCGATCTTGGCTCACTGCAGCCTCCGCCTCTGGGATTCAGGCAATTCTTCTGCCTCACCCTCCCGAGTACCTGGGACTACAGGCGTGCACCACTATGCCTGGCTAGTTGTTTTTTTGTTGTTGTTGTATTTTTAGTAGAGATGAGGTTTCACCATGTTGGCCAGGCTGGTCTCGAACTTTTGGCCTCAGGTGATCTGCCTGCCCCAGCCTCCCAAAGAGATGGGATGACGGATGTGAGCCTGCGCCTAGCCTTATTTACTTGAAAACAGTTGTATTATTTCAGGTCTTAGGTTTACGCTTTGTTAGGCAGTACCAGAGCAGTTTTTGTTTGAGGCAAAATTTATCCCACTAACTAAAGCAAAAATCTGAATACCCTTCCTGATTCCTTGTGGCTAATGGGGTTTTCCACTGTGGTTGGTAAAAATGGATATGATTCCCAGCCTTTTGTGAGCCCTGGTGGTTTAATCCCTGAATCATTTTGGGCAGTTCTCTCCCTGGCCTTCGGTAGTTTCTTCACACACAAGTGCTGAGCGGTGCGCAGCTGAAGGCTTGAGGGAGTCCGTCTTGCAGATCAGTTGTCTTCCTAGTGGGCCAGACTCTCTTCTGGTGATCTCATCAGCAAACCTCATTGCTTTGGTGCTGCCCAGACTTCCGGTTTCATCTCCCAGACTCAGAGAAACTGCTGGGCTCCCTCGGAGCGACCTGTCCTCCCTCTTTGTGTGACCCGTGAAGTGTTTTCCGTCAGTAAAGTAGGACGGTTGTAGGGTTTGCCTAGTTTGTTTTTTGATGTCTCAGTTATCAGTTTTCTTCATTGCCTGATGTACAATTCCTCGAAAACGATGACATGATTTGTTGTTGCTTTAGGGCAGGAGGGCAAGGATGATCCCTTTTGTTTCAACTTGGTTGGAAGCAGAAGTCTCCATATGAGAATGCGAAGTAAGCCCTTCCCTGAGGAAGCAATTTTAGGTGGTGGTGATTGGAACTGGAGATCAGAATTGGTTATCAAAAACGACCCCATGGGATGTGGTGGCTCATTCCTACAATCTCAGCATTTTGGGAGGCTGAGGTGGGAGGATTGCCTGAGCCCAGGAGTTCTAAACCAGCCTGAGCAACATAGTGAGACCCTGTCTCTATTTAAAGAAAACAAACAAACCCAAACCCAAACTGACCCTGGTGACTGCTGAGTGATGACTACAAGATTCACTTTTGAGCCTTAAGAAGAATCACAGACTAAAGGTTAACCTCAGACTAGTATTGTTTAGCCGGGACAGTGTCACAGCAAAAGGTCTTTGGTTTATCCTTTGATAGTAGGCCTGTACGGTATTATTAGTTTACACATTCAGGTGATGATGGCTGATCTTCTCTACAGGGAAAGAGGCTGGGCTTACTCTCACCATAGTCTCTAGTAGCAGGCGCAGCCCTTGAGAATAACTGACACCCAAAAGTGTTTGATTTTATGGAACATTATTATGGTAGACTAACTCTGGTAATATGCTCTAGGACCATTACACTGCCCTAGGTGGAGAAGACCTTGTTACCATGCCCAAAAGATTTCGTATGGTCATACGGCTTGTTTAGAGGAAGTTGGACCCGATAGTGTGTAAGGTCTCTCCTTTTCCACAGTGGCACCGAGTTCATTATCTTGCTGGTTATTTATTATTGTACCAATGTTTATGTATTCACATATTTGATAAGAATGTCATAGTTAGGAGTGAAATTATTAAAACGACATAAGTAACTGTATAGACAGACCCGTCTCTTTTTTGAGATGAAGTCTTTCTCTGTGGCCCAGGCTGGAGTACAGTGATGTGATCTCAGCTCACTACAACCTCTGCCTCCTGGGTTCAAGCAATTCTCCCGCCTCAGCTTCCTGAGTAGCTGGGATTACAGGCACCCACCATTATGCCCGGCTAATTTTTGTATTTTTGTAAAGATGTGGTTTTTCACCATGTTGGCCGTTCTGGTCTTGAACTCCTGACCTCAGGTGATCTGCCTGCCTTGGCCTCCCAGAGTGCTGGGATTACAGGCGTGAGCCACCAAGCTCAGCAGCTAGACCCCTCTTTTTGGTTACTTTACGATAGAACATCAGGAAGTTTCAACAATGTTATGTATGGGGTTACTTTAAAATTCTGCATTTGGTTTTTACTTGGCTGTTAATTTATATCATCTTAAAATAAATAGGTATTGTTACTTAGTGCACATTTTTAAAATCAGGTCATTGGCCGGGTGCGGTGGCTCAAGCCTGTAATCACAGCACTTTGGCAGGCTGAGACGGGCGGATCACGAGGTCAGGAGATCAAGACCATCCTGGCGAACATGGTGAAACCCTGTCTCTACTAAACAATACAAAAAACTAGCCGGGCGAGGTGGCGGGCGCCTGTAGTCCCAGCTACTCGGGAGGCTGAGGCAGGAGAATGGCGTGAACCCGGGAGGCGGAGCTTGCAGTGAGCTGAGATCCGGCCACCGCACTCCAGCCTGGGCGACAGAGCGAGACTCTGTCTCAAAAAAAAAAAAAAATCAGGTCATTTATTCAGTAAGCATTTTTGAGTGCGTACCGTGTGTCAAGCCTGCTGTGCACTGGGTAGATGAGTAGAGTATGGGATCTGAAACGAAGGCATTAATATTCCCATCGTGAGATCAGCCTCATCTAAAGCAGTGGTTATCAAACTCGGGGGGCTGAAACCCATTTGCCTTCTTGAAAATTTTTGTGGATGCTAAAGAGCTTTTATTTATGTGGACTATAGCTATTGATACCATATATGAATTAAAACTGATATTTTAAGTATTTATTAAAAAAATAAAATAATTACATTTTAAGTAACATTTTTAGAAGATATTTTCTGAAAAAACAAAAAGTTAGAAAACTGGCATGGTTTTACATCTTGCAAATTTCTTTAATGTGTAGCTGAATGTTTAATATTTGAAATACAAAAAAAAAAAAAAAAAGAAAAAATATGTCAGTGGGCTCAATGAATTTTTTCCCTGGACAAACTTTCTAGGTAGTCAGAAGCAATCAGAAGGTTGCCCGGTGGACTTGGAATTGAATGCTGGAGTCAGCCGAGTGCTCTCCAGTAGGAGTAACCTGCCATAGCGATTGGCTCTTGGCCAGGGATTGCCATTTATGTAATTGGTGCTCAGTCAATATTTATTGGATGATTAATAATCTCTGAGAAGTTTTTGGGTTGGTTTCACTGCTAGTGTTGTAGCTCTTTACTATGCTACAGGGCATAAATTTGAGTTGTGTGAAGTACTTTTAGCTCAAGATGCTTAAACTAGACTACTTCTGAATCTGTGGAATGAAAAAGGAAGACTCTGTTAGTAGTTCCTCTCAGAATATAAATTGTTCTGTATCAAAGTTGTTGCTAGTCTGAACGAATTAATGAAATATGCCATGTTTTGTGGTAGTTAAGTAATGCAGGTTGAAGCACTGATATCCCATTGAAAATGTCATTAGAACCAGCTAGCACTTTAGAAACTACTTATGTGTCATCTAAAGTTTGATACATCCCATGAGCAAGTGATGAATACATCACTGCTTTGGAAGAATTCATATTTAAACAAAATTTTATTAAATATTAAAAGAACACTTCAATGGTATAAAACAGCGGTCCCCAACCTTTTTGGCACCAGGGACTGGTTTCATGGAAGACAGTTACGGGTGGGGAGGGATGGTTTCGGGATGAAACTGTTCCGTCTCAGATCCTGAGGCATTAGATTCTCATAAGGAGCGTGCACCCTAGATCCCTTGCCATGCGTGGTTCACAGTAGGGTTCGTACTCCTATGAGAATCTAATGCCGCTGTTGATCTGATGGCAGGTAGAGCTGGGGCAGTAATGCTTGCCTGCCTGTCACTCACCTCCTACTGTGTGGCCCTGTTCCTAACAGGTCCGTGACCAAGGGGTTAGGGACCCCTTGTATAATAGACGATTGATGGAATGAAGTTGTATCGTCTGCTGAGATATAAAATAATTCACTAACATTTGTTCCCTTTTTTCCCTCAGTGATCTTCCATTGTTTTGAAGCACAAGACCTTTAAACCACTGTAGGTATGGACAAGGAGGAAAGGAAGATCATCAATCAGGGTCAAGAAGATGAAATGGTAACCAGCTGTTCTCATTTACTTGTGAAGTATGAAGACTTTCTCTCTGCAATTTATTATTTTAGGGACTAGAAAAAGACAATTAACAGTAGCAGCAGCAGCTAACTCAGTGGGCTTCTTTCTTCATCCTGTGCTTTTGAATTGGGATTGTGTAGTATGTCTGTTAGTTGCTTTTAGTATAATTTTTTTTTTACTTGTGGTCTGTTAAAACTTAGAAGTATGTTTTTGCATTTGGTGATTTAAGAGGTAACATTGGCTAATATAATCCTAAATAAAAGATTTAAGTATAATACCAAATAAAGATTTCTCATTTTGACTTACAAAAATTTTCTAAAATCAGCTTTCTCTACTTTTTGTTGGTGGGAGCCAGAAAGATGTCAGGTAAAGTATAAGATGTCCTGTTAAATGTAAAAATCATATAATCAAGGGAGAAATTTTTAGCATAAATATGTCCAAATGTTGCATGGGACAGACAAAAGGATTATTATTTATTTGAAATTTTAATTTACGTGGGCCCCCTGCATTTTCATTTGTTAAATCTGGCAATGCTTGTTGGGGGAGCTAACCTGAAACTATGAGACAATTTGTCAGTGGATCAAATTGATCATTTGCAGTGGTATTGGGACAATTAGTAAATCATTTGGGAAACAGTAAATTAAAATCTATTCATCCAGATGTACTGTGATACTCTCAATTATATCGTGCAACAGAAATAACATGTTAGTGGAAAACTAGTGAAATCCTAAAACAGAGTTTAGTTAATAGTAATACAGCAGTGTTAATCTATTGATTTTTAACAAATGTACCAGGAAATGTTAACATTAGTGGAAACTGCACAAAGGATGTCAGGAACTTCATAATGTTTTTGCAACTTTTCTATAAATCTAAAATTTATCTCAAAATCAAATGTTAATTTAAAAAAAAAAAGCCCACCTCATAACAAGATAAATTCAAGAAGAATTAAAAAGATATGTAAAAATGAAATTGCAAACATTCTAGGAAAGTGTACCAAATATGAATTTACTATATCAGTGGAAAAGAATGTATTAGGCATAAATTAAATATAAAAACAAAGTGTAAATACCAACAAATTTACTTAAAATATTACAGTAAACTGGTCAGAAACAAAATTTAAAGGTAAATTATGGATTGGGAAAATACAGTTTATGTGACAAGACGATAATACCTATCTGGGAAACAAAGAACTTTGGAATGTATTTATCTGCCATATCGTTTGATAATTAATCATGTGATTGCTGTGTCCATACAGGAGATTTATGGTTACAATTTGAGTCGCTGGAAGCTTGCCATAGTTTCTTTAGGAGTGATTTGCACTGGTGGGTTTCTCCTCCTCCTCCTCTATTGGATGCCTGAGTGGCGGGTGAAAGCGACCTGTGTCAGAGCTGCAATGAAAGACTGTGACGTAGTGCTGCTGAGGACTACTGTAAGTTTATGTGTTTGCTTGTAGCTGGTTGTTTAAGGAGTCAAACAATGTCTCTTTGTATACTTTATTCAGAATAATAGATGAAGGGAACATCGCTGCCTGGATAAAATGAGGAATGCTAATGCTAGTATTTCTAGAGGATTTGTATTTGAATTAACTATTATTATAGTGAGTAGAGTTTAAAGGAATCTTAAAGGTGATCAAATTCACCCCCTTCCTTTCATATCTCTTATTGCCCTGAGAGATTAGATACTTGTCTGTTAAGGCTACTGGTCCATTAGGTCTGTAGTTCAATCTCAGTCACTAGGCCAGCTGCCTGTCTGCTGTGTGATGCTGATACATCTCAGCCTTTTTTCTTTTTTAAAAATCCTAACTGGAAGCATATTTTAAGAGGTTTTAAATCTAGTCTAAATATATAGGCTAATTAAGGAATTATTCGTGTTATTTTATGAAGTATTGATGTACTTGTCGGTAAAATACGTCATAAAAACCATGAGCAATGGAAAGTACTTTATATTTGAATTTAAGCATCCTCATGAAATGGTTTAATATTTAGTGAGTAGGAATGATGTTTCCTCAATTAGAGATGAGGAAATAATGTCTTGTGAAGAATGGAAATTAAATGAAAATACAGGCAGTTTTATATAAAATTGACTCCTTACCCTTATCCCTTTCTCTTTAAGGATGAATTCAAAATGTGGTTTTGTGCAAAAATTCGCGTTCTTTCTTTGGAAACTCACCCAGTTTCAAGTCCAAAATCTATGTCTAATAAGCTTTCAAATGGCCATGCAGTTTGTTTAACTGAGAATCCCACTGGAGAAAATAGGCACGGGATCAGTAAATATTCACAGGCTGAATCACAACAGGTATTGTGATCTTAACGTCAAAGTTTCTTTAAAAATCTGAATTGTTACATTTTATGCTATCATGTATATTCTATAATTTTGTGTTTGCAGTTAATGCTTGAGATAAATTTAAATGCATATAAAATATTACATATTACTATATATAATGCTATATATAATCCTATATATAGCTTTTAATAGAAGTAACAGATTACTTGTCACAAGTGATAGTATGCTTTTTGGTGTAACATTTATTTGTGTTCCACAGATTCGTTATTTCACCCATCATAGTGTAAAATATTTCTGGAATGATACCATTCACAATTTTGATTTCTTAAAGTAAGTATCTTCCTTTTGTTTGGATTACACTTTGAATATCCTGAAAACATTCTAGGTAGAAAAGAGTCCATTCTAGTACTCATAAAATTGCTGAGGTTTTAAATTTCTATTCACGTATTAACAGCACCTTGTTGCTGTTTGAAGGCTCATTAGCCATTTTAAAATAAGTCCCACCGCAGCTTGCACCATGGCAGCGTTTACGTGAAACTTGGAATCAGTATGATGCCAAAGTCTACTGAGTCTGAGTTCTTACCTGTTGCACCTCAAAGTGACTTTGAGTATACCTCATAGCCTGTATCTTAACTTAGAGTATCTGAATCATTACCTGTTTACTGACACTTGGAGCCTGTGGTACTTGAGGAGTAGAGTAATAGGCAAATAGAAATTAATTTTACTATGTAGATAAAGAATGGGGCAAGCTGTAGTAATTCCTTTATTTTTAATTGAGGATTCAAGTTATATAAGTACAAATTAAGATTCTATTTTATTGCTCTTAGAATGATTATTATAAATACTCATTAATATCGTTGCTTTAGAGTGCCAAAGGAATTCTTAATTTTAGCGGTAAAAAGAAAATCATGTTATGAACATCTAAAATATTCATACCTGTAAGTTTCTATTGGAAGTAAAAAATAAAATATTCATGCCTGGATTTTTTACTCAGATACACTAAAGAATTGGAACATTCTGGAATGGGCGTGGGCATTTTTACATGCCTAGTTCTAAAAACCATTCCTGATTAAGAACTATTGCCTTAAAGAAAATTGGGCCAGAAGCAGTGTCTCATGCCTGTAATTCTAGCACTTTAAGAGGCCAAGGTGGGTGGATCACCTGAGGTGAGAAGTTCAAGACCAGCCTGGCCAACATGGTGAAACCCCATCCCTACTAAAAATACAAAAAACAATTAGCCGGGCCTGGTGACGGATGGCTATAATCCCAAATATTTGGGAGGCTGAGGCAGGAGAGTCACTCAAACCCGGGGGGCCGGAGGTTGCAGTGAGCTGATACTGCACCACTCTGCTCCAGCCTGGGCAGAAGAGCAAAACTGCGTTTCAAAAAAACAAAGAAAATTGCCAATGGGCTGTCATTTTGTTTAAAAAAAAATTTTTTTTTTTTTTTTACTTGGCACTGGCCCTTGCTGCCTTCTGGAGAAGTCATCAAATTCAGTGGGAAGAAATGTCAAACATATTTACTGTGTGTCTTTTGCCAGCCATAGAAACTTAAAAATTTAAACTTATTCCACTGATTGCAGTGAATTATGAAGCTGAGCTTTCCAATGTGGAAAATGTGAAAAAGGGTTGAAATTAAGTATATGTAAGACTCTCTTTGCTTTAGAGTTTTATAGCTGGTATCTCAGTTAAAATAAGCATAATTAAGGCATGGGGTGGTGGCTCACGCCTGTGATCCCAGCACTTTGGGAGGCCGAGGCGAGTGGATCACCTGAGATCAAGAGATCGAGACCATTCTGGCCAACATGGTGAAACCGCTTCTCTACTAAAAATACAAAAATTAGCTGGGTGTGGTGGCATGTGCCTGTGGTCCTAGCTACTCAGGAGGCTGAGGCAGGAGAATCGCTTGAACCCAGGAGGCGGAGGTTGCAGTGAGCTGAGATCGTGCCACTGCACTCCAGCCTGGCGGCAAAGCAAGACTCCATCTCAAAAAAAAAAAAAAAGCATAATTAAGATATTTTGGGAAAAAGTAGATATGTTAGTTGAATCCCATTTGTAATTACTACAGATTTTAGGCATTGTCTGTGACTCGTAAATTCTGCACTTCAAACCAGGTATGCATTAGGGAAGGGTTTGAACTGATGCTTTTATGGAGATGGAAGACAATGAATAGAAATTCTTAGTTTGACTCTAAAATTGAAAAGGAGAAACTATGTAGCTAAAAAGTAAAATTTTTTCATCTTTGGTTTAGAATTCTCAAGTTATACTTTATCTTAAAATTTTAAAGTTTAATTTTAGTTATTACACCTTTGGCACAGTCTTAAGGATAATGATATTATTATATAAACTTGAGTATTTAGAGCCATCTCATCTATCCTGCAATAAATACATTGAATAGTTTTGAAGTTGGGTTTGAGACTTAGATTTGTCATTGTTTATCTTAAGAATTTGAGATTTAAAAATTCTCATTTGTTATCTCAATTTTTGTTAAGGGTTTCTAAGCATTTGTAAGGAAGTCACACCTTTATAAAATCAGGCATATAGAAAAATGAGGCGTTAAGAAATTTGGATATTTTAAACTTTGTTTAAAGTAAAAACTTTGGATTTATTTAGGGGACTGGATGAAGGTGTTTCTTGTACGTCAATTTATGAAAAGCATAGTGCAGGACTGACAAAGGGGATGCATGCCTACAGGTAATTTTTATCCAACTAAAGTTAGATCTTCTCAAAATTCCTGAAAGCAGTAGTATACATAGTCAACCCTTTACCATATAGTTGTACATATTAACAGATACTTAAATATTACAGACATAGTAGTTGAGAATTTATTGATATTTTATTTGGGTAAGACTGTCTTGTCAGTTTAAGAATTATAAAAATGTGAAAGCTGATATTTTGGAATTGGTATCCCTGAAATTATACCGTATTTCATCAGTTCCCAGGTGCACATTTTTCTACCTTTTGACATCTCTGAAATTGGGATGTGTCACAGAGTTGGTGAAGTGTCATTCTTGATCATATAATAATGGTATGCCTTACAATTGACAGTTCAAATTCACTGTAATGAAAAATTGTAAATTGGGAGAAGTAATCTTCTTCATAGTGTTACTCCTTGTTAAATCATAAAAATACACCAGTGTATTGCATATGTTAAAGATAAATGCCATTTTGAAATTCAATAAGAAATTTTCTTACAGTTCTGTAGCATGTTCTTTCAAAGGGGTAGAACATAAAATTCACTCATTTAGACTTACACTTCATAAAAGTCAAGAATTACTCTATCATATAGAAAATACTACTGTAACATAAGGAATTAAGTGGAAACATTTAAACTTTAAAAGCATTTTCTTTTAAAGTCAAATGTACAATGTGTTGAACTAAACACTGTTAGTGCAGTATTAAAAAAATAAGATCCCTCCAATTTATTTGGTTTCTTGCAAAAGTTAATTGTAATTCAAAATTGTTAAGATCCAGTGTGTTCAAGGATGCAAAAGAGAACCTTTTGCTCACATGGTATTATAGACTAGTGGGAAAGATACTTGTCACACATAAAGATGTGAGACAAAATGAAGTTAAATGCTACCAGTATAGGTATCTACTATTGACTTCTTTGTTTTAAATTCTGTCGGTAGAGAGTTTGAATTATAGAAGATAAGTGTTTGGAGACATGAATAAGAACAGTCTGTGGTTTAAGCCTTACCTAATACAATGCCTTTCATAAATTATGCTACTATTATATAATGTAATAGTATTAATGTATTTTCCTGTTATAGAAAACTGCTTTATGGAGTAAATGAAATTGCTGTAAAAGTGCCTTCTGTTTTTAAGCTTCTAATTAAAGAGGTAAGACTATTTATTGTATATAACTCAACAGTCATGATCAATGGATTTGTCAATTTGGAAAGAGTGGTGATTAAGATATTCTTGGTTTTCTTTTTCCTAACCTCTTTTTGCGTATTTTTACTTGGAAGGTAAAGACGAAGAAATTTACTCTGATAGAGAAAGAATCTGGGGCATGTATTCTTAAAATTTTGTCTAGTTTTGCTTTTATTACCTGCTGAATGTCTAGCAGAGTTAGGTTCACCAATCTTCATTCTGGTTTTTGGCTGAAGCTCAAGAATTAGTTGTGTTAGGTGAACACTTTAGTGGTAGAAGGAAGATGGTTTTTCATCAGTTCCTGAGAGTGGACGTGTAATGTTGCTTATGAGCATAGCATAGTGTAGTGATTAGAAATTGGAAAGCCTGATTGGTAATGTGGTTCTATCAGTAACTAGCTCTGATCTTTAGTACATTCTCTCTGTTGCTCCTTTAGCTATTAACTTGGGATAAGTGTTTTCTAATTATCTCGTTTGGTTTCCAGGTAAAATGAGACTATATCTAACTATATCTATATGAAAGTGCTTTGAAAAGTACAGAAGCATCAATTTTAAGACATTGGTAGGGGGTGTTAATGAAATTGATAAAATACCATGACATTTGGGTAGATGAAGTTCATTGCCAAGGGCTCCCTTTATCTCTTTTTCATTCAGGAATTAATACTTACTTATTATCTTAGAGAAAGCAAAGTTACATAACTCATTAACTCACATTTGTCTTTCCTTTGGCCTCCAGTGAACTTTTGACATATAAGTAAATTTGTGTTTTGAGTTTATAATAAGCAAATATTTGTTCAGTTTCATTAAAAGTTTTGTATTCTATTAGCCCAGAGCACAGTAGTTGGAAATAAATGTACTTGATTGCCAAAGCAGATTGCAGAATAGCTAAAATCATACACTTACTAGCCTTTTCTAGCCGAGTCTATATTTGGATGGTATGAATCTAAATGGATGCCAGTAATTTAAATTAACCTTATTTAGCCAAATTATAGTAGTTTAATAATAATAATTGAGTATGATAGCACATTGCCCTACTTTTTTTTTTTTTTTTTTTTGAGATGGAGTCTCACTCTGTCCCCCAGGCTGGAGTGCAGTGGCGCGATCTAGGCTCATTGCAAGCTCCACCTCCCAGGTTCATGCTATTCTCCTGCCTCAGCCTCCTGAGTAGCTGGGACTACAGGTGCCCGCCTCCATGCCTGGCTAATTTTTTTGTATCTTTTTAGTAGAGACAGGGTTTCACCATGTTAACCAGAATTGTTCCATCTCCCGACCTCATGATCCGCCCGCCTCAGCCGCCCAAAGTGCTGGGATTACAGGCGTGAGCCACCGCACCCAGCCTGCCCTACTTTTTAGGGAAGTACGTTTTGCTGTAAAATACTATGGAACTTATCCTGTACGTATTTGTATCTTTTTGGTTAATTGTTAAATGAAAAGGTGGACAATCTGTATGGTCATTAATATCTCATTCAGTTTGACTTTAAAATCTTGTTTTTTAGGTTCTCAACCCATTTTACATTTTCCAGCTGTTCAGTGTTATACTGTGGAGCACTGATGAATACTATTACTATGCTCTAGCTATTGTGGTTATGTCCATAGTATCAATCGTAAGCTCACTGTATTCCATTAGAAAGGTAAGTTCAAGTTTATTATGGGTTTCACAACTCTGTTTGTATTTTGTAATAACATCTGAAGTGTGTAGAATAGTACTCGGCACAACGTAAATTCTCAATGCAGTCATTATTTTAGTTGCATGAATATGTGTTCCTTCTCCCCCTCCCTTTTTTGTTTGTTTTGCGGGGTAGGAGGTTGGGGATGGCAGGTGCTTTTTAGAGTCACGACTCTACCACTTGACTGTCTAGAGGCCATAGGGATCTGTGGTTGCTGATCACAGACTGGAATACTGGAAGCTACTGTTTTCAGGGCTATCCTGTTAAAAGTGCTTCTTGTTTTGTCTTGAACTAAAACAATGAATAATTTGAATTTCTGACTCGACATTTTATAATGATGGAGTGATATACATTTATTGAATTATTTTTTAGCACTCTGGCTTTTTTCTTGAGTGGGTTCATATTGGCTAGTTTTTAACTTCTTTTTCCTCTTTCAGCAATATGTTATGTTGCATGACATGGTGGCAACTCATAGTACTGTAAGAGTTTCAGTTTGTAGAGTAAATGAAGGTAAGTAATTGAAGTGAATGTTGGAAGAATAAATCAAAAAAGATACCTGTTAGGCATAATGTGTGAAGTAAGCCCAAAGTTTAATACATATATATTCTTTGATTGATCAGTCGATTGAGTCAGTGTCTCTGTCACTCAGGCTGCAGTGCAAAGGCGCAATCTCAGCTTACTGCAGCCTTGACCTCCCAGACTCAAGTCATCTTCCCACTTTAGTCTCCCGAGTAGCTGGGACTGCGGGTGCATGCCACCATGCCCAGCTAATTTTTGTTTTGTTTTGTTTTGTTTTTTTAAGAGACAGGGTTTTGCCATGTTGCCCAGGCTGGTCTCAAAACTTCTGGGCTGAGTGATCTGCCCACCTGGGCCTCCCAAAGTTTTGGGATTACCGGTTTGAGCCACTGCACACTGCAGCCGGCCTTTTTTTTTTTGTTTAAGTCGATGGGGTTTCACTGTTGCCCAGGCCTGAGTGCAGTGGCTCAACTTACCCTCCTGTCTCAGCTTCCCAAGTAGCTGGGACTGCAGGCTTGTGCCACCATGCCTGGCTAAATTTTTTTTTTTTTTTTTTAGAGAGGCGAGGTCTCACTGTGTTGCGCATACTTGCCTTGAATTCATGGGCTCAAGAGATCCTCCTGCCTCAGACTCCCAAAGTCTTGAGATTACAGTCTTGAGCCACTCTGCCTTGCACATACATTCATTTTTTTAAGAACTAAAAGTATATATTTCAGTTCCTGAGTTTGTATCAAATTCATTTATTTATATAAAATTGTATTTTTCTTCTATGTAACAGGCACTGTGCTGGGCTCTGGGGATTCGGTGTAGGGATAACAATAGTAACAGTAACAGTGAAGTGTGATAAATGCTATGATAAGGAGAAGTCAGCCAACTTATATATTAGGAGGAGCTCATTTACTGTAGGTATCAGGGATGACATCTTTGATTAAGTGCTTTTAAGTGGTGATTATTTGAATTAGCCAAATAAGAGGTAGGTGAGAAGTTGATAAGGGGAGGCTGAGAGAAGGAGAGAAGAGTGTTCTAAATACCCAAAGGCCTAGAAATTAGAGATTGTGTGGACATTGTGAGAACTGATAGAAGAAATTTAGTATGACAAATATAGCAACTATAAATGATGGCTAGCTCTCTGAGACATGTTAGGGATTTGGGCTCAGTCCAAAAGACAGTGGAAAGCCATTGAATGGTATTATTATTGTTTAATTTAATTTAATTTTATTTTTTATTTTATTTTTATTTTTATTTTATTTTTATTTTTATTTTATTTTTTAGATAGAGTCTCCCTCCCAGGCTGGAGTGCAGTGGCAGTCTTGGCTCACTGCAACCTCCGCCTCCCAGGTTCAAGCAATTCTTGTGCCTCAGCCTCCTGAGTAGCTGGGATTACAGGCATGTGCCACCACGCCCAGCCAGTATTTATATTTTTAGTAAAAATAGGGTGTCACCATGTTGGCCAGGCTGGTCTTGAACTCCTGGTCTCAAGTGATCCACCCGCCTCGGCCTTCCAAAGTGCTGGGATTACAGGCATGCACACCATCACACCCGGCTAATTTTTGTGCTTTTAGTGGAAACGGTGTTACCATGTTGGCCAGACTGGTCTGGTACTCCTCGCCTCAAGTGATCTGCCCGCCTTGGCCTCCCAGAGTGCTGGGATTACAGGCATGAGCCACTATGCATAGCTGCCATCGAAGGGTTTTACGCAGAGGAGTGATCAAGTACGTGCCCTTTGGAAAAAAGTTATTCTGGTGTCCACATTCAGACTGGTTTAAAGGAGAGTAATACTGAAGGCATGACCCCCCCCACCCCCCCTGAATCAAGGTAGGGATTGTGGAGATTAAAAGAAATGAGTTCGAAAGATACTGAAATGTGACCGTTGAACAGGATTTACCTCATTGTATATGAGGCCATGGAGCGGTGTCTGGCTAGGTGGATGGATGTTGGTGCTATTTAGTTAAATAGGAAAGTGGAAGAGAAGTAGACTTGTAAGAAGGGTAATGTTTTGGACATGTAACTTGTCTGGCAAGATGTTGAAGAGGTAAAGGAGGCAGCACAGCATCATGGGCCTTGGAGGCAGAAGCCACTTTGATTTACTCAGAACACCAAATCAGTCTTCTGCTGTTGCTGAAGATACTGGGGACGCTAGGGCAGATACCGTTCAACTTGAATCTTCCTTACCCACTCTGTATAGTCTTACATCTCATTGATACCTTGTTTTCTGGTACACCTAAAAGGAGTAGAACTTCCAAGTGGCATTTAAAAGCTTTAAGAAAAGTCAAATTTTTACTTTTTTTTTCCCGTCTGAGGAATGGTTTATTTTCTTTTTAAAGAAAAACCGAATTTTTAAAAGAAGGGATCTTAGTTTTTAAATGAAGATCGATATATCTACTATGTACTAAATGTCATTCTTTAAAAGTTTTTCCCTCATAATTTAGTAAATTACTTCCTTTTTTAAAAGAAGGAAAGAGAATATTTGTCTTCCAGGCTAACATCACAAACAATAGATTTCTTCTCATCCATCTCCATTTATAAACTAGCGTGACTGTCTTCTGAGCACAGTATTAAACTTGGGCAGGGAGAGGGAGGGTGTTAGAGAATGAGAGGAAAAGAGAGAGAATACCTACCTACATATAAGGTGACTCTAAAGAAAACCTTTTTACCCTTTAGAAGATCTTTTCATTTTCATTTTTCTTTTTTTCAAACACCAACTCAACCAGAGGGAAGATCTTTTAAAAAAGTGTTTCACTAACTTAAATTTGTAAGGAAATAATGAACTAGATAAAATATACAGTGTTTAATTTATTTAATGAATTTACTCATATTTAAAATAATATCTAAAAAAAGTAATTTAGGAATATTGAGGAGGCAGTGAGACTTGAAGGTTATAAATAGTAGCAATGAGAAAAGGAATATAGATACGCTGTTGAAAAGAAAATACGCCAAGTTTTCTAGTGCTTCCTTCTGTTTTCAGGGGATTATAGAAATCTGAGTGAGTGTGACCTGTTTCACAGGAATCTCCTTTGTGTACTCATTGTGTCTCTTCCTTAGGCTAATAGTCAACATTTAGCATGGACAGTTATCATGAGTGTTGAAACACACTCGCTTCGTCAGAGGGTACTTGGCATCACCTGTGCACAGTTGGTATCCTAGCAGGAGACTAGCTGACACACCATGCTTTTGTTAGCCTAATAATCTTATTTGTTAAAACTTGCCATTTATTGGATTTCTCTATTTTGCCCCGTTACATTATTAACTTCTTATTGAGATCAGATGACTTCTGAATAGTATTTGCTGTATTTTTCCAAAGTAAAGAATATCTTTTTCAGATTTTTCTTTCTTTCTTTAAATTCAGAAATAGAAGAAATCTTTTCTACTGACCTTGTGCCAGGAGATGTCATGGTCATTCCATTAAATGGGACAATAATGCCTTGCGATGCTGTACTTATTAATGGTACCTGCATTGTAAATGAAAGCATGTTAACAGGTAAACTAAATGAGTAAATATCAACGTGAGTTGTTTATGATATATCATTACTAAGTAGTTACTGATTAAGCCTTTTCAAAATTAGCTATGTCATTTGTGTCTTTACTCATGAGTATATTGGATATTAGAGATTTAAAATTCTGAGTAGACCAAATTCTGCATTATACTCAGCTGCAATACTAGATACTGTGCTATAGTGTTGGTCACATCTCTTGGCCTGACTCTGGCTACTCTTTGGACCCTAGGAAATGGTTTATGATTAGGGAAGTGGAAAGAAGGCCTCTTCCCACAGAGAATGTGACTTACAGTATTTGGTTCCCCATTTGAAATGTAAAAAGTGGGAATAAAGAAAGATTTTTATATTTTTCTTGGACTACAGACTTTAAAATGACTTCCCTTTGGAAATTCATGGTCTTGAGATAGAGCTTGTTTTTTTTTTTTTTTTTTTTGAGACAGAGCCTTTTTCTATCACCCAGGATGGAGAGCAGTGGTGCGATCTTGGCTCACTGCAGCCTTTGCTACCAGGTTCAAGCAAATCTTATGCCTCAGCCTCCCAGGTAGCTGGGACTAACAGGTGTTTGCCACCATGCGTGGCTAATTTTTGCATTTTTAGTAGAGACAGGGCTTTACCATGTTGGCCAGACTGGTTGCAAACTCCTGGCCTCAAGTGATCCATCCACCTTGGCATGAGCCACTGTGCCTGTCCAATATCTTATTTTAATTGTGTGAGGTTTTTTTTTTAATTGTCATAGTCTGGTTAGAAAATGATTTATATGTAATACATTTTGAGACTGTTAAGTCATGTCTTAAAACACACAAACACATACATATCTCACACACAAACTTTTACATATCTGACACGCATGCCTTCTTGGAAGCAAGAAATGTGAATGCTACAGAGAATTAATTTTAAAAAAATTTGACTGTTTGTGGTTGTTTGAGAGAACCACCATGTTACTCATTTTCACATCTCTTTTTTGCCTGTCTTTTGTGTTCTCTGTGTGTGTGTGTGTGTGTGTGTGTGTGTGTGTGTGTAGGGGTGGGTCAGGGGTAGGCCCTCACATCTCTTTTGTACAGTGCTCTCCACTGTTACCATCAGTTCTTAGAGATAAGAAAACAGGTGCATGGACTGTAGCAACTACTTAATCTTTTTTGAAATTATTTGAAACTGAACGACACAACTGTTTCTAAATATAAACAAATACTACCTTTGAGCCACAAATCACTTTCTGGAATTATTGTGGAAGATAATATTTGATAATTCTCTGTGAGGAAATTGGTAGACAAAAAATTAAGTCATGTTATCCACATATACAACTCCAACAGTATAGTAGCATTTGAAATATTTAACAATATTTTTTGGTGTTTGATACTGATTCCTGTGCTTTCGTTTAATAATCTGTAAACTGTTTTTTTTTTTTAAAGGAGAAAGTGTTCCAGTGACAAAGACTAACTTGCCAAATCCTTCGGTGGATGTGAAAGGAATAGGAGATGAATTATATAATCCAGAAACACATAAACGACATACTTTGTTTTGTGGGACAACTGTTATTCAGACTCGTTTCTACACCGGAGAACTCGTCAAAGCCATAGTTGTTAGAACAGGTAGGAAACCTCTTAATTAATCTCTTTTTGCATGTTTCAGCATATTTGATACCTACTGAATGTTTAAAAAGAGATTCTGGGCCGGGCGCGGTGGCTCACACCTGTAATCCCAGCACTTTGGGAGGCCGAGATGGGCGGATCACGAGGTCAGGTATCCCGGCCCGCGGGATAGTCGAAGCAGGCCCTGGAGGAGGGGGTGGGAATTTGGGGAACAAGAGATACGAGAAATGGAGACAAGACAGTGCTCTGATCAAGTCTCGTTTAATGGCGGTAATGCAGTGCCTTATATACACTTGGAGGGGAAGGGGTTGGGCCAGAGGCGGAAATGATCTCATCGCAGAGGGCGTGACCAAGTAGGTATTGGTTTCTCTGGTCGAACGTCATGTTGCACCTGCGCTGTCAGGTAGTAATTTTCGCAGGCGCAGGAAAAATGGGTGAAGCAGCAGCAGGAAGAACGCCATCTTTTATGAGGTATTAATACAGGGAAAAAGGTAAATCTAGGGAGGAGGTAGAAGGTGGAAATGAATAGAGCTCAGGCGTTTTTAATCGTCAGTTATTATTCGCTATGGCCAGGGCGTGCAGCTCCGGACGGTCAGGAGATCGAGACCATCCTGGCTAACCTGGTGAAACCCCGTCTCTACTAAAAAATACAAAAAACTAGCCGGGCGAGGTGGCGGGCGCCTGTAGTCCCAGCTACTCGGGAGGCTGAGGCAGGAGAATGGCGTGAACCCGGGAGGCGGAGCTTGCAGTGAGTCGAGATTGCCGAGATTGCATCACTGCCTGGGCGACAGAGCGAGACTCCGTCTCAAAAAAATAAATAAATAAAAGAGATTCTGTTATGGGAGAATTCTCATTTTCTTATAAAAATATAAATAATTCTCCTCTTTTCTTGATAGGATTTAGTACTTCCAAAGGACAGCTTGTTCGTTCCATATTGTATCCCAAACCAACTGATTTTAAACTCTACAGAGATGCCTACTTGTTTCTACTATGTCTTGTGGCAGTTGCTGGCATTGGATTTATCTATACTATTATTAATAGCATTTTAAATGAGGTAGGTATGTGGGACTCTTAATAGGGTTTGAACCTCAATTATTTATCACATGTGGCTATTGAGGATTTGAAATGTGGCTAGTGAGAATGAGGAACTGAAATTTTAAACTAATTTAATTTTAATTAATTTAATGCTAACACAGTCGTGAGACTAGTAGCTATGATATTAGAAAGTCCAGCTATAGAACATTTCCATTATAAAGGACACTTCTTTTGGATGGCTCTGGTTTAGATGGTCTTTTACTTGGTCTTGTGACTTTAAAAAAAAAACCCCACATACTCACCAAAAGCTTTATTTTCTCTTTTTTACCTCTGAGATGTAATATACAGTGTTAAAATGATTTTTGATTATTTAATTGAAGGCGCCGCTTGTCAGAAGCGGAGACTGGCACAGTAAGGTGTGTGCATGCTGAGTCAATATCTGATAAAGCTTGTTGACCGGCTTTGAAGTATGTCATGTGTGAAGTATGTAGCACTATGAAAATGAGATAAGTTTCTTTTGAAAGTAGTTGTCATTCTATAATTCATTGAGCTTTTTTATTTTGCAGAAATATCTGAAGAAAAAAGTATAAATGGTTAATAGATATGTATATATACACACACATACATAAAATTGAAATTCACAATTGAAAATGACTTACAGATTTTCACTAAAGAAATACCCATATTAAATCAGCAAATAATATTGGGGGTTTGACATTTATTTTTGTGTTAATTGTAGGTACAAGTTGGGGTCATAATTATCGAGTCTCTTGATATTATCACAATCACTGTGCCCCCCGCACTTCCCGCTGCAATGACTGCTGGTATTGTGTATGCTCAGAGAAGACTGAAAAAAATCGGTATTTTCTGTATCAGTCCCCAAAGAATAAATATTTGTGGACAGCTGAATCTTGTTTGCTTTGACAAGGTTGGTTCAGTTTAATAGTTACTTTCAAAGGTTACTTTATAGCATTTAAATATTTAGATCAATTTTTTTTATTTTCTTTGTCAACAAATTTGCACACATTCTGTCATGTTCCTCTAATTTTCCTCTTCCTCAACTTACTTGGTATATGCATCATATTTCTATACCATAAGTTGTCACTTAACATTACTGATAGGTTCTTGGAAACTGCAACTTTCAATGAAATGAAACCAGTTTTACCATAGGCTACTTGATACAAATGAGATTTCAGTTCCTATGCCATATTTTGGTAACAGAAAATCACCAAACTTCTAAATAAGGATCTAAAACACTTGTGATACTAATCATTGAAATAAATATGAGCTATACATTTATTTAAGAAAGAAATAAAAATAAGTAAGGTAATTATTTACCCAGTTGTTTTATTTTAGGCTCATGGGTAGTGGGATCCTATCTCAGCAACTGGTGGAACAAGGCAGGAATCAGCCCTAGACAGGATGCCATCGTATTGCAGAGTGTACTCCCACTCGCTCAGACTGGGACCATTCAAATATGCTGGTTCACTTAACTTGCATGGCTTTGAATGTGGGAGGAAACCGAAGTACCTGGAGTGAAACCCATGTAAACAGGGAGAGAACATGCAAACTCCATGTAGATAGTGGTTGCGGCTGGGCCTCAGCTCTCCCCACCACTGGCCCCCATCGTGTTATAAAAAACGGACAAAAAGTAGTATTTGAGGACATGTTGTATTTCTTATTTTCTCAATTTTTAATACTTTGGATATTGCTTATTTGCTCAGAGCTGCAGTTAACTTGATTATATCCAGAATTAGGCCCAGTAGTATTAGTAGTAGTAGTAGTAAAGATTATGTGATCTTTAATTTTTTGGATAGTAATTCTTATTTAACACAATAGGCTCCATACACATATATTTATTATGATTTTATTGGCTTGTAAGTGTGTATGTTTAGTGTTTGCTGTACGATTTTATTGAATATGTTTCAGAATTATGAAGGTCACTGATTTTATGTGAAAATGACAAATTATGTACCTGTGTGAAGTATATCTTGCCTCTTAGAAAGGTTTCTCCTTTCGGCCGGGCGCGGTGGCTCAAGCCTGTAATCCCAGCACTTTGAGAGGCCGAGACGGGCGGATCACGAGGTCAGGAGATTGAGACCATCCTGGCTAACACGGTGAAACCCCATCTCTACTAAAAAATACAAAAAACTAGCCGGGCGAGGTGGCAGGCGCCTGTAGTCCCAGCTACTCGGGAGGCTGAGGCAGGAGAATGGCGTGAACCCGGGAGGCAGAGCTTGCAGTGAGCTGAGATCCAGCCACTGCACTCCAGCCTGGGCGACAGAGCGAGACTCCGTCTCAAAAAAAAAAAAAAAGAAAAGAAAGGTTTCTCCTTTCCTGACCTGGAATTTTCTTTAAAGTTTTCTGAGAATTAAACTTTGACCAAAAAAATCTTCTATCAAACTTTCTGGGTAACTGATGTGATACGAGTTTGATTTTTGTGCATTTCATTATTACAGAAAAAATGGGAAACATGCTCTGTTAGAAAAAAATATGTCACATACTGCCATGATTATTTCATATTTATCTGTTCAAAAAATTTCACTTGTGCTTGTCTTTTTTGGAAACTTCACTAAAATTTTTAAACAGACAAAAGTGGAGAAAAGATGCATGTATAATAAACCCTCATTTACTCATTACCCAGCTTTATCAGTTATCAACACATTGTCCATCTTATTTTATCTATCTGCTCATTTTGAAGGGGACAACATCAGACAAATTATTTCAACCGTAACTCCCTCAATATGTGTCTAGAGGATAAGATATTTAAAATACCACTATCACGTTGAACAGAATTAGCAGTTCTTTAGTTTTTCTAATATCCAGTTGAGATTTCCTCAAATCTCAAATTTTTACTAATTGATTTTTCAGTCAGAATCCAAATAGGGATTGCATTGCTTACAGTTAACATGTAACATTTGCCTTTACTTGCCCCTTATCTCCAATTATTTTGTTGAAGAAACCAGGTCATTTACCTTGTGGATTTGGCCAATTGCTTCCTCCTGATAGACTTTAACCTGTTCCTCTTGGCTCTCCCTGTACAGTAATCCTTCCTTCCTTTATGGGCATCCTTTATTGATTGATAAGATAGGTTAATTGATGCATCCTTCCATTGATTTTTGTTGATAGTATAAGCACATAAATATGTACCCCTCTCTCCCCTTACGTAGAAGACTTGTGAGCATTGTTTGCACCCCCTTTCCCACTTTAGCCATATGTCCTGGAAGCCGTTCTCTATCAGGGATCTCACCTGTTTCTTTTTTTAACTCTGTAGAACTCCATCATGCTATGTGTAGCATAGTTTCTAATGCTGTGTGGTGGTTTTTTATTTTTCTGTTTTGGGTTTTTTTGAGGCATCATCCATACTTTGTGCATGTGTACTTTTTTGTTTTTTAGACTGGAACTCTAACTGAAGATGGTTTAGATCTTTGGGGGATTCAACGAGTGGAAAATGCACGGTAACTATTAGTTAGACTTGATAGTTTATTAGTTTATTTTTAATATTGTATCATATGCAACATTCAAACATAAAGGAAGTAATGTAACAGACAACTGTGTACCCACACCAGGATTAAACTGTGGACATGTTGCCATATTTGCTTCAGATCTCTTCCTTTAAAAGATTAAAATATTATAGAAATTGCCAAAGTCCCACTCTATCCCTTCCCCAATTCTTACTGCAATTCTGAAATTATTTTTGCGTATTTTATATTTTTTCTAAGTATAAATCTATAAATAAGTATCCATGAATGATATACTGTACATATGTTTTGCTGCTTTTTTCCCCTCTCTAAACGTTGTTTTCAGGATTTATCCATGTTGATATGTGCAGATCTAATTTATCAATTTTAACTGCTCTATCTTATTCCATTGTATGATTAAACCTTGTCTGACCTTCTACTAAGGGACAATTCTGTTTTTTCTTCTTTTTTGTCTGCACTGTTACAAGTGGTGCTGCAATTAAAGTTCTTAAACACACAACTGGAAGGCATGTGGCTGAGTTTCAGTATGCTGGATCCCTGTCAATGGAAATGCTGGGCCATAGCATGGGCACAGCTTCCGCTTACTTCTACTTTCTCTTCCAGTGGATAAAGATCTTTTTGCTCCACATTCTTGCCAAACTTGATATTGTCAGACTTGTAATTTTTGCCAGATGGATGGATATGAGTATTACATTGTGGTTTTACTTACATTCTTCTCGTTTCTTATAAAATTGAGCATCTTTTCACATTTTTGGAGGGAGGGTCACTTAGCATTCTTCTGTGTGTTGTGTGTTTATATCCTCATGTGAAGTCTATCTTATTCATTTGTTAGCGGTCTTTTTTATTTTCTGGATAGTAATCTTTTTCAATACTGTGTATTGAAAATTATCCCACTAGTCTCTGGCTCATCTCTTTACTTTTGTTTCTGTTGCTTTTTGAAGCTCAAAAGTTTTACTCTGGTAGTTTTGTTTATGTCTTCCCTCCGCCCCAAAAGTCTGCTAAATTTTGGTTTATATAGCTTGAGAGACAGTATTGTTTGGCTAATGTAATTTCAAGAGTTGTTATGTCTTGGAAAATAGTGTGTCACATTGCGACCTTTCTTATCCCTAGTAGTGCATGTTGCCTTCAATTCTCTGTTGTCTTATAATTATGTAGCTCTACACCAGCTTTCTTTTGCCTGATGTTTGCCTAGTATGTGTTTTGTCACCTGTTTACTTTTCAATCTTTGTGTGCCATGATGTGCACATTTATTCAGATATATTTGAAATTATTTCTACCATTGCTCCCCCAATTTACATACACATTTTCATAGTCTTATTTTTTCTCTCCTTTTCTCAGTTTATGCATCCTAATCTTACACTGCTTGTTCTTACATTATCAATATTTATACTTAAAGTTCATGGGTGTCAATACTGCCTTTTAACCAACCCCCTGTCCCCCAAAACAAACCTATGGACTGTAAAATACTTTTGGTTATTCTCCTCCCTTCCTATATGTATTTGTTGCATAATATTTTCTGATTATGATTTTGGTCTTACACATTCTGCATGCTTAGATTTACCTAGGTATACAAATATCTTAACCATTGCATCTTGTATAAATTGCCATCTTCTGTAACTACATTCATTTGCTTTGTTTCACTGTCACTTTTTTTTTCTTTTTTTTTTTTTTTTTAGTGAAAGCGAGTTTATTAAGAAAGTGAAGGAATAAAGAATGGCTCCTCCATAGGCAGAGCAGCCCACTGTCACTCTTGGGTGATCGTGTAACTGTACAGATTTCTAGGTTTGACACTTGTGTTCTCTCAGTACTTTGAACGTGTGATTTCATTTCTCTTAATACCTTTTGTTAATTGGTACTGATAAATCTTAGTCTCTTTAGTAATCTTTTTTCTCTCTGGTTGCTTGAAGAATATTTCTTCACCCTTAATTTCTGCAGATTCACCATGATCTTTTAATTTGTGTGTACAAGATTCATGAAGCTTCTTGATTTCACACATTCATGTTTTTCATAAATTCTGGAAAATTTTCAGGCCTTTTTTACTGGCATTATGACCTTTTCCTTGTGTTTTGTTTTCTCTCCTTCTGGGAATCCTAACCATGTGTTGGACGAGACAGTTTACTTGGTTCTTTCCAAGTCTGCTCCCACCCCCACTCTCGCATTTACAGTATCTTATTCTTTTTCTAAGTCTAATTTTAAAATGCTCTTTTTGCATTCTTTCAGATTTGCCATTCTGTTATCTTAAACTTATGGGATTCTTTATTTTTTTTATTTTAAAAATAGGGATGGGTGTCTCGATACATTTCCCAGACTGGTTTTGAACTCCTGGCCTCAAATGATCCTCCTGCCTCAGCCTCCCAAAACGCTGGGATGACAGGCATCAGCCACTGCGCCTGGCCAAATTTATTAGGATTCTAATTCTGTCTTTGTTATGTCTGTTGACGCTCTTGGTGAATTGCTTGCTAGCACATCTTTAAATTATGGACTCATTCTTAACAGAATTTTTCTTTGAGCTCCCCTCTGGAGAAGTTCTGACTTTGCTTGGCTAAGAGCCCCAGTGGTAATCAACGGTGTCATACAGGCTTTAACTGACCTCCTGTGTTTCAATCCTTGCTGTGCTACTTATGGGCTGTGTAACCTGGGACAAGTCACTTAAACACCCTGCTTCAGTTTTCTCATCTATAATGGGGGTAATAAAACACCTTTGTATAGTGTGAGGATAATGGGTCAATAAATTTAAAGTTCTTAGAATAATGCCTGGTTCATAGTAAATATTATGCAGATACTGGCTATTTTCTTGGACTTTGGGTGAGGAAATAGACAAGCTTATTCATAATTAATGCCTTTAGGTCTGTGGGTGAATTTTTTCTCGTCAGCCCTTTTCCCAAGAGTATGTAGCTCTTCAAGAGTACTGACTTTCCTGAGTCGGAGGGATCCTTTCAGTACCAGCTTCCCACTTTGCATGGGGCCAAACTTGGTTTCCTGTCCTTTTGTGGGTATTAAATCCCAAGTTCTTAGTTTACTGAGATGGCCTCCTGCCTTCATCCCCTCAGCAGCCATAGCATCAGCTCAAGTTCGTTACCCCTCTGGTTTTCTTTTCCCACTATATCTGGCACTTGGCAGTTTCTCTTTCTTAGAAGCTCAGTTTGGGATTTAAAATATATATATTTTTTAAATTACAAAAGCAGAAAAGCCCTATTAGAATATTATCTTGAATCTTAGGATTTATGGAACTAATTCAGTGTATCTTCTGCTTAGATTTCTTTCACCAGAAGAAAATGTGTGCAATGAGATGTTGGTAAAATCCCAGTTTGTTGCTTGTTTGGCTACTTGTCATTCACTTACAAAAATTGAAGGAGTGCTTTCTGGTGATCCACTTGATTTGAAAATGTTTGAGGCCATTGGATGGGTAAGTCAAATATTTTAAAATACAAATAACTTTAGGAAAATAATAATTAAAAATTAAATTACCTCATGGAAGGATTATTTCTGCTTTTTGTTTTAATGACAGTCTATCTTGTACCCTAAAAGGAACTATGTAATTTCTAAAGCTATATCACTAGAGAAATATTTTTAAAATCGTGCAAAAGTAACTTCGTTAACCCATTTAGTACTCCTTTAATAGAGGTTGACCAGCTGAGGCCCCTGCTTTGTGTTTGAGATAAACCAGGGGCCAGCATCTTGGGGCGGTGGAGCAGAGCCAGTAAGATGATCTTAACTGACACAATTTCTTGGCCACAGGCGAAGGAGTATAAAGTCCTGTCTTCATTGTTCTTTTTTACCTGTCTTTTGTTTACTGTGTCCACACACATGCACATGTGTGTGTTTGTTTATAACTTCCTTCTATTTTTGCCATTGGTGCTTTTAATTTCTGAGTGCCTGCTTATGTTCTCTGGTTGTTACCATTTTACAGCATTCAGTTCTTCTTTTATAAATACAAAGACAGTTCATTTTTAGAGTTCCGTTCTGGCTTCTTAATTATTTATTTATTTTCTCTGGGGTTACGGTCTCCTCTGGCCCCCACCCCATGCTTGGTGTCTCTCCTTCATGCTTTTGGTTTTTGTTGTACATCTGGATGGCACTTTTTTACTATAAAAAGGAAGATCTGACTTGGTAATTCTGCATAGCTACAGTGAGCTACTTAGACTTTTACCCTTGCCCATATGTATGTTAGTGTTTCTGAGAAGTGTCTCTCTGATCGGGAAGGCTTGTTGGGGGGTGGGGGATGGTGCTTGCTGTGTGTCTAGTGGGGTCTTATCGACAGGGGTTCTTAAAGTTTCAAAGGAATAGTTTCAGAGTTAGCCTTTCCGATGCTTTCCTCACCCATTCTCACCACGCTGGCACATGTGGGGCTTTCCTCACCCATTCTCACCACGCTGGCACATGTGGGGCTTTCCTCACCCATTCTCACCACGCTGGCACATGTGGAGCTTTGTCCTCTGGAATCCTCACCCTCATGTGAGAAGCCTTTGCTCCTGTCAGACATTCAGTTTATGTCTCTGGAGGAGGACTCCCTAGTTTTTTGTTTGGCTTTCTTTAGCTCAGCTATTCTGGCTGATAAAGTTCCTGCCTCACCTGGTATCTTGTGTTTTTTCTGGTCTACTGTTTCGTTCCCCTTTGTATCCATCCATAGGTTTCAGTTTGCCCTTTGTTTCCATATTTGAAATCCCTTCCTGCAGGTTTGTTTTCTGTTTACATTTACCGGATCCTGCCTCCCTCTTCCCTGCCTCCTCACGCCCCTCCCTCCCTCCCCACATTTTGAAAGGGAGGGAGGGAGAGGGTGACTGGATAAGTGCTCCATCTGCCAACTACTGAAAGTCCACGGTAAACACTCTTGACATTTAATTCCAAAAAGGAGGCCTCACTTCATTTGTAGAGAGAGTAACAAAAATGGGCTGATTTATCTTTCTTCTCTAAACTTTTCTCCAACTGAATAGATTTTCAGTAGATTTAGTGTTCAGTATTGGTGGATCTTCAAAGAAACTGATTGAGAAGATTTGTATAATGGCATATTTCATTGGCCTTGAGTTGCTTTGATGCTTGATCCTACCAGAGCTTACTTATCAATGAAATGGTTTCACATAGCTAGTCACAACTGTGACTTGATGTGATTGATGTCATATGATACAAGATGCATCCCAATTTTAGAGATGTTAAGAGACAAAAAAAGTGCCTTAGAATTGTCCAAAATTGACTAATTTTTCACAGTTCCCTATCATTTTTTCATTTATTGATCCCACTAGTTACGGTGTGTGTTTAATATAGGTTTTTCTTTGAACATTTTTCACCAAAAAAAGGTTCTTCAAAGTAGTAGCTTAACTAGAAGTATTCAAGCTGAAAAACTCTAAACTCATAGCTTTGTACTTTAGCCCGTTTTTGACCCAGCGGTTCTGCTAACCATATCTGAGCTCTATGTACTTTTGAATCCTTTCTTGGTAGCAGAAAGGAATCACTGGATGAGACTGAAAATTCTGGGGACTGCAAGACCTTTTGTCTTTTGCAGAGCTAGTCTCTAAACCCAACAAGTTGTAAGAGTGAAGCGAGATAAGTTTCTGTTTCTTTATTCTGCTTCTAACCCTGAATGAAGCAACCCTTCTCCCATGGGTTGCTAGCTATCTAACTCAACATCTTTGTTCACATTTTCTTTTACTTATGTTAGTGATCCAGTAGTGCTCATTTGTTCCTTGGACATAGATTTTTTTTTAATTATTGAAAATGGCCATAATGTTCCCTTTAAAAATGGAACCATGAATTCAATTTTATGAAGCAGTGCTTGAATGGTTGGGTTTTTTTTTTTTTTTCAGATTCTGGAAGAAGCAACTGAAGAAGAAACAGCACTTCATAATCGAATTATGCCCACAGTGGTTCGTCCTCCCAAACAACTGCTTCCTGAATCTACCCCTGCAGGAAACCAAGAAATGGTGAGAAATCACTTAAAGCTCAATAAAACTGTTGGTGGTTACTTATATTTATTTTTAAATTTTTAAATTTTTATTTTTTATAGAGACAAGGTCTTGCTATGTTGCCCAAGCTGGTCTCAAACTCCTGGGCTCAAGTGATCCCCCCACCTTGACCTCCCCAGGTGCTGGGATTACAGGTGTGAGCCACCGCCCCCAGCCTGCTTACTTACATTTAATTCTCATTTTAAAATGTTGCCAGAAGAGGAAGTCACAAGTCCTTTATTTAACTCTTATGCAGAGATAGGAATATTTTAACTGCATTTCTCAGAAACTACACCTCTATGTTGAGATTTAATTTGCAGTCCTATCACTTTTCCTTCCTATTTACTGAGCAGCTTAGTGCCTTGTGATTTATACAGCTGGTGGTTAATCCTCTTAAATTGCATCTGTATTCCTAGAATTTAATAAAAAGTATGTATGAAAGGCTTTACTTTCAGTGAATTTTCAAATATATTCCCCTTAGTTTATTATTGTTTTTTAAGTTACCTGAAAATTTTTTTACGTGTATAACTATTACATATCCAAGAAATTTACCAAGATTCTAATAAACACCACTTTATCTTATTTGTTTAACTGGTTGGCAGGATTCTGGGTAATTCATTTTCCTTCCTGTTTATATTTGTTCTTTCCAGAGTTTATTAGTATTTTTTGAGACAGAGTCTCGCTCTATCACCCCGGCTGGAGTGCAGTGGTGAGATCTCAGCTCACTGCAACCTCCACCTCCTGGGTTCAAGCGATTCTCCCACCTCAGCCTCCTGAGTAGCTGGGATTACAGGCACCCGCCACCGCACCCAGCTAATTTTTGTATTTTTAGTAAAGACAGGGTTTAATCATGTTGATAAGTCTCGTCTCAAACTCCTGCCCTCAAATGATCCACCCACCTTGGCCTCCCGAGGTGCTGGGATTACAGGCATGAGCCACTGTGCCTGGCCAGTTTATTATTTTTTTAATTTTTATTTTTTGTTTTTTGGTATGTACACTTGTTTATTTTAGTACTCGAATGTTAATATTTTCAGGATAGCAGAACATTTGAAAATATTTAAGAACATACTTTTTAAAAATGGGAAGTAGTATAGAAGGAATCTTGAATCCTGACTTTGAAAAACAGTTGCTTGTTTCTTTTCCAAATAATGTTTTGTGGATGCTTAGTAAATTTTTTCTAACTTCAGTATGTTAATAGAGTTAATCTGTACTATTTCTTCTTGTTTTGTTTCGTTTTTAGGAGCTGTTTGAACTTCCAGTAAGTGAAGAATGTTTACTTGTTACCTAAGTATATTTGTTTTGATTTTTTAAGAATAATAAGTGCTTGTGCATCTTTTGAAATTATATAGGCTATTTATGAGATAGGAATTGTTCGCCAGTTTCCATTTTCTTCTGCTTTGCAACGTATGAGTGTGGTTGCAAGGGTGCTAGGGGATAAGAAAATGGATGCCTATATGAAAGGAGCACCCGAGGTCATTGCCAGTCTTTGTAAACCTGAAACAGGTAAGGAAATATCTATGCTCTGGCTAAAATTCTGGTATTTGTGTAAACTTGTATTAGCAACTCTAACAATGACATTTACTCTTTCTTTTAAAAAGTTCCTGTAGATTTTCAAAACGTTTTGGAAGACTTCACTAAACAGGGCTTCCGTGTGATTGCTCTTGCACACAGAAAATTAGAGTCAAAACTGACGTGGCATAAAGTACAGAATATTAGCAGGTGAGGTTGAATGACTTTCCTAGTTTCCCAGTCATCATCATTTATGTTTATATCATTCATGCACAGTAATTTGCATGTAATTGAGTATTTGTTGAATGTATGAAAAGATATCTAATACAATATTGTTTTAGGTGAGTGAAGTAAAAGTACATTTTCCCCACTGCCTGATTTCCTTTCATTCTGGTTTTTTTTTTTTTTTTTTTGAGAGACAGTCTCACCCTGTACCCAGGCTACAGTGTAGTGGCGCAGTCTCAGGTCACTGCAACCTCTGCCTCCCAGGTTCAAGCAATTCTTGTGCCTCATCCTCCCAAGTAGCTGGGATTATAGGCATGTGCCACCACACCTGACTAATTTTTTTATTTTTAATAGAGACGGGGTTTTTACCATGTTGGCCAGGCTGGCCTCGAACTCTTGGCCTTAAATGATCATTCAGTATTGACTGTTGACCTATGTTTCCTTATGTTATTGTAACATCATATGTTTTTTTCTTAAAGCTCTTTGAAACTATTTTCAATTTGTTAATTATTGTGTACCCACTGTGTGTCAGGCACATTCCAAGAACAGTAAATGTAATTTTATAGAAGTTTATTTTCTCCAATTGATCTTCTCACTTTTGCCCAGGGGTTAGATCTAACTACTAATTCAGTCAGAATATAATGAGTCATAGTGACCAAGCTCCTTCTACTCCACTTCTTTCCTAATCCCCAGTGCTCTCCATTCCCCCCATCAAATGACAGTGTCATATTCAAATATTGTCACTTTGACTGTAACTGATACAGACCTACCTTTGAGGATAACATTTTTGTTTAGGAATACTTCATGATGTACCTAGTTTTTTGTAAGCAGAAAGGACTGTCACTTGGCTGTCCTGCTAAGTTGCCTATTTGGGGGAGATGGTCTAAGCATGAGTTTAAAAAAAAAAAGAAACACCTCTACCCAAATTATGTGATACATATGCATGTCGGGAACCACAAATGTATACAATATTATATCCTAATTCCTACTAAGGACACGTTAGTCTCTTCTTAGTTTATAGCTTCACACTAGCAAGGGTGCTAGGGGATAAGAAAATGGATGCCTTTGCCATTTTCCCCCATAAACACTAATTATTGAATTGCTTACAGTTTTTTTTTTTTCTTTTGAGATGAAATCTCGCTCTGTTACCCAGGCTGGAGTGTAGTGGCACGATGTCAGTTCACCACAACCTCCACCTCCTGGGTTCAAGTGATTCTCCTTCCTGAGCCTCCTGAGTAGCTGGAACTACAGGTGCACACCACCATGCCTGGCTAATTTTTGTATTTTAGGTGGAGACGGGGTTTCACTATGTTGGCCAGGCTGGTCTTGAACTCCTGACCTCGTGATCTGCCCGCCTTGGCCTCCCAAAGTGCTGGGATTACAGGTGTGAGCCACTGCGTCCAGCCGCCTATAGTTCTTGAGCATGTCATCTTGAGACATCCTTCCATGCCATCGGATAGACTGTTTCTTGTGCTGAGGATACTCTGTCCCTCCTTGTTAACTTTCCTCTCTTTCTCTACTCCCTTTCTTCTTTACCCTTCCACTGAGACCTCTGTGTTTCCATTTTACCTTGTAGGAATGGGTTTTAGCATTTCCCTTATAGCTTAAGCCTTTATATCTTGAATATTGGACTGTTCACTAACTAGAGGGTCAGATTTCCATGACCTGTATCATTCATACGATATGAGAGAGTTGGAAGACGAGCTGAAGCCAGAAACTAGTGCCTGAAGGAAAACGGCTTAGTGCTTTTGACACAGTGTCTTCACATTGATACAGCTTTGCATTTTGAAATACAGTTTCAGGTTTCAAGGCTTTTTCCTGCTGTTACCACTAGCAGTTTCATTTATATTAATTTTCTCAACTATTCTCTAATGTCTTTACCACCCATTGTTAGAAATTAGGTGTTTCAAAGATTTTAGATTTCATAGATACATACTTCAAGCAACTTTTATTGGAATTTTGTTAGAAAAATCGTTCGGTTATTCCAAGTCTGAAATTCTAGTCTTTGACCTCAGACCCTCCTCCTTCCCCATTGAGAAAAAAATTTCTATGATATAATTTAGGTCAGTTGAGGTGTTTTTTGTTTGTTTTCCTTTTTTGTTTGTTTCTTTTGAGATAGGCTCTCTCTCTGTTGCTCAGGCTAGAGTGTAGTGGAACAAACCCGTCTCACTGCAGACTTGACCACCTGGGCCTTAAATGACCCTCGCTCCTCAAGCCCTTCCTCGTAGTGGGACTGCAGGCACAGGCCACCATGCCCAGCTAATTGTTTTTTCATTTTTTGTAGAGATGGGGTCTCACTATGCTGCCCAGGCTGTCCTCAAACTCCTGGGTTCAAGCAGTCCTCCTATTTCAGCCTCCCAAAGTGCTGGGATTACAGGCATGGGCTACCATGCCTGACCTGAGATTTCTTAAGAACGTCACTATTATTTATAGTGCTAAAGCACATACTATTTTTGTGTGCATCTCTTTGGTTGCATTTCTGTTTCCCCACCCAAGTTTCTTGTGAGTAGAGATCATCCCTTTTTGTCTTTAACCTCCCAGTGACTAGCATAGTGCCCGGTGCATTCTTGATACTCAGTTATTTAAAGAATAGCATCTTGATAACTATATTAGTAATATTTTCAAAGACCTATCTCTGAGTCCCAAGTAGATCTCATTGTTGGATTGCTAATGGTTCTTGTGTCACATTTTCAGGATCAGTAATTGTTTTATAGAATTGATCTCAGACTTGATAATGAATCCACAAAAACTATTGAATGTGCTTGTGGCACAGTTTTTTCTTTTTCACTGAACATTTAAATTAGGATATGTTGTAGAGGGCAGTAAAGAATATATTTATGCTTATACATTTTTGGATAATATACAAGATGAGTATTCCTTAGTACTAGAATTGTTTAGTGTACAGTGACGTACATTTCCAAATGATTATTATATTGAGATATTGAACTCCTGAACACGTGGTTTATTCAGCATATAAAATGTTTTAATTTATAGATATTTTAAACTGTTATAACTTACAGACATTTTTAATTGCTTAGATATTTTAAGTTTGTGTACATAAGTTGCTTACTTATTTGACTAAACCATTATGTGTTAAAACTTCTTTTTCTGCAGAGATGCAATTGAGAACAACATGGATTTTATGGGATTAATTATAATGCAGAACAAATTAAAGCAAGAAACCCCTGCAGTACTTGAAGATTTGCATAAAGCCAACATTCGCACCGTCATGGTCACAGGTTAGACTTTATCAAAGAACACAGAACAAAATGGAGTGTGACAGAGTTGAAGTTACATAATATTGAGGGATAATCAGTTATAAAATAATAATATATATTCTTTAGTGGTTTCAACCTAAGTTCTCTTTTAGCTCTGAATATTTTCCCAAGTGCGAGATAACTTCGTCGTATTCTTTTTGAGGTCTACCAAATCCTATTTATAGAAAATATAGTAGAATAGTAAAAGTACATTGTAAAAATTTAAACTTGACTCCTTTTTGTTTTCTCTGTTTATTCATGTATTTCTTATAGCACTTATTATACCTTGTGTTATTTGTAGATTTGTTTTCTCTACTAGAATATAAGATTCTTGAGGGTTAGGATTATGTTTTACTCATGTTGGGGTCCTTTGCAATTTTTAGAACTGTCAAGTACATAGAAAATGATTAATAGATATTTGATAGCATGAAATTTTTATATGTGAGATATTGTTTATTACCCTAGTTTGAACTCTAGTGAAGTAGCCTGCTTTTTGTTTTTTGTTTTTTTTCTAGTACATCTAAGGGATTCTCCTGATGTTACTCTACTGTTAATAATATTAGATAACTGTTACTCCTTAGCTGTGTAAAATTGTGGTAGCTGGTTTTTGTTTTTTTCCTTAGCAGATAATCAGATTTAAGATACTTAATGGCACTTACGTGTTCAGTAAGACTAGTATGGAGAAAGTCTGTATACATTTTTGTGTTTTAGACTCTTGAGATCTATCTAATAACATGATTTTACCATATAACTCAAGATAACTAAGTCTGTTAACATCCCAGCAATTCTTTTTTTTTTTTTTTTTTTTTTTTTGAGATGGAGTCTCGCTCTGTCGCCCAGGCTAGAGTGCTGTGGCCGGATCTCAGCTCACTGCAAGCTCCGCCTCCCGGGTTCACGCCATTCTCCTGCCTCAGCCTCCGAAGTAGCTGGGACTACAGGCGCCCGCCACCTCGCCCGGCTAGCTTTTTGTATTTTTTTTTTTAGTAGAGACAGGGTTTCACCGTGTTAGCCAGGATGGTCTTGATCTCCTGACCTCGTGATCCGCCCATCTCGGCCTCCCAAAGTGCTGGGATTACAGGCTTGAGCCACCGCGCCCGGCCTCATCCCAGCAATTCTTAGTTCTTGTGTCTTCTCTGTCAAGGCACTTTTCACCCATTCCTCGTCCTCCTCTTTTATTTATTTGTTTTAAAATTTTTTTCCCTTGCCAGAATATGGCTTTGTATACCAAAAGTCATAGGAAAATATTCTTGGAAATAATGTGTGGAAATTGAGGAAAGAAATATCTTGCTCTTGGTAGCAGTGGGATCCACAAACCTTTGCCTGCTTCTCCTTTAAGATCCTGTCCTTGCTGCTCTTCTGTTCTTATGACTGAGAAGTTGTCTCTCTTGTTTCTCATTTACATCTGTTCTTATTACCTTTGTTAACTTTTTGTTTTGTATAATCTTGCTTTTGTAATTCATCCTTTCCTATGGCATAGTGCTGGTGTTCTTGCACAGACCACTAGTCACTACAAAGTTATTTCGGTAAATACTTATTGAGCCACCTGCTCTGTGTGTAGCACTGTGCCAGGTATTGTGTAGATACAAATAGTGCATGACTGGAAAAGACTGAGAATTGTATTTGGCTTTAAAAATTGTGGATGAGATGTTGTCTTTAGCATATACATGCTTGCATTATTTGAGGCTTCTTTTGATAAGTACGCTCCAATTTTGTGATTTTTAAACTCTAAGGGGAAGAACCATACATTATCGTTATTCCGCCAGCCCAGTCGTGGAGACTGTAGTAGATTCTCAGCAAGTACTTGTTTGATACGTTCATGTTTCCATTTTAATTTTAATGCATTTAAAATACTTTGAAAATTAGGTGACAATATGTTGACTGCTGTCTCTGTGGCCAGAGACTGTGGAATGATTCTACCTCAGGATAAAGTGATTATTGCAGAAGCATTACCTCCAAAGGATGGGAAAGTTGCCAAAATAAATTGGCATTATGCAGACTCCCTCACACAGTGCAGTCATCCATCAGCAATTGCCTCAGAGGTAAGGTCAAACTTGATTGTCCCTTTTAAAGTTTGTTGGTTTAAATTTAGTCTGGGAAAAAAAAAAAGTGGTGCGTTAAAACACAGTAAAGCAAAAACTAAATGAAAACAGAAGTCTGGGCTATTTTTTCAGAGATTATATTTCATTAGGACTGGGGCAGACCCAGGAATCTCAGTGTTCAAATTTTGATATTTAGCTGAGATGAGAAGCATAGTTTTAAAGTGTAAGAATTCCAGATGTTTATCATATTCTTCAAATAACTAGTGGTAAATGATGCAGGTGGTCCATCATACTCAGTTCATGCATCGTTTCAAATTGGAACTGATATTTAATTGAGTTTCTTTTTACTTTGAATAAATGTCAGGCTTTCAGTGTGTTGTGGAACATATCAAATGAAAGAATTCAGTTTTAGAACAAATATGTTTAAAATAGAATTGTTTTACTTGGTTTGGCTGCCTAAATATTGTTCCCAATGTCTCATACGCAGGCTACTCCAGTTAAATTGGTCCATGATAGCTTAGAGGATCTTCAAATGACTCGTTATCATTTTGCAATGAATGGAAAATCATTTTCAGTGATACTGGAGCATTTTCAAGACCTTGTTCCTAAGGTAAGTAATTTGGGTGTATGTATGTGTTCACATGACTACATCGTGAACAATATTTTTAAGAAATTTATTTGATTTTTTTTCCAGTTGATGTTGCATGGCACCGTGTTTGCTCGTATGGCACCTGATCAGAAGACACAGTTGATAGAAGCATTGCAAAATGTTGAGTAAGTATTGGTGTCTTTTTTGTTTTTGGTTTTTTATGAATTATGGTTTCATTTCAGCATCAGAAAAATAATTTTTATATATGTTTCTTATACTAATATTTCATATTTATATAATTGTGATCTGTAAGGTAGACGAGAACTTTAAGTGCCTCTTTAAAAAGTCTCATATGCTTTTTATTTAGCTAAAGTACAATATCCACAGTTTTTTCTCCAGGTGCTACCTATGACTTCATTCTTTCGGGTGTTCTCTCTTGATAGAAGTGGCTAATCATTTTAGTAAACAGTTATGTTTCAGGTTATTAAGGGATAAATTTTTGCTGATAACTTTAAAAGTAGCCATACTAAAGACTGTAGGCACAAGCACTTTGCTCTAAAGATGAGGAAATTGAGACACCAAAATGATTTGCCAATAATGTGACAGAAATAGGACAATAACCCAGCTCATTTCACTTGCGGTCTGGTGCTGTTTGCAAAGCAGCACACCTGTGTCCATTATAGTAAAAAGATTCAGTAGTTCCACTGGGGGAATCCTGGTGTGTTAGCTCTTTATAATACTGTAATAAAAAAATCTTAATAAGGTAAATGTTTTGTAGTTTAAGAAATTAATTAAAATCTTCACATTGTTTTGTTTCTTAGTTATTTTGTTGGGATGTGTGGTGATGGCGCAAATGATTGTGGCGTAAGTATAGTTTTTGTGATTTACTTTTGTAGTTCTTACTGTAGCCTAAATCATATTCACAAAACTTAACCAGTTGTCTTAAAATTATTAGGCTTTGAAGAGGGCACACGGAGGCATTTCCTTATCAGAGCTCGAAGCTTCAGTGGCATCTCCCTTTACCTCTAAAACTCCTAGTATTTCCTGTGTGCCAAACCTTATCAGGTAGTACAAATTAAAATTTTTCTCATCCCTTTTTCTCTTGCTCTAATAATACAGAAGAGAAAATTACAAAAAGTAATGTGAATTTGTTTAATATTAGCAGATTAGCACATTTGAGCTATAACTTATTAGTAACAGATTGATTTCTACTCCTCATTTAGTTTAGTTCTTTTGGTGGATATAAGCACTTTGTTGTAGCCATTGAATGTTGATGTTCATGTGTCAAGATAAAGTTGTGGTTTGGAAAAGGAGTTTAAAATGCTTTTATTCATATGCCAGTGTTTGATTTCTTTTCACAGGGAAGGCCGTGCTGCTTTAATAACTTCCTTCTGTGTGTTTAAATTTATGGCATTGTACAGCATTATCCAGTACTTCAGTGTGACTCTCCTGTATTCTGTGAGTATTAACCTTGTGTGCAGAGGTAACACTTGATGTGCACAGTAAATTAAGATGTTGAGTATATATGTTTGATTTTGAGTGCATCCATTAGTAATTGTTTATGTGGAGTAGTACCTATAAATTTACCTTCAATTTACTGTAGTTTGAGTAGCAGATTGAAAAAGTTAAAATGAGAAAAGATGTTTCAACAGTGGTTTGTTGAATTTGGGGAATGGTTTGCATTTGGAGAAAAAGTATAAACAGCAATGGCCACAGGTACCCTGTCAGATTTTATAATCAAAGTGTTCTGACATCCTAAAGACTCATGGTGACACTATCCCATTTTACCATTTGTAGAAAATATCAGAAGGGATGGTATTAGATGAGGATACTAATTTACAACGTTGAATATTTTGAGTAAATGTTAGTGTTTTCTTTTCGCCAAAAAACCATGTTGGCCAGGATGATCTCGTCTCTTGACCTCGTGATGTGCCGGCCTTGGCCTCCCAAAGTGCTGTTATTACAGGTGTGAGTCACGGTGCCCGGCCTATTGAACGAATTTTAAGGAGATGCCTTTTATACTAATATACTAAATCAAATATTTGTAAATGTATATTATAGTTAATTTCAGAGACACATATATTTCAATTTTTAAGCAGGTCCAAGTGTCATTTTTAAGTTGTCATTATTGGGAAAATCCAAACTATTAATAAAACCTGGGGACACTATAAAAATAATTCCAAAAACCTAATAATGTTTTTAAAATTACTTCTATAGATCTTAAGTAACCTAGGAGACTTCCAGTTTCTCTTCATTGATCTGGCAATCATTTTGGTAGTGGTATTTACAAGTGAGTATTTTGCTTTGCTATTAATTTTTAAAGTGTATGAAATTCTGATGTGACTTATTAAATTTTTGTAAATTTACATCAACAATTGTAACATAGCTCACACCTCTCCAGATTCCTTGTAAATATATTATTTTATTACCAGTTGTTTATATCTTGCCCCATTTTTTATTGTTCTGTCTCTATTGTTTTTTTTCCCTGAAATATTTGAAAATAAGTTTTGAGTCAGTATGCTCTTTTGCCTCTGACAATTTTAGTGTATATTTTCTAAAAGCAAAACCATTATTTTATATAACTAAATACAGTTGTGAAGATCAGGAAATTTAACATTGATATAATATTATCTGGTCCAAAACCCATATTCAGGTTTTGTCATTTGTCTCAACAATGTCCTTTATGCCTATTTTCCCGTAGTCTCCTAGATTAGAACAAAATATATCTTCAGACGTTGCCAGATATTCCCTTGGGGTGCAAAATCCTCTGGTTGAGAACCACTTATCTTTAGTAGGTGATAAAACTAGTGAAAGTTTGATAGGGAGCAGGATTACAGCGTATCTTTTCACAAGGTGCTAGTTACAAAGGGAAAAATAGAAATTTCTTTTTTTTTTTTTTTTGAGACAGAGTCTGGCTCTGTCACCCAGGCTGGAGTGCAGTGGCACGATCTCGGCTCACTGCAACCTCCGCCTCCCGAGTCCCAGCAATTCTCCTGCCTCAGCCTCCTGAGTAGCTGGGATTACAGGTGCATACCACCATGCCCGGCTAATTTTTATATTTTTAGTAGAATCGGGGTTTCACCATGTTGGCCAGGCCAGTCTCTAACTCCTGACCTCAAGTGATCCGCCCACCTCGGCCTACCAAATGGCTGGGATTACAGGCGTGAGCCACTGTGCCCAGCTGAAAAATAGAAACTTTATAGTGGAAAACTTGTGTTGTATACCACCTGAATAAGTAATGAAAGCCTTGTTAAAAACTGTTTCTCCTATGTTTATATTTCTTCAAACATTGTTAATATCGTAAGAGGAAGAAGTATGTATTATTTTAACTAGTTTTGCAATTAAAGATTCAGAAAATAATGATCTCTTAAATATATGAGATGATCAACTTTGTAGTTATTGTGTTTATATTTAGTTTTACTATTTTTTTAATTTAAAATTATTTATTTATTTATTTATTTTGTAGAAATGGGGTTTCACTATGTTGCCCATGCTAGTCTCAAACTCCTGGGCTCAAGTGATCCTCCCACTATGGCCTCCCAAATTGCTGGGATTACAAGCATGAGCCACCATGCCTGGCCTAGTTTTACTTTTATTTGTTAATATTACTGTTGAATTTCAATAGAAATGTAAAAATTATTCCTGAGGCATTTTTCAAAAAGCCTACACTGTTTACTTTTACAGATTATCTAAATGTGTACGATATGTGACTTGGTTTTTGGAGATTTTTTATATTAAAGAATTGCTAGGCAAAAACAAATTTTTAAAGTTCCTAAATGAATCTAGTTATGCCTTATGTAGTGACAGATGAATGTAGATACAAACCTTTCCTCTTTTTCTTTTCAATATAGTGAGTTTAAATCCTGCCTGGAAGGAACTTGTGGCACAAAGACCACCTTCGGGTCTTATATCTGGGGCCCTTCTCTTCTCCGTTTTGTCTCAGATTATCATCTGCATTGGATTTCAATCTTTGGGGTTTTTTTGGGTCAAGCAGCAACCTTGGTATGAAGTGTGGCATCCAAAATCAGAGTAAGTTGGTCAATCTGTGTAAAAATCTATATAAAATATGTGCAACATGTGTGGTATAAAAATGAGTTTAGAAGTTTATATAAAAGTTTGTGCCAGGTGCGGTGGCTCACACCTGTAGTCCCAGTACTTTGGGGAGGCCAAGGCAGGTAGATCACTTGAGACCAGGAGTTCGATCAGTTGAGACCAGGAGTTCGAGACCAGCCTGGTTAACATGACAAAACCCCGTCTCTACTAAAAATACAAAAATTAGCCGGGCATGGTGGTGCCTGTCTGTAATCCCAGCAACTTGGGAGACTTGAAGCAGGAGAATCACTTGAACCTGGGAGGCAGAGGTTGCAGTGAGCCAAGAGATGGTTTTTTGAGACAAAGTTTGCATGCCGACTGCTTTAAACACTTGCATAATTTGGCCTGTATTTGCCTGTATATCACGGTCACTCCTGTCTTTGGGAAGATGTGCAGGCAAAAACCTAATAATCACTACCAAGATGGGGATCTTAGATCAGTTTCTTAATTTGCTCTTGAGCCTTACTTATCTGTAAAATAAGAAAGTTGGAATTAATCTCTGGGGCCTCTTCTAAACCTAGAGTGTTTTGTACTTCTAATCTCTCTTCCCCCAGTTTAGGAAATGGCATTTTGAAACTTATGGGGAAAAATAAATTAGGTGCATTTGCTATTTGTAGAGTGTAGAGTGCTCTGTAGATCACAAATTATAACATCATTTTAATTAAATGTGTTAATTTTGTAGAATTAAATTTTCAGGTGTAAACATTTATTTCTAGTTTGCTTGATTGAAAGGTATTATCTTTAAACATTTTAGAAGATTTTAAGAGATTTAACGTTACATTTTTTATGTGTGCATAAAAACACTGCACATGAAAAAAAGAGGTGGAATTTTCTTGAGAATCTTTCCGTAGTTCACTTGCAGCATCATCTGTTAATGTTAATCACATTTTGTGAGCACTTACTTGCGTTTATAGTTAATGCTTCAGTAATGATCGTTGGGGACTTCTCATAATTAGTTGTTTGTGTGCCTCATGGTCCTGCCTACCTGAAAGTAGAAATGAGAGAGAGCCACAGCTGGAGAATACTGAGGGCCATCAAGCACTGGGGGCTTGCTAGGCATTTGCACAAGTCATCCTGCTAGTCCCCATGTCAACTTGTGATGTAGGTACCAACACTGACCAGCGAGGAGGTAGGCTCAGAGAGAGTAAATACTATTTCCTCAGTTCGCCCTGAAAAGTGATAGAGCTTGGGTCAAGCCCATTTTCTGTCTGCTTTTACTCTGCTAAAATTCCTGCCAAAATTAAAAAACTGAGGGGGCTTATTAAATATTTCTTACTTGATTCTAATTTTTTAAGTGATTGAGATGTCTGACTGAAGAGAAAACCCTTCATACTCTTTGTGCCTGTTTTATATATCTTATTTTGATATTGTTGGACCTTTTGCTATAAATATCATCGTATTTCTGTTTGTTATGATAGTGATTCAGGGCAATTAAGGTAAGATTGGTTTCTTTTGGGAAATGAGTATTCTGTTTACTAATGCAAGCATTTTTTGCATGTGTTCTAGTGCTTGTAATGCAACCGGAAGCCTGCTTTGGAATTCTTCACACTTAGACAATGAAACCGAACTTGATGAACATAATATACAAAATTATGAAAATACCACAGTGTTTTTTATTTCCAGTTTTCAGTACCTCATAGTGGCAATTGCCTTTTCAAAAGGAAAACCCTTCAGGCAACCTTGCTACAAAAATTGTAAGTTTGGCATTTATTGTGATTTCCACCCTGCCTTGCCCCTTTAAAACTAATGTAGAAGAGAATAATTATAACTGTCTTTTCCACAGTAAACCAGATCTTCACAGATGGAATGAACTTAGTGATTTAGATGTTTACTCTTTTGTTTTACTTTCATTGGTAGTTGCCACCCTAAATTTAAAGTTAAAGTCACCAGTGTTAAACACTGTTGTTTTTCACATCCTACTGCCTCTGGCTGCAGCTTTTATTTCTGCAACCCATTGCGGAGGGAGTTAGGATTGGAAGCAGAGACAGAGGTTCCTCAACCCATTGCGGAGGGAGTTAGGATTGGAAGCAGAGACAGAGGTTCCTCAGCTGGAACAGTAGGTATTACACTTTCCTCCGGGGCGGTCTGCACAGCATCGGCCATCTTCTTCATTTCCGACACTGGTATGGCCTGTGTTCACCTCTGGGATTCTTCATTTCTAGTATCTTTGCATGCTATTGAAGAAAGGGCCATTTAGCACAGGCTGAAGGGGGGCCTGTGCCCTTGTGGACTTGTCTATGGCAGTAGAATATACCATTTTGATTGATCAAAATTAGAGTTTATGGAAAAAATCACTTACTACATATAAATTGCCAATTAAAAAAATTAAGAATACACTAATATATGGAACAACTTTTAGACTTCTGCAGTATCTTGGAGCAAATAGCAATTATTCTTTTGCTGTAGTTATGACGAGGTGGCAGTGTTCTAGTTGGCAAGATGCCAGGTCACAGGTATCGGTATGTCATAGGAGTCACAACTGTTAGCGTCTCTGTCTCTCATATTAGCATTTATAAGGCATTTTCTCATACGTTATCTTATTTGTCACTTCTACCCTGTTGGTTTGTAGGGCAAGTTTTATTACTTTATATTTTAGACAGGTAAGATTAAAATCTGATCTTACTGGTAATTTTTCCTTTATTTGCCCCCTTTTTGGAACTTATGTTTCTTATTTTAAAAATTACTATATTATTACTTATTTATTAGTTATATATTGCTATATAACTATACTAATGACTGTTACTAAGAACTGTAAAAAATATTTAAAAAATAACTGTTATTATTTATTAGTTATATATTGCTGTATAACCATACTAATAACTATGTTACTAAGAACTGTATTAGGACCATGCTATGGGATGAAAAACCTTCCATAGAAGATTTGCCATGGTATTTCTAAAAGGATTTTTTACTACCGATAACTTATTATAAGGTGAATTTAATCATTAACATTGGTATACGTTCTATTTTTAGTTCAACATTTTTAAATTTCAAGGAAATATTGAACACATTTAAGGGTAGCTAAAAACATCTATGAAAAAACATTGCTTTTTTTTTTTTTATTTGAAGAAAACTGGTATTCAGACTGGTTTGCAAGCAAGACAGCTATATCAAGAAAGTTAATTTTAGAGATCTACCCTATCCACACTGTTACAATTAAAAAAGAGAAAGGCAGAATATTAGTTGCCTGTTTCTAAAAATGCATCTTCTATATGTTTGGAAAACTTTTTTAAAAAGGGTTAAGAAATTTTGTATTCTTGTTTAATTTCCAATTTACTAGAATAAATAACACTGTTGTTGGCCACTGGATGATTTAAAAATGTATTATTATATTTAGCAGAAATACAAGCATAAAACTTGATTGCCTTTCCTATAATCAGCTTGTGTACTTCTCTCAGTGGGTAAACAGAAGCACTTTCTGTTATAAAACATGCCTTCTGAAAAGCACAAAAGGAGCAGTACAGTTGATGCAGACGTTCTGCTAGTTTTCACGTCTTGTCTGTTTGTCACGGGAGTCCATGCAGAGTCCTTTGCTAGGACCTGCCAGTTGTTGCTCTCTATAAATGGTGTGTAATGTATTAAATGTATTTTGAAATTATATTTTTAAGAATTAATCTCATCCTTAGGCATTTAAGGAACTCTCTTTTGAGTTTTTTCCTTGCTTGTACTGGTTCACTTTCAATCTAAATTAAACTTAACTTCAGTCTGTTTGGTTCCCTATTTTCAACTTGAGCTTCACAGTTAACGTTTTCTCATTCAGCTGCTTTCATTTCAAGGGTCGTGATATGCACTTAATTCTTAACACTCTCCTTTAGACATGATTTCTTGGATTTGGCTTCAATTTTTAATGCAGTTTCTTGTTGGATCAGCCCTACAGTTTATTGCTTGTGCTACCTAATCCCTTTGTCTGTCTATGAAGGCATTACTACTGAATTGCCAGTATCTTTCCTATTCAGGGCTTGTGTATCTTTTTCCTATTCATCTAGCATGCCGCAATTGGTTGAAGCAGTTCAGATACCTAGAGGCCCTACAGAATAAGGTGGCCTTTTAAAGACATAACTGGATAAGGGAGAGGGATAGGAATAAAAAGGCTTAAGATTTGTGGCTGTAGGTTAGTTCTAGTTATTGTTTGGGGAAGGAACAAAGAGATATATATTAGGGATGAATATTGTATGTGTGTCTACCTTATTTCAGAGTCACTAAGGAGAATATGAAGGAAATCCTTTCTGGTACCTTATTTTGATACCATAGTCCCTTGGTGGGATCTGGGATCATGAACAGCACATCATATGTTGCCACAAGCTGAAAAATATTTCATAATAACTTCAATTTAATGTTGCTATGTACTTTGAATACTTAAAAATCTACTATTTCCTACAGAATCCTTATATCCCCATTTTATAGATAAAATAATTTGACTGTAAATGACTTGTTCAGATTCACATAGCTTTGTGGAAGAGTCAATCTAAAACAATCTAAATCCCTGGCCTGCAATCACCAGTGACACACAATTTGTTTTGATATCTGTCTTCTGGTGAAGAATGTTTATTTTACACTTTAGTATAATTACTAAGCCATTGCTTATAATGCTAGGAGAATCTAGGAGCTGAGAGCATAGTCTACAAGAAATTCATACCTCTCTAAAGTGAATACCTAATTCTTCTATTCTTGGTTGAAATCCTTATTGATTTTAAAATTTGGTATGATTATATGTCTACCAGCCATCCTTCTCCCCTGTCACTTAGTGTCTTTTTTGAATAGTGCCTTTTTTTTTTTCCCTCCAGGCTAAACAAAGATAGATTCAGTTACTTATTTTCTCTTTCACATGGAAATCTTGGCAGATTTTTAGAGGTGGGATCCAAGAGGTGGCTGTGGGAGAGACATGAAAATTTGAGAAACAAACATTGTTTAGGTAGATGTAAAGACGCTTCTGTGCTTGAGTAAGTTATTTTATTTTATTGTTTTGCCAACAACACACATGTCAAGAACCAGGTGTAAATCTGCTGTGGCTTGAAAACTGCAATCGGATTTGAAAAACATGCAATATGGGTATTACTTCATTGAAATTCTTTTTTAGTCTCTGTGTTTCTCTCTGCGATTTATATTCTGACCATTGCTTTTTGTACTTTTTCTGATTTTGTCTTTTTTCTTTTCTGTTTCTATATACTTCCAACCACCACTTTCTAAACACTTTTTCCTTATCTGACCATAACTACTTAAGTGACCATAGAACTTATTTGATACTTTAGTTGCTGCATTTGTGAAACAGGATGTCACATTTCCTATTTACAGTGTAGTGGAATTGCTTTTTACACAATATGAGTCCCACCTTTTTTTTTTTTTTTTTTTTTTTTTTTTTTTTTTGAGATGGAGTCTCGCCCTGTCGCCCAGGCTAGATAGAGTACAGTGGTGTGATCTCGGCTCACTGCCAGCTCCACCTCCCGTGTTCATGCCATTCTCCTGCCTCAGCCTACCAAGTAGCTGGGACTACAGGCACCCGCCACCATGCCCAGCTAATTTTTTATATTTTTAGTAGAGACAGGGTTTCACCGTGTTAGCCAGGATGGTCTCAATATCCTGACCTCATGATCCGCCCGCCTCGGCCTCCCAAAGTGCTGGGATTATAGGCGTGAGCCACCACGCCCGGCCCCGTGTTTTTTTTAATCCTTTTGGTCAGTGGCTCATAGTAAAAAAAGTGTCTCCACTTTTGGTATAAGTGTTCGTGTAAGTTTCAGCTTAAGCTACTAAAACTATGTATATATACCCCTACACACTGGTATATATAAACATAAAAATGATTAATATATAGTATAGTTTCCGTAGAATGATAAATATTTACCTGTAGTTTTGAATTGATATTAACGAAGTTTATATTTACAAATAACTTCCACGTTTAAACGTAGCACTGAGACCCTTCATTTCCAGTCAGTAGAAGGAGAGTGACTTCTTTACCCAGTCTGGAGGCTTCGTGGTAAAGTTTTTGTATGTGGTCTTAGGAAAGTTCAAGTCTGAAATGGAGTTCAAATAGGAACTTGTAAATAAATGTCCAGATCAAAGGAAAACGGGAAAAAGTTTGGGCTATCAATATAATTAGGACATTTTGGAGCCACTTTTATGGCTTATTATTATATAAGTATATGCTTATATACATGCATGTATATGTGTGTATGTACACACTTAAGAAAATGGCCATGAGCAAGCAGTTTGGTTTTTGAGTTAGAAAAGTGAGACAAAGTACTACTGGGTGGATTTGCTGTTCCCAGCTCCCATAGCAAGCCATAAGGTCAGCCCACTTTGAAAAACAGTAGATCAACTCAGTCCCTTGGCTTTTGGCTTTTTCTGTGAAAACATTTTCACAGTGTAAATCAGTGAAAAAATGGGATTCACTTAACTAGAAATATATTCACATTTAGGTTAGAATGCCTCTGTTTAGGATTAAGACATACCTAATACTGAAAATAAGTGTTGTTCAGCATTTTTACAATCAATAGTAATTGTCATTGAATACATGTTTTAAATGATAATCTCATTTTGCCACACATAGTTTAGTCTCTTGTTTGTACATTATATATTGACTTTACTATCTTACAAAGTAGCTATCCATTTGGGCAACATGCAAATGTCCATGAAGGTCTGAGTCTTATTTTTTTAAGTGCTGATTATTTTCTGAAGTATTTTTACAGTTAAAGCTAATGGAGTTTAAATATAACATCACATCGTGTATATGAATCTTTTGGGTGCCCTGGACTCGTACTCTAGGAAATAACAGAGCACATACTTTATTTCATCAACTGAAGTGAAAGTATTCAAAACCAGATTTAGAAATGATAGTATGCCAGTTGTTATTGGATACCTTTTTATACAAAGGAATTTCCTAATTTACTTGTTTTACTTTTACTTTCTTTTCCAGATTTTTTTGTTTTTTCTGTGATTTTTTTATATGTTTTTATATTATTCATCATGTTGTATCCAGTTGCCTCTGTTGACCAGGTTCTTCAGGTAAGACTTAAGCACATCATTTGTTTGGGGAAAAAGACTAACCTGTATACATTTCTTTTTTTCCAGGATCTCTTCTTTTTATATATTCTATTATAAGTATATGTCTAGTAGAATTGCTTTTTACACAATATGAGTCCTACCTTTTTTTTTTTTTTTTGAGATGGAGTCTCAAAAAAAGATGCTGTTATATTAACTCAAAGATACTCTACAAAGAATAAAGAACCTAATTAAAATAGCAGCTTTTATTAGCTATACCTGTTTAATCTCTGCTTCCGGTTCCATTTTCATTTGTCTGCAAACAAATTAAATAGCCCTTGGTCTTTAAAAACAAAAAAGCGTTGATCCTGGTACCTGTTACTCCTCTCTTCTCTACCATCTGCTTCTTGAGTAGTCTGCACATGCTCCCTTTTGTTTTTTGGCCATTTAGTTCTTCATTCTTTTCATTAAAAACTTTCTGAGTAATGAAATACTTGTTTTTCTTACAAAAGAATATGTGCACATATTTAAGTTGTTAACTGTAATTAAAAAATGATAAAGAAATAACACCCTGAGTGTATCATCCAGCCTAAAGAAATGAACATTACCTGAGCACAAGTCAGTGACAAAAGAAAACAAAAAAAGGTATCATTGCCAGTCAATAAGGCACTCTCATGTACCTGTTTTGATGATTTTCCCTGTCATTCCCTGTTTTCATTATACACTTACCGTGTATGTTTGCAGTCATAAAAGATAGTTTTGTGTGCTCTTGAACTTTATGAAAATGTTAACTTGTTCCCCTTTTTCTGTGACTTGCATTCTCCCATCAACATTGTTTGTTGATATGGGTATTTTATTTTCACTGCTTTGTAGTATACAGTTGCAGGAATATATTAAATTCATGTCTTCATCCTCTGTGGGTAAATATTTACTGAACATACCGCTGCTATGAACATATTTTTCATGTCGTTCAGTGTGTGGGGGTAAGTAGTAGTGTGCCAGAGCGGAGTGGACATATGTTTCATGTCGTTCAGTGTGTGGGGGTAAAAGTAGTAGTGTGCCAGAGCGGAGTGGACATATTTTTCATGTCGTTCAGTGTGTGGGGGTAAGTAGTAGTGTGCCAGAGCGGAGTGGGAGTGGTTTACCCAGGGACAAGCAGTGAGACAGTGGTGCGATGCTGCAGAGAATTCGAAAAAGTAATGAAGCCCAGTAGAAGTCCATCTGCTTTTTAAATATTGCCATGTGCTGGTAATTGCAAACACTTCCAGTGGTAGTATACTCCTTCCACTAGTACCCCTGGCAAACCACTTGGGACAGAAGTTTCCTCTGGTGAATCTGGTATCATGATGAGCATGTACTGCTCTTCAGCTACCATGTGGCAAGTTGTTTTCCAAAGTGATTGTGTCAGTCATCCATCAGGGTTTGACATCCTGTTGTTTCATATCATTGCCAACACTTTGTCTTGTCTAGTGGGTGTAAAATGTTATATCATGATGGTTTTACTTTGCCAATGAACTTTACTAATGGAGTGGAGCATTTTTTCATATGTTTAATGGCCATTTTTATTTTCTCTGTGAACTGCCTATTCATGTCTTTGGCCAATATTTTCTACTAGGATGTTGCCTTTTTTTAAACTTAGTTTTCAGAGTTCTTAATGTATTATGTTTGACTGTATAGTGATAAATATCTTCTCCCAGTTTGTGGCTTGTCTTTTTACTTTGTTTATAATATCTGTTTTTAAAAAACAAATTTATAATCTGACAAGGCAAATTTATTAATTTCTTTGTTTGTTCCTTGTGTCTCAGTTTGGCAGACTTGTCCATCTCAGAGTTATAAAGATACTCTCACATTTGGTCTTTAATCCATCTGGAATTAATTTTATGTATAGCTTTTGAATAGGGATCATATTTCTTTTTCTTTTTTTCTCTTACACATACCCATTTGTTTCAGCAATTGCTTATTGAAGTTTGTCTTTTCCCACTGATATTCAGTGATACCTTTGTCCTATATCAGCTTGCTTGCTTCCTTCCTTCCTTCCTTCCTTCCTTCCTTCCTTCCTTCCTTCCTTCCTTCCTTCCTTCCTTCCTTCCTTCCTTCCTTCCCTCCCTCCCTCCCTCCCTCCCTCCCTCCCTCCCTCCCTCCCTCCCTCCCTCCCTCCCGCCTTCCTGCCTTCCTGCCTTCCTGCCTTCCTGCCTTCCTTCTCTCACCCAGGCTAGAGTGCAGTGATATGATCTCAGCTCACTGTGGCCTCAACCTCCTGGGCTCAAGTGGTCCTCCCACCGCAGCCTCCTGGGTAGCTAGGACCACAGGTGTGTGCCACCACACCCAGCAGATTTTAAAATTTTTTGTAATAAAAATTGTAATGGGGTTTCACGGTGTTGCCCAGTCTGGCCCCCAACTCCTGGGCTCAAGTGATCCTCCTGCCTCGGCCTCTGAAAGTGTTAAGATTATAGGCATGAGCCATGGTGTCTGGCCACAGTTTTGCATATATATAACTAATAGTGTTTTAGGGACTCCATATTTTGTTCTTTAGTTCTCTTTATTTGTGCCAGTACTATATTGTCCATGTTGACCATGACTTTATAAGAAATCTTGATATATGGTTGGGTAGGACTCCTACCCCCACATACATTGTTGTTCATCATGACCTTTTTTGGCTGTGCTTGAGTTTTTCTTCTTCTTCTTCCTTTTTTATTTTTATTTTGTGTGTGTGTGTGTGACAGAATCTGGCTCTGGTGCCCAGGCTGGAGTGCAGCCCACTGCAACCTTCGTTTCTCGGATTCAAGTGATTCTCCTGCCTCAGCCTCCCGAGTAACTGGCACCTGCCACCATGCCTGGCTCTAATTTTTTCTATTTTTAGTAGAGACGGGGTTTTACCATGTTGGCCAGGCTTGTCTCGAACTCCTGTCCTCAGGTGATCTCCCTGCCTTGGTGAGCCACTGTGCCCAGCCAAGCTTTTCTTCTTAACTTTTAAGTTTAGTTTGTCAAATACCAGGAAAATCCCTCTCGGAACTATTAGAATTACACTGAGTTGATCAACAAATTTTGAGGGTGAATTGATTAGTTTTCCTTCCCACAAACAATATCTCTTTCTGTTTGTCTTCTTGACCTAATGTCTTTCAGTAAGTCAGATAGTTTTCTCCCTAATGGTTTTTGCACATTTTTTGTTAGATTCCTGGAGTAATACAGTTTTTGATCCCTTGATAAATTATAATTAAAATGACATTTTCTAATTTTTTATGTTGTTGAATTCAATACAATTGTTTTAGATATTCATCTTGTACCCAGAAGCCTTGTCAGACTTTATTCAGACACATTTTAGATTGTCTAGGATTTTCTGTTTAGACAGGCATCATATATAAGTAATTACAAGCTGTTTGTTTCTGACATTTCACAGTCTTTAGATGCTTTCTTTGTATTTTTCATGTGTTAATATATTGGTTACAGTGATAGTGATATCCTTGTCTTAGTCTTGTCTCTAAAGGAAATGTTCCTAATAGTTCACCGTTAGATACACTGTTTGCTGTGTATTTCTTGTACATAGTCTTTATCAGGTTAAGGAAGCTTCCTTGGTTGTACAGTGTTGTTAATATAAATGGTTTTAAATTTTTATCTAATGCTTTTTTTTTTTTGAGATGGAGTCTTGCTGTGTCGCCCAGACTGGAGTGCAGTGGCATGATCTCGGCTCACTGCAACCTCCGCCTCCCAGGTTCAAGCAATTCTCCTGCCTCAGCCTCCCAAGTAGCTGGGATTACAAGCATGCACCACCATGCCTGGCTAATTTTTTGTATTCTTAGTAGAGACGGGATTTAACCATCTGGCCAGACTGGCATCGAACTCCTGACTTTGTGATCCACCCGCCTTGGCCTCCCAAAGTGCTGGGATTGCCGGTGTGAGCCACCATGCCCAGCCAATCTAATGCTTCTTCTGCAGCTATTGAAATGGTCACACAGTTTTTCTCCCTGAAGAATGTGATGAATTATAGCTGATCAGTATTCAAATATTGAACTAACTTTGCAATTCTAGAATAAATTCAGTTTGGTCATGATGCACACTCTTTGAAATTTGGATTTAGGTTGCTATGATTTTGTTTTGGATTTTTGCCTCTGCATAAATGAGATCAGATTTGGTTTTCCTTCCTTGTGTGTTATGGACAGGTTTGATCTTAAAGTTATATAACTTAAGCTTACAGAGTTTGTGAAGTGAGTATTCCATTGCATGGACTTTTTCGTAATTTGTTTAGTCCTGTTTTGCTGGATATTTAGGTTAGTTTCCAGTGTTTTGCTATTAGAAACAATGTGGTATTGTAAATCCTTGCATACTTCAGTTACAGACAAATATGTATTTATAGGCTAAATATGAAAAAGTGGAATTGCTTGGTCTGAGGGTATTTATAAATTTAATTGTCATAAATGTTGCATTATTGAACTTTGAAGGTGTTCCGGGTTGTAGTCTTACCATCAATGTATGTCTGTTTCCCTGCATATTTCATTGAGGGGGTTAGATAAGCACTTACAGTAAAAGAAGAAAACAAAATGCATTCTATTTCTCTTCTGCTGCACATGTCTTCGGTTTTACAACCAACTTTTTCTTGAAATAGTACCACATTCAGCTTACCTCCCACACATTTGTCAGCTAGTCCGGCATCTTCCCCTGCCAATCTACTGAAACTGCCCTTAGCAAGGCCATTTGCCTCTTACTGGTTATATCCAGTAGACTTTTCTCCTTAATTTATTTTTTTCCAGTCTTACTTGACTCCCCAGCAGTATTTGTTGAGTTAGCCATGTCATCATTCTTAAGATACTCTCTTCCGAAATGTTGTGATGCTTTGCTGTCTTTTGGCCTTTTCTTACCTTTATGACTCTTCAGTCTCATTTTCTACTGTGGTTCCACTCCTTCTGCCCGTTCCTTAAATGTTAGAGTTCCTTACATTTCTGTTCTTATTCCTCTGGTCACTCAGTACATTCTGGTGATGTCCCCTAGAGTCATGGCTTCACCTGTAATTACCATCTATATGCCAAAGGCTCCCAACCTTTATACCCTGCGCCTAACTCACTAAGCTGTAGACCTGCATGTACACTGATATATTGACTATTACTTGGGTGTTCCATCCAACAGATCCCTCAATTTCAGCATTTTAAGAACTAAGCTCATCATGTTCTCCTTCAACCCTATTTCTTCTCTGTTTCTTAGTACCACTATTTATCCAAGTCAGAAGTGTGCATGCGTGTGTACATGTGTGTGTGTCTATTTATCCGTGCCTTTTCTTCCTCCTTCTGTAGCCAGCCATTTGTTAGATTCTTTCAGTTTTCTTATTCTAAACCTCTTTCTGTCTTTACTACTATCCCATTTTTTTTAGGCTTTAGAAATTAATCAGATTTTAAAGTGAACAGTTAGATTGTTTTTTCTTAACTTCATCTGTATAGTTCTTTTATGAATTTGTCTGTATAATTAAGTTTTGACCAGTACTTCATTATTAGATTGGTACCTCTTTTTTTTTTTAAGGCAGAGTCTTCTGTCACCCACGCTGGAGTACAGTGGCAGGATCTCGGCTCACTGCAGCCTCCGCTTCCCAGGCTCAAGTGATTCTCATGCCTCAGCCTTCTCAGTAGCTGGGATTATAGGCACACAACCACCTCACCTGGCTAATTTTTGTATTTTTAGTAGAGACGAGGTTTTGCCATGTTACCCAGGCTGGTCTGAAACTCCTAGCCTCAAGTGATCTGCCCGCCTCTGCCTCCCAAGATGTTGGGATCACAGGCGTGAGCCACTGTGCCCGGCTGGTACCTCATTGTTTAAAGATGGACTTTTATTTTAAAGATAGAAACTGTTAGACATTCATGATCTAGTAGAGCATGGGCTTTTGAATCTCAGTGAACAGGATTTGACTCTAACCTCAGTCACTTAATATTTGCTTTAACCTTGAGTTACTTACACTTTAAGTTTTATCATCTGAAAGTGAATATTATATATACCCTGGGGCAGTGTTGAGGATTAAGTAGATATATTAAGATATATGAAGGTGTTTGGTACATCATAGGAATTCAATAAATTTAGAAATTATGATATAGTGCTATAATATTGACGACATACAGCAATTTTAACTTTAAAATGTTTTTGCATTACAGATAGTGTGTGTACCATATCAGTGGCGTGTAACTATGCTCATCATTGTTCTTGTCAATGCCTTTGTATCTATCACAGTGGAGGTAAGCACTTCCATAGTCAAATGGCTACCATGTTACTTTGGAATTCTTGGGTGATTTAATGGTAAATGGGAGAAGAGGACAGGTAATATAATGGAAAGCCACAGAGTCTCAGTTTCATCTTAGGCAAATTCATTTAGCATTCTCTTGTGAAACTTCTCCATGAATTCATAGTGATCATATTAAGGGATGTGACTTAGTTGCACTCACACAGATAGGAGAAAATAAGCAATGTGATAATAAAAAGTAATGATGAGTAGAAAGGAGAAAAGTTCGGGGCCTCGGTGGCCCATGAACTAATGAATCAGTGATTGTGAAATCAGAGTTGGCATGTGCCACCTGTGTTTTGTGATGTACAGTAAAATCTCCCATTTAAGGAAGGAAAGAATGGGGCGGGGGGCCATGCTCCAGGAAACACAGTGAATATTAATAGCAAGAGAGTTTAATGAAAGTATAAAATAATTATCGTTATGGACTTACCTAATTTCAGCATTGATTACTGGAACATCCTCCTTGATATTTGCTTTTGAGTGGCCTCTAGAGGTCTTAAGTACCCTTTGATTCATTGTATATTGTGTAGTTATCCTCCTGTTAGAATTGCCTTTGGGTTAGTCTCTAAAAGGAGGTAGCAAGTTCTCATTGGTGGCTTTTGTCTGCTCTCAGAACTACTATCGTAATTGACTGTTACAGTAACTATAAGAAATGGAAGAGGGAGATACAGTTGTGATTTTTAAGTTAAGAGTTTCGTAGCACAGGCTTTTGGATTAAAATAAAGGTAATTTTTTTGAGAAATATATATCCATATATTTTAGTGATAATAGTTCTGGACTTAGAAATTATGCTTAATTTCATTACCCCCTAAAAGATGAGTTGGTATTTAAATTTGAGATATGATGGGCAGCATGGATATTATGGTACTGACCTTTGGAAGTTGCACAGTGCAATGTGATTTTTTTTTCTATTTTATGGGTGCTAGGAAGCACATGTAAGATATATTCTTAAAATTTTCTTTTTCTACAATATAAGTTCATCTTTTCACAGAAATGTTACTTATTCTTACTATCTAAAGAATGGTTTGTGTTGGATGCTGATGAAATTATATATCTATAGATATGGATATAGAATTAATACTAGATATTCAGTGAACATAAGCATTGTGAAGAAAGACTTCAAATTATATAAGCATCATTTTAATATGGGAAAGACCTTTTTATACAGAAGCCATATTTCATGGAAAATTTAGAAGTCTCGTTTTATCAAGAATGTTATGATGATTTATATTTGTTACAAAACTCCTGTCATTCTTGATCCTTTGGCAGTGTTAACTGAAATTCCATATATGAAAATCAAAATATGTTTTTCATCAATTATGCAGCATTGTGTGATTCTTTAAAAAGGTGCACATTAATAAAAAATGACTTAGTCATTGTTAATTCTTAACTCGCTGGACTATCTCTCAGAACTTCTTCCTTGACATGGTCCTTTGGAAAGTTGTATTCAATCGAGACAAACAAGGAGAGTATCGGTTCAGCACCACACAGCCACCACAGGTTGGAACTCAGCACTTCAATTCTCAGTTCTTCCTGTCTGTCCAGGCTCTTTGCTTGCGTACGCTGTATTTTCTAGCATGTTCTTGTTCTGTTACATGTTATTCTCTGGCGTGTTCTTGTTCTATTATGTGTTACTTCAGCCTTTTTCCCTGTGCTTGGCCTTTCATTTCTTATAACAAGTCCTAGAAAATTCATGGCAAACATTTGTTAGAGGCTTTTCAAGATCAGAAATTTCATAAGTCTCCTTTCCATTCCAATCCTGATCTTCTATTTGTGTAAAAGTCTTGTCCTCAGAGGTGAGTTAATTTTTCCATTTCAGTCTACTATAAATTTTATGTTTTTGTTTTTCATGAATCCCCTTAGAAGCTAAACGAGATTTATATAAACAAAATTTGCAGTGAAAATTGTTTCTTCTTGGATCAGAGTCCAAAGGCCAGAATTTTGAAGAAGTATTCCTGATTTCTTGTCAGTTACTGTCCCTTAATTTGGAGTGCCTTTTTGGCTTTCTCCAGCATTATATACCATTTCATTCAGAAGATGATTTGCCTTTTTTCATACAAACCATGTTTTAGGACATTTGACTTTTTGGGTCTGTTAAATAGCCTATCATTTGAAAGGTATCGCAAGTTCTGTGGTAAAGAGAGAAGAGACACAGAAGAATAAACGCATTTCCTAGTGTTAGGATGTTAAAGTAGAGCTCTTGATACTGATACAGATTGGACTTATTTTTTAAACCCATGCTGTGAGTCAGAACTCTTTGAGGTAGCTTTTTGGTCATAGAGAATTTGATAAAATCTCACCCCTTCATTGCCTTACCCATTTTTCTTTAGAGATGGGTGATATGCTTTACAGATAAGAGCTCTGAGTCTTTTACTCAGCCTTGAGCCACAGGAAGCTGGTGGTGTTGAAGAGGACTCCTTGGCATTTTTGAGTTGGGTTACGCACTTCGTTTTAGCCAACTTTTACCTAAGTGGTAACTTCCTGAGCTTTATTTTGGTAATCCAGCAGGCCTGATGTCCTGGTGTAATGCCACAGGATTGCTTTCAAAGAGGGCCTGCAGAGCACTGATTCCATTTTCTAATGCTTTATGGTGGATAATGATAGAATGCAGCAGCATCTGGAGTCAGCCTCAATTTTTTTTTTCCCCTGAAAGCAGTGTAATACCAGTTGTCCCTAGTAGTGGGTATGACTAGGGTTGTACAAGGGGCTCAAGTCCTTTAGCAAAATCTTGTCTGTGTATACACACACACACACACACACACACACCCCAACAACCCAACCCTCCCACCCCCGTATATATAGTTACCTCACTGCATTACTTCAGAAGGTTATTTTTGGCTTATATCATCAATTCTCATGTGAAATATTTGTATTGTATTCCTAGGCCTAGGAAAACATTTAGATTTTTATATTCTCCAAAGAGATCTCTGACTATTGATCTGAACAAGAAATTGCATGTTTTGGAGGGGAGTAATACCCTGGTTTAGGTGAAAGTATGTATCATAAGACCCCTTAAAAATATTTGGATTGGGAGTCTCTCCTTGCTTTTCAACCAAAATTAAATGACAGAAAATTCTTTTATTTGTCTCTGTTTTCTAAAGAAATTAATTAATAAATATCTGCCCTTCTCTTTTTGTGAGACCTGGGTCTCACTCTGTCACCCAGGCTGCAGTGCAGTGGCGTGATCATGGCTCACTGTAGCCTCGAGCTCCTCAGGCTCAGATTATCCTCCCATCTCAGCCTCCCCAGTGGCTGGCATTACAGGTGCAAGCCACTGTGCCCGGCAATCTTTGTTGGTTTGTTTTGTAGAGATAGGGTTTCACCATGTTGCTGGGTAGATGGAGCTACAGGTGCATGCCATCCCAGGCCCAGCAATTTTTTTTTTTTTTTTTTTTTTTTTTTTTTTCCCCCAGAGAGGAGGTTTTGCCATGTTGCCCAGGCTGGTCTCAAACTCCTGGGCTCAAGCCATCTGCCTGCCTCGGCCTCCCAAAGTGCTGGGATTACAGGCGTGAGCCACCACACTCGGCCCGCCCTTCTAATTTTTAGGAGTTTGTGTTTCTACCTCTAAAGTGTTCATGGGAGAGTGAAGGTAGAGAGTGGTCCAGAGCAGGTGGGCCCCAGTATACCCTATGTGTCAGCTGATTCTGAAAATCATCAAATAGACGAGAATTGAAGTCTTCCGTTTCTATGGTCATGATTAAGGTGCATTTTTAAAAAACTTACTGGCTTTAGGAAAGAGAGTTCTTATAACCTCCCAGCACAAAGTGGCATGCTTTCACTCTCTGCTGCTTCTGTGTGTAGTGTTGCTTCACTGTTGATGTTTGTGGCCCTTCGAGAGCCAGTCATTAGTTCATCGTATTACCGTAAGGCCGAGGTTCTCAGTCAGAGATGATTTCCCCCAGGGGACATTTGCCAGTGTCTGGAGACACTTTTGGTTGTCACAGTTGGCAGCCCCAGGTGTTCATACTTATTCTCTGACCAAAAAAAAAAAAAAATTTATACCGGTGATTTTCAAGCAAGATTATTCATCAGAAATACTTTGAACTCCACCCTTGCCCTACTGGATGGAAATCTTCAGTGGAGACCCCCGTCATCTGTGGTTTTCTATAAAGCTTTACCCTGTTTGAGGAGATCTGTGTCACATCTTCTCTTTAGGAGCATTTGTGCCCACCTTGTGTCTGTAAACTGAGGGTACTTAGTAGTGGAACTAGATCCTACCATCTGTGATCTGATCGTGCCTAGGGATTTGTGCCCAATTCATGTTTTCTTATTTGGTGAAAAATCCAAAAAAGTAGTTTTTATGGTGTAGTGGTAGTCTTTATGCCACTTAGAATATTATTTGAGCTACATAGCTAGAATGTTTATTCTGATTTTCTGTTTTGTTTTATATTCAGAATTGGTATGGAAGAAGACTTATGAAAACCACAGCACCGTTGTAACATTTTTTTCTTCAGGCTTGGCATTCTGTTTTATATACTACCCATGAAAACATTTACTGAAAGACATTGCTAAGCGTAAACTTGACATTTTTGAAAGTTCTTTTTAGTTTCTCTGCTAAACTATGCATGATAGCCTCTTTCCTTCTCTGAGGGGATAAATTTGGTCACTTAAGCATTCCTTTCAGAAACAAACCGAAAGATCCAGTTGCTACAGCTACTGTGTCCTGCTTTAGGGACTTGTGCCGTAGGTGTTTTGGAGAGACCCACGTGCTCACTCTGTGCCCGATGCCCTGTTTCATGGCCTTTGTGTTACACAGTGCTTGCCTTTCTCCCTGCACCATCATCATCTCCCCGCTGGCTGATTTCTCATTCCAGCATGCCTGTAGCACCTTTTATTTTCTCTTCTACTGAATTATATTGTGTTTGAGAATATGTGTGGTATGTTTGTGTTTGTAAACTAACAAACCTATGCTTGCATATAGTGTACTTTCTGTGTATGATACTTGGGGAAGGTAAGGGTACAGGAACAAAATGTTTTCAATTATGGTACAGTAGGGGGATCCTTAGTGTTCCTCATGACTTTTTAAAAATTGTGACAAGTGTACATTGTTTGTAATAGGGTTGTGAGGATTTTTAATGCATAAAAAGAATTCTATTCGGTTGTTCTATTTGCAATTAAATTAATTTTAATTTTATTGGTTGACTTACTTTCCACAAGTAGGGAGCAATGAATTGAAATATGTGTGTTTGGCTTTCCTTAACTCAGCTTGCTACACATTGCCCTTCAACCTGGCAGATTCTTTGGACGGACAAGTCCTATTATGTTTCTGCTTTTTTTAAAAAAGTCAACAGTCAACATTAGCTTATTTTCTCTGATAATCTAACAGTGCTACTTAAAAGTGACAGCTTTCGGCTGAGCACGGTGGCCCATACTTGTAATCCCAGCACTTTGGGAGGCTGAGGCAGGCAGATCACAAGGTCAGGAGATCGAGACCATCTTGGCCAACATGGTGAAACCCTGTCTCTACTAAAATACAAAAAATTAGCTGGACGCCGTGGCGCGTGCCTGTAATCCCAGCTACTTGGAAGGCTGAGGCAGGAGAATCACTTGAACTCGGGAGGCAGTGGTTGCAGTGAGCTTAGATCGCGCCACTGCACTCCAACCTGGTGACAGAGCAAGACTCCATCTGAAAAAAAAAAAAAAAAAGTGACAGCTTTCAAATTGATTTAGGAACAATGATTTTTTTCCACAATTAGATTGACAAATGACACCTTGGGAAAAAGTAAGATCTAAGTAGTAAATTATCATCTCAGATGAAATATTATGTTTGTTGTGTGCCTGTACTGGAAAGACATTATCTGTTATTTTGGATCACCTGAAGAATCCTATAAACAGTGACTTCTGTACCTTAATGCTAAGTATTTTCCTGTGGACTTTTTAAAAGGTGATACTAATATAACTCTCCTTAGTTATGACAGTGAAAAGGCTACTAGGCAAGTAATCTTCAAACTTCCCCCGCCCCCACCCCAGACGTAGCTTGCTTTTGTCCACCGTTTTTGCCTTTAAATTCTTGGTAGCAGTGTAGCTTATTGTGTTTTGTTGACAAACTTAAGCTAGTGGACCTTTAACATTGAGAGCGGTGAGTTACTGTTTACCATGCTCTCAGCGGGTCGGGGAGAAGAGGGGAAGAGTGTAGGTTCCTGATGGTGGTTTCAATTGGATGAGAAAGAGCTATCAAGTGACCTATGTAAAAACTTTTAAGAGCTTTAATTTTAAAGTATTTTTGCTCTTCTCCATTGGCTAATTTAGAAACATGTTTCAAAATACATCTCTAGCTAACTTGCCTTTTTAAATCATGAGGCATTTTAGATAACATTAGAATATGCATCTCAGTTACGTTATACTCTACTTTGTGAGATTACTTCATTTAGAGCTAGTTGTAGCCTGGGTTATATGTTGATTGGCAAAACAAAATGACCTGGAATTTAAATTTCATTTTGGAGAAGCAGCAGCCAAAATAATTAAGAACTGGCTGTTCTTTAGAGATAAATACAACTACTTCATTGAGTCCCGGTATAGTCATTGATATTTATTTCAAATTTCAGTTGAGACAAATTCTGAGGGCCCTTTTCAGCCCTCTGTTGAGTTTACATTTCTGTGCATTAACCAGGGACTCTGCTTTCTTGTTCTCCAAGGATCGTTTATCTAAGGCCACATTCACTAAAAACATCAGGATTGATCAGAAGGATTTCAGTGACAGCAGAGCTTTTTGCAATGAAATAATATGAAGCAATAGTACTTGTTTTATACAAACCCTTCCCAGTCATGGAGCACCAACAGAAACCATCGTTATAAAACAGTATTCTTTTTATATTAGTAAGGATGAGGTTTTAAAAGACGTAATTGACATTAAACATGATTGAAGCCCTAATTTTGACCAAAGGATATTTACTTCATGTTTTGAGAGATGACATTAACAGTAACGAGGCTACTTGTACACAGCTTTCTTCCAAAAACGATCATGCGGCTAAGTTGCCAGGAGCAATAGTATGGAAAGATAGTTTGGGACAGAATGTGAAGATTTTCAAATTAAAAATTAAAAATGTTTTCTCTTTCTGAATGGCTTAAAGTTCTTCTTAATACACTAGATATTCTGTTAAAGAATCCATATCTGCAAGTTATTTAAAATGTATTAGTATACAAGAGTATATGTATATAAGACTAAATGAAGTAAATCATATTGATAACCCCCGAAAAAAATCTAAAGAATAATCAGTTCCTAAATAATTGAAAGCTACCTTTAAAAAATAAAACAAAAGAACACGCATTTCGTTGTGTTGCCCAGGTTGGTCTTGAGCTCCTGGGCCCAAGCAATCCTCCCACCTCAGCCTCCCAAAATGCTGGGATTTCGGGCATGAGCCACCACACCCGGCAAAGCTGCCTTTTTTGTAACATGAATTTTTTCCCCCCATTTGTTGTGCTCAGAAGTCATCTCCTCTTATTTTCCTCTGCTAATGTGTGCTCTAACAAACCTGTTTAAAACAACAAGCCTTTAATCAACTGGGGTGGGTTTTTTTTTTCTCTTATTTCCTTAGGAGTCCGTGGATCGGTGGAGAAAATGCTGCTTACCCTGGGCCCTAAGCTGTGGAAAGAAGATACCAAAGGCAAAGTACATGTATCTGGCGCAGGAGCTCTTGGTTGATCCAGAATGGCCACCAAAACCTCAGACAACCACAGAAGCTAAAGGTTTAGTTAAGGAGAATGGATCATGTCAAATCATCACTATAACATAGCAGTGAATCAGTCTCAGTGGTATCGCTGATAACAGTATTCAGGAATACATGATATTAGGAGTTTCTGATCCTGTGTGTCAGAATGGCACTATTTCAGTTTATGTCCCTTCTGATATAGTAGCTTATTTGAGAGCTTTGCTCTTTCTTAAACATGAAAACAGAAAAAGATATTGTCCTAATAGTTCAATTAACAGTCAATCCATAAAGTCCTGTATCTTCATTCAGTAACCAAAATATTACATACATTTCCAGAATTTTCTTGGTTGTTACTCTCAGTGATATTCTTTATATTGGGTACAGGAGAAGTTTGGTAGGTTTTTCAACAATAGTTTTTGAGACCAGTTTACCTCTTCACATTTATGCTCACAACCCCCTTATTAGAAAAGTCTGTGTTTATATACAGGCTCTAAATTTGTGATTGATTAAAAGAAAGTGAGTGTTAATTAGCCTCCAGTGAAAATATATTGAAAGCCTATTTTCATTTGATTCCAATGTTTCTTCCAAAGAATTCTATATAAACATATGCCAATTCCCTAAGATGGTTTAGAGTTAGGAATGAGTTTTATGGTGTTTCTTATAGAACAACTCAGGTAATTTCCATTTCTGGTTTTATATTTTCTGTACAAACTGCCTGGGTTTTATTTTTCTAATCAGCAAGGTGCTTCACTGCCTTCTTGAGACGCCTCTCAAAGCTATTAAATGGCTCCTGTGCTATGTGTGGTGTCAGTAGTCTAATTTGCTTCTGTTAAATGTTGTAGAACCTTTTTCACTAGGAAATAAGATTCATTTCTTTTGGCAGTAGATGGAGATTCATCTTTTACTGTTTCTTCAAATGTGTTTCTGTCAGGCTTTGTGTTATTTTAAATGGTTTTTTAAATTTTCTTCTGTGTTTTCAATTACCTAAAGACATAGGATAATAGTTTTTTTAAGTTAGAATTTTACCTCATAAGATTTTTTTGAGGTTTGATGTGTGTCTCTGTCTTATCAATAATGAGGCTTAAAAAATATTGGATTTGAATGGCTGCCATTTTTTCAAAGCAATATGAATTTGATGAGTTTGTTTTATGCCATTAGGTGGCGCCAGAGGTCAGAGCATGTCTGTTTTGAATTGGATTGTTACAAATAAGCATATTTGATGTGGAAATTTCTGGGAGACAAAAAAATTGAGGAAATAAAGTTAAAAAATTGACATTCATTGAGCCAAAAGAAATGTGGAGAAGCATTTTTCACCTTTCTGTTTGGCCTGATTAACATTTAAATTCTTGCGAAAATTAAGGTAACTTTAAAAAAATGCCTTTTGTAGGTAGGATCCAGCAGTTTGGCAATGCCCACAGTTATTGTAACACAGAAAAACTGATAGTGCTGTAAAATGGACACTAAACTATTAAAACAGTGTGACATTGTTCTCTGTTCTTCCATAGCCAGTAACATGCTTGCTCGTGCTTTCTACTTCTAGCGATCATTCTTTTCCCAACATATATTTACAAATTTACCAAATTTTACCTAGAATTTTAGGACCAAATGGTTCTCACTCTTTATGCTGCAAAGACCTGGATGATGTTTGGTAACTATAGAAAAACAGAAGTTACACTCAGGATCACTGTTACTGCTATTGCCACTGATGATTCCTGCAAAAATGTAATCGAAGTTTTCCATCAAATGTATAATATGCTATTAATACACATTAGATGATGACAATTGTTCCATGAATGATTCTATGAAGCTATGCATCTTAGACCTCTTGAGCTGTGAATTAGCACTATTTTCTATAGTTACTTATTCTCTGGATCATTTTATAATTTCCATATTTCAAATATGCTCGTGTTATTCTTCAGTGATTTCCACAATTGTGCATTTTATTCTTTGGTTTAAGTACTGAAGCATATAATGAAAGTAATTGCTAAGTAGCAGCTTAAAAATTCAATTATCAGATTGTATTTAACATCTTTAAGAGCATGATCATAAAGAGCTATTTTTGACACCCCCTCCCCACTTTTTTAACATTTAGAGTTAATAAGGGTTTTATATTTCATCTTTCCATATTGTTTTCAAAGGAATGAGGTGTTTAGGTAGGTGGAAAAGCATTTGTAGGAAGTTAAATTTGAATATAGACAAGGTGGGTTATTCACGTTGAGAATGTTATTTGAAGAACGCCTGTGAAGCCAGGTGTGGGTTCTACTCAGTGCCATAGATAGACTGAGTCTTCTCTTGTAGGTCACCATTACATAGTAATTTTGATTCTGAATTTCACATTAAATTATTTGAGTTTATACAGACCTAAATTTTAAAATCTGTACATATATTATTTTGATGTATTAAGATGAATAAATATTGCTGATTTAAATTTTATTTATGCACATACTTAAAGGACAGAAATGTCTGGGAAAGTAATTGTTAAATAATGATATGTAACTTTTTAACTTTTTAAATAAATAACAAGATTTTTAATGTGTGTCTCCCTCAGGGTTGTTTAAAGTTTTTTTTCTCCCTCAAGTTTAAATAGTGGTAACTATATGTTTTGTATCTTCTAGCACCAACTGCTGTAAAGCAATGCTGCAAATAATGCTTGAATAAAAGTGGCTAAGCCAACAACAAAATAAATACTTTTTATAGTAGTTTTGTAATCCTTAAATTCGAAAGCTTTCCAAATTGCACTTGCATCTAAACAAAACTGTTGCAGTTTTTACTCTATTTATTTTGTTCCCCATGTTTGTGAAAGTCCTGCACAGTTTCAAAGGCATGGTAAATAATATATCAATGTTTATGTAGTCTGTTACAAAAACAGCTATAGATAACATTATCCAGTGAAAAGCAAAATTCAAGCTTTAGAAAATACTCATGCATGCAATTTTGACATATCTAAAAATAGATTTTTGTATATTTATGGTGGGAGGTGGTTGGGAACTTTCAACAAAATGGGGTGTTAATTTTTGTACAGTCTGTGGGCATTTACACATTTTTAATGTATTAAAATTTGGTAATTATGTGTACATTAAATTAATAAAATAGCTACTTCTGGTTATGATTTGTGAATTCCCTAAGACCTTGGATTTTTTTAAGTAACTTTATATCAGAAATGATACTGCATCTTTATATTTTTAAAATTGTATTGCTGCTCAAGAATGGTACCCTCTTGTCAAAAAGGCATACATTCATAATTGTACATTCAGCATTGTAAATAATCTTATGAAACCTTTTTTGATTGAAGCTATTCAAAATAAAAATTTTAATGATGAAATAACACTTTTTTTCTGTGTCTTTATACATTTGTTTGCTTTTTAGTCACATGAATACTGCCCTTTGCGGATTTATTTTCATGCCTATTAGTACTTCCCCATTTCCTTTTTTTTTTTTTAAAGGAAATAACATTCCGCATATCATACCGTGTGTGTGACCATCCTGGGGAAACCGCTCAGTCAGATGTAGTGTAGAGCCAGATGTTAAACGCGAGGAGGTCTGAGGGAAATGGTGAAATAGAAGAGTAGGGACTTAAAATCTATTAATAGTTGGGAGAATCAAACCAGAAGCTAATACCATGGAGAGAGAAAATGGTTGTAGAAATCCCAGAGAAGACAGGACCTTTGTTTGTGGCTGGGAGTTGTTTCCATGGAGCTCAGCTTCGGGAGACATGGCGCCTCTGCTAGGGAAATGTGGCTGGCTGTGGTGTGATGAATTTGGGGGGTGAGGGCCTGCCTGCTGTTTGTTACCTCAAGTTCTTAGCAGTCGCTATGGTTTGTGCAGCATGTATGATCTTGTCCCCACAGCCTGTTGGTGTGGGCATAGTTCTGCATGTGTCTCCTTCCCCCGTATTGCTGCCAATGGCTCTATTTTGAATGTATATTGCAGGAAGGGACAGGGAGTCCTAGGGGCTTGAGTGAGACTGTCTGTGGTCCAAGCTGGGGTGCGGTTGCTCCCTGTTGTGCCCTGCCCACTGAGTCTCCCTCAGAGGAAAGCGCTTATCTCACCCAGGCAGACCTGCTTTTGAATAGCCAAGCCCCTTAAGCCAGGTCACTGTTTGACAGCAGACTTCTGACCTGATATGGACACAGAATCTTGAGACCGGAAGCACTGGAGCTGTCAACTTCATTGCTCCAAATACTTCTCATTACCTCATCAGCTTGCTCAGTGGATGGACTAAGACTGTTCCCCCCACTCTCTGCAACTTCCATACCTACTTTAACCTTCTTGGACAATCAGAGTGTCTTCCTAAGGAACAAAACGTAGAGGCCATTCTGACTGGAGGTTTTCCTGGGGAAATAGGCTAAAGAAGGGCCACAAGAATTTGAGCCTGTGGCATCTTACTCTGTTTCACAGCTCGCCTTCCCAGTCTGTCATGTTGGCTCCCTGGCATTTTCATGGGCAAGGGCAGTGGGGGGGAGCTTTCACCTGATGTGCCTATGCATGACAGACTTACCAGGTCACCAGTGTAGCAGCTCTGGGCTCTGGAGTTGCATTCCTTGATCAGAACTGAAAGACCTCCTGCAATACTTGGCAGAGGCAGTGGCTCTTCCCTGCGGTCCGGGACTGCATGACTTTGAAGGTAATTTCCGTCAACCCGGCATGTACTGGGCTCTGACTGTATTGGGCTACATCAGAGGGTGATTGGATCCCACGATGCAGACATGCCTTATGTATTCTGACATTAAGCCTTTCTCAGTTATAGGTGTTACAAATATCTTTAGTTCATGGTTTATCTTTTCCCCTTTTTTATGGTGTCTTGAAGGATAGAAGTCTTAATGCAGACAGCGTTATCAGAGAGCTCAAAAGACACATAGACACGTTTTGCCTATAGACAAATGGGCAAAAGGAAACCCAGCCTTCTCAAATGAAGTGCAAGTGGGCCTTAATTATGTGCAAAGGTGCTCAAGTTCATCATTAAACAGGGAAAGGAAAAGTTAAACCATGCTGCGATATCTTTCTTAGAAATGGCAAAAATTAGGAAGGACCAAGTGTGGGCAGAGAGGAAGCACAGGAATTCTCATAAATGGTAGGTGGCATTGTAGACCAATACAACCACTTTGGAGAGCAGTCTGACGTTCCCAAGTTAAACTGAACATGTGAGCAGCTGGGCGCGGTGGTTCACACCTGTAATCCCAGCACTTTGGGAGGCCGAGGCGGGCGGATCACCTGAGCTCAGGAGTTTTAAGAGCAGCCTGGGCAACATGGTGAAACCCCGTCTGTACTAAAATACAAAAAATTAGCCAGGTGTGGTGGTGTCTGCCTGTAATCCCAGCTACTTGGGAGGCTGAGGCAGGAGAATTGCTTGAACCCGGGAGCCAGAGGTTGCAGTGAGCCGAGATTGCAACGCTGCACCCCAGCCTGGGCGACAGAGTCCCCTTCCCCGCCAAAAAAGGAACAGGTGAGCACCCTGCCACCTATTGAACATGTTCAAAGATGTTCTCAGCCTTAGTCCCAAAAGGAAAAAAAAAAAAATGGAGCATTTGAGAATGTTCTTAGCTTTATTGTTAAGTGAGGAAAGAAAAACAACACATATTAAAAAAAAAAAAAAACCTGGGTGGAAAATTAGGGCCATGTGGCATGAAAAGGAAGACCCAAGGGAAGTGTGGCCCATCTAGGGGTGTGGCTGCTGCAGTGATCCAGCTGTGTCACTACACTTCCCTGGCATCACAGTTACAGTGTGCCATTTATTGAAAAACTCTCCCCGCTGCTCTTGGCTTTGACAGTAGGAATCGTGTTATATATGGTCTCTCAGTTTGAAGATATTTATCATTAAAAACCAGAACATGGGCTCTGAGATAGGGTCCTTTCCTGACCTATTCTGGTAAAGTCTTTATCCTCAGGATGCAAGGATACCACCCCCTTCCTTTGGAAAGTGTCGAATCACATGCAAAGCGCTAAGTCTTTCAGTTGCTTTGGAGTGCAGAACCATTTCAGGTAAGGCCAAATATTTTAAACATTAGTATAGGAAATTAGAGGGTTCCATTAGTCTGTGTGTGCATGAGAAGTAAAATGGCACAAGAAGCAATTTATGGAAAAGTTCACTTGGGAAACATTGTTTCGGCAGATTAGTAGTATGGTGTGCATTTCACAGAAAATTCAGTGCCATGAGTATTACCTTTAAGCATCTTAGATATAGCAGCTGTTTATACTTATGGCTAAGTCAGAAATACGGCCCCCGAATTCTATATGACCCTAGTTATACTATTGAACCTTTCTGTGCCTTGTGCCTTCATCCTTGAATCAGGGATAATTTACTTACCTCCTAAGGTTATTGTAAGGATTAAATGCATATAGTATAAATAAAGTGCTGAGAACAATGCATGGTGTAAAGTGATAGGCATTATTATAGGCTTTTGTTGGCTGTTGATTGAAGGTGTTCGCTGTTTTGGGGGTGTCCTTTGTTTTAATAGAGTAACTTGGTACTGTGGAAATAGCAAGATTGTGAGCAAAAGAATCAGATGGTGGTGGCTGCAGACTTTGCTGTTCCCTTCTTGACTGTTGGTTTTAGCCAATGCAGGGTAAGTTACAAAGTCAAGAGCAGAGCCGTTTTCACAATGGACACTGCTTTGTGATGTCTGTGAGCTTGCATGTGGGAATGACTATTTTAATTAATTCTCTATGTAAGGATTTTAAAGTATTGGCTATTCGGTAGCTTGAAAACCCTTTAATCTCAATGCTTTAAACAGAGTAGAAAATCAATAAAGCGAAAGAATGAGACCACACAGTGTGTAGAATGAATGTCTTTTCACCTACGTAGGTAGGGAAATCTGTAGTCCTAAGAAAAGAGGGAGTGAGAATTCTGGTGAAAGGATTGTGCCTCTGCACAAAGTGCAGGATCCCGGGGTTCAGAACAGGCGCGAACGCTCCCTGTGTTGACCACATTCCCACTGTTGCTTTTTCAGACATGCTGAGGAGGACTCTGCTGTGCGCGGTGCTCGGGCTTCTGCGCGCCCAGCCCTTCCCCTGTCCGCCGGCCTGCAAGTGTGTCTTCCGGGACGCCGCGCAGTGCTCGGGGGGCGACGTGGCGCGCATCGCCGCGCTGGGTCTGCCCACCAACCTCACGCACATCCTGCTCTTCGGAATGGGCCGCGGCGTCTTGCAGAACCACAGCTTCAGTGGCATGACCGTCCTGCAGCGCCTCATGCTCTCCGACAGCCACATTTCCGCCGTTGCCCCCGGCGCCTTCAATGACCTGGTAAAACTGAAAACCCTCAGGCTGTCGCGCAACAAAATCACTCATCTTCCAGGTGCGCTGCTGGATAAGACGGTGCTCCTGGAGCAGCTGTTTTTGGACCACAATGCGCTAAGGGGCATTGACCAAAACATGTTTCAGAAACTGGTTAACCTGCAGGAGCTCGCTCTGAACCAGAATCAGCTCGATTTCCTTCCTGCCGGTCTCTTCACGAATCTGGGGAACCTGAAGTTGTTGGATTTATCGGGAAACAACCTGACCCACCTGCCCAAGGGATTGCTTGGAGCACAGGCTAAGCTCGAGAGGCTTCTGCTCCACTCGAACCGGCTTGTGTCTCTGGATTCGGGGCTGTTGAACAGCCTGGGCACCCTGACGGAACTGCAGCTCCACCGCAATCACATCCGTTCCATCACACCCGGGGCCTTCGACCGGCTCCCAAACCTGAATTCTTTGACTCTTTCGAGAAACCACCTTGCGTTTCTCCCCTCTGCGCTCTTTCTTCATTCGCACAGTTTGACTCTGTTGACTCTGTTCGAGAACCCGCTGGCAGAGCTCCCGGGGGTGCTCTTCGGGGAGATGGGGGGCCTGCAGGAGCTGTGGCTGAACCGCACCCAGCTGCGCACCCTGCCCGTTGCCGCCTTCCGAAACCTGAGCCGCCTGCGGTCCTTAGGGGTGACTCTGAGCCCGCGGCTGAGCGCGCTCCCGCAGGGCGCCTTCCAGGGCCTGGGCGAGCTCCGAGTGCTCTCCCTGCACTCCAACGGCCTGACCGCCCTCCCCGACGGCTTGCTGCGGGGCCTCGGCAGGCTGCGCCAGGTGTCCCTGCGCCGCAACAGGCTGCGCGCCCTGCCCCGCGCGCTCTTCCGCAATCTCAGCAGCCTGGAGAGCGTCCAGCTCGACCACAACCAGCTGGAGACCCTGCCTGGCGACGCGTTTGGGGCTCTGCCCCGGCTGAAGGAGGTCCTGTTGGGGCACAACCCCTGGCGCTGCGACTGTGGCCTGGGGCCCTTCCTGGGGTGGCTGCGGCAGCACCCGGGCCTCGCGGGCCTGGAAGAGCCCCCGCGGTGCGCAGGCCCTGGGAAGCTCGCCGGCCTGCCGCTCTGGGCCCTGCCGGGGGGTGACGCGGAGTGCCCGGGCCCCCGGGGCCCGCCTCCTCACCCCGCTGCGGACATCTCCTCGGACAGCTCCCCGGTCCATCCAGCCTTGGCTCCCAACAGCTCAGAACCCTGGATGTGGGCCCAGCCCGTGGCCACGGGCGAATATCAAGATCATGGCCCGTTCTGGGGGTTTTATTTTCTGCTTTTAGCTGTTCAGGCCTTGATCACCGTGATCATCGTGCTTGCTATGATGAAAATTGGCCAGCTCTTTCGAAAATTAATCAGAGAGCGAGCTCTTGGTTAAGTCAATGGGAAAATCTTCTAATTATTTAGAACGTGACCAGATGTGGCTCGGAGGGGAATCCAGACGGGCTGCTGCTGGCTTGCTCTCCCTCCCCTCCCCACTCTTTCTTCTTCCTCTTCTCTCCCACTGCCACGCCTTCTTTTCCCTCCTCCTCCCCCTCTCCGCTCGGTGCTCTGCGTTCTCACGGGTCCGCAATCCCGCCTCTCTGTCCGCCCCTCCCCTACCCCGCCCTCCTCGAAACTAAGCTTTACATTTGTAACCTGTGGTTGCCTGCCCTCCCCAGCTCCCTCCCACTCGGGTGTACGGATTGTGTTGGGCTCATCCTTGCCCAGTTGTGCCTGGCTTGGCGTCTGGTGGAGAGAGGGGCCTCTTCGGTGTCTACTGAGTAAGGGGACAACTTCAGGCCGGGGCCTGCCTCCTGCGCAGAGTAAGCCGGTAAATGTTTGTGAAATCAATGCGTGGATAAAGGAACACATGCCATCCAAGTAACGATGGCTTTTCCTGGAGGGAAAGGATAGGCTGTTGCTCTACTTTTTTTTTTTTTTTTTTTTTTTTTTTGAGGCAGAGTCTAGCTCTGTCGCCCAGGCTGGAGTGCAGTGGTCCGTCTCGGCTCACTGCAGCCTCCGCCTCCCAGGTTCAAGTGATTCTCATGCCTCAGCTTTCTGAGTAGCTGGGATTACAGGTGTGTGCCACCACACCCGGCTAATTTTTGTGTTGTTTTAAGTAGAGACGGGGCTTCGTCATATTGGCCTGGCTGACCTGGTCTGAACTCCTGGCCACAAGTGATCTGCCTGCCTTGGCCTCCCAAAGTGCTGGGATTACAGGTGTGAGCCACCACACCTGGCCCTCTTTATCGACTTTTATTCGACAAGTAGAGCTCTTGCCATTTTTTCCCTTGCCCCATTTTTCTCACTTGATGTCTCTCGGACCTATGGGCTACTTGGGAGAGCAATGGACTGCATTCGTGCATGAGCATTGTCAGGATAGGCGACTTCTGTGAGGCTGAGAGAGGGAGAAAACAGGGAGCCTTCCCTCCAGGTGCCCAGTGTATGTCCAGCGTGTTTCCTGAACCTCCTGTGAGTTTCCACTTGCTTTACATCCATGCAACATGTCATTTCGAAACTGGATTGATTTTCATTTCCTGGAACTCTGCCACCTCATTTTACAAGCTTTTATGGAGCAGCTAACATGTGACTGGTATTCATACACGTAATGATAAGCTTGATTCTAGTTCAGCTGCTGTCACAGTCTCATTTGTTCCTCCAACTGAAAGCTGTAAAACCTTTGTTGCTTTAATTGGATGTCTGTGCTTGTGAGAGGCAGTGGTTAAAACAGCGGCTGGCAAGGTGACAGCTATGGGTTCAAATCCCAGCTCTACCACTTACTAACTGCATGGGACTTTGGGTAAGACACCTGCTCACACTCTCTAAGCCTTGGTTTCCTCAGCCTTAAAAAGGGATAACACAGCACCTGCTCCGTAGAGTTTTTGTGAGAATTAAAGGCAATAAACCGTATAATGACTGGGCCCAGTGGCCTGCAGACAATACATGTTAATGAATGCTAGCTATTATTACGAAAGGATGAGCAATTATTATTAGCATCATGATTTCTAAAGAAGAGCTTTGAGTCGGTTTTTTTCTCTGTGTAGAAAGAAGTCCAAACTTTCTCATACTGGAGGTTACACTCAAATTGATCTGTCCTCCCCTGCGGATAGCCTCGGCCCTGTGTGGCCAGGCTCTGTGTTCACAGGCCAGAGCAGGGGCTCCTCCAACACCACCCGGTGGATGTGGAGCAGGAAAGCTGGATCCTGACATTTGTTTCTGGGCTCTGCAGATGTGGGAGTTGGTGTCTGGGTTCTCCACTGGTCTGTCTGTCTAGTCCCATAGCATACTCACCATCTTCATTATTGGAGCTTCAATCATTTTTGGTATAGGGTCATCTCTCCACCTGATTGTTCTTCTATTCTTGGCTCTTTGCAATCTATGAGTATTTCAGGGTCAGCATGTCAACTCCATCGAGAATTTTAATAGAAATTGCAGTAAATTAGCTGGGTGTGGTGTCTCACCCCTGTAATCCCAGCCCTTTGGGAGGCCGAGGCGGGTGGATCACGAGGTCAGGAGTTCGAGACCAGCCTGGCCAAGATGGTGAAACCCCGTCTCTACTAAAAATAAAAAAATTAGCCGGGTGCAGTGGCAGGTGCCTGTAATTCCAGCTACTCGGGACACTGAGGCAGGAGAATCACTTGAACCCAGGGGGGCGGAGGTTGCAGTGAGCCGAGATCGTGCCACTGCACTCTAGCCTGGGAGATAGAGCAAGACTCCATCTCAAAAAAAAAGAAAAGAAAAAAAAAAGAAAGAAAAAAAAGAAAAAAAATGGCAGTAAATTTAAAACAATTTGGGGTAAGAATTTGTATTTTTTATAATACCTAGTGTTCCTGCCAGTAAGCATGTTTCATCTTCCCATTTATTTACGTCATTTTAAATCTTTCAGTGATGTTTTAGAATGTTTTTTATAAAACATTCATGACGAGGACAGAAAACCAAACACTGCATGTTCTCACTCACAGTTGGGAGTTGAACAATGAGAACACTCAGACACAGGGCAGGAACATCACACATCGCAGCCTGTCAGGGGGTGGGGGATGGGGGAGGGATAGCATCAGGAGAAATACCTAATGTAAATGACCAGTTGATAGGTGTAGCAAACCAACGTGGCACATGTATACATATGTAACAAACCTGCACATTGTGCCCGTGTACCCTAGAACTTAAAGTGTGTGTGTGTGTATATATATACACACACACATATATATATATATAAAAGAAACCTTGCACTGATTTTGTTAGATTTATTCCTAGGTATCCTTCCTCTTTTTTGATTTGTCATTGCTATTGTAGATGGTATCTTTTTAAGAAGTTATATTTTCTAAAGAAAAAAAACAAAAAAATTGTATTTTCTCATTTTTATTACCAATATATAGGAATGTAATTTAATTTTACATAATTATCTTATGTCTAGCAATAATTCTGATAATTTGCTTCTTCCTATTAAAACCTTATACCCATTATTGATTTATTTTTCTATTTTAAAATATCTTCCTGCACTGGCTAAAACCTCCACTATAATGTTGAGCAGGACAGTGAGCATCCTTAGAACCATCTTGGTTGCAAAGGGTAGGTATCTAATGTTTTATCAATAAATGTGACATTTCTGGTCTGAGTTTGCTAAGTATATTTTAAAATTATCAGTAAAGTTAGATTTTATCCATTTTTATCTTAACTATTGAGGTGCTCATATCGTTTTTCTCCTTCACTGTGTTAAAATGGTGAATAAATTTATAGATTTTTGAAAAGTAAATTCATTCTTACATTCCCGAAGTAAACCAAGCCGCGCTGTGTGTCTTTAAAATATATCGCTGAATTCAGCTTGCTGTTTTGTTTAGAACTTTTACTATCTGCTCATTAGTGAGATTTGCTTATACATTGAAAATAATATCCTTGACTGGTTTTGGTATCAGGTTATACAGCCTCATAAAGTGGGTGGGGACATCCTCTCTGGAATGGTCCATAAAAACTGGGATCATCTTTTCCTTGAACGTGTTGTAGAATCCCCTGGAAAACCATCGTGGCCTGGTTTTATTGTATGCGTGTATTCGGTATTTATTGTTGGCATAACCAATACCCCAGATCTTGGTGGTTTAAAACAATAACATATATTATGTCACAGCTTCTGAGGGTCAAGAATTTGGGAGTAGTTGAGTGGCTGTGGCTCAGGGTCTGTCATGAGGTTGCCATCAAAATGTTGGCTGGGGCTATAATCATCGTGACTGTGGCTGGAGGATTTGCTTCCGATATATCCTGCTCACACTGTTGGCAGTTCCCTGCTGGCTCATGGCAGGCAGCCTTGGGTCCTTGCCATATGGACCCCTTTAGGGATGCTTGAGTGTCCTCATGACATGGCAGCTGGCTTCCCCCTTTCATTCTTCAAAGAATTGTGGGTTTTTTGTTTTTCTTTTTAATATAAGATCTAAAAGAGAAAAAATTAACATTGATCTCTATGTCGCTTGAGCTAGAAGGCATAAGAAAACGAACAACATATATCCATGAAATTTCTCCCAAATGTGCGGTAAAAAGATGAAATCTTTAGATAAGTTGTACACAGAAGCTAGATTTACTACTCTCTAAATAGTAAAGGGACCTGCTATATAAAACACAGAAATAAGTTAATGCTTTTGGTAAGAATATAACCTGAGCTTTGCTGAAGCTTCATATTCCCTGAGGATGTCTAAAATGCCAGTCCAGGCCAGGCATAGTCGCTCACGCTTGTCATCCCAGAACTTTGGGAAGCCAAGGCGGGTGGATTGCTTGAGCCCAGGAGTTTGAGACCAGCCTGCTGAACATAGCGATATCCCCAGCTCTACAAAACATACAAAATTAGCTGGGCACAGTGGTGTGCTCCTGTAGTCCCAGCCACTTGTGAGACTGAGGCAGGAGGATTGTTTGAGCCCGGGATGTTGAGGCTGCAGTGAGCCATGATCATGCCACTGTACTCCAACCTGGGTGGCAGAGTGAGACTCCATCTCTCAGTAAATTAAAAAATAAGATTTGATTTAAAATGTTTTATAGTTTAATTTACTGATATTATACATTTCTACTCATATGTTAGATTGAACTGTATTAAATTTTTGATGTTCAACCATTTTTGACCTAAAAAACAAGTTTCTTGGAAAGCCGAGGCAGGTGGATCACTCAGAAGTTTGAGACCATCCAGGCCAGCATGGTGAAACCCTGTCTCTACTAAAAATGCAAAAAATTAGCTGGGCGTGGTGGTGCACACCTGTAGTCCCAGCTACTCAGGAGGCTGAGGCAGGAGAATTGCTTGAACCCAGGACGTGGAGGTTGCAGTGAGCCGAGATCGCACCACTGCTCTCCAGCCTGGGCGACAGAGCGAGACTCTGTCTCAAAAAACAACAAAAAACAAGTTTCGTGTGATTTAACTTAAAAGTTCTGGCACTATATGTAGTTCTTCCAGTGATTACATTTGTAACTTTAAAGTTCACCTTTTTCTCGTTCCAGCAATTGCAGACAGTGTCCATGAGTGCCTTGCTCTATGCGCTGACACCTATGTTCCTATTGTCCCATGCTTGTCTATCTCTTCCACCTCCCAGCTTCAGTCAAGACTGATCACTTTTGTATTCTCTTATAGCTAAAATTTTGGTGATTGTTGAAAAACTTGAAAATGAATAAAAAAGACTTCATATGTTTTCTTTGTAAATATTATTTACTATAGTGCCAAATAGTCCACTGTCATTACGTTTCCTTTCTAGCACTTCCTTCATTTTTCTAGCATTTCTAGAAATTACTCCGGCCGCCTACCTGGCTGTTTCCTAGAACTGATCTTCAGCTTTCCTTGGTTGCTTCCACAATTTCCCAAATTCCAGGTCTTCTTTCTCATCTACTCCCTCATTTTCCAACTACTTAGGAAAAGGGATCCAAAGGATATCCCCTTTCCTGAGTCCTTGCCAGCAAATTTCTATATTCTTTATTCTCTCGTGCTTGATGGCTAGTTTAGCTGGTAAAAGAATTCTAAATTCAGATGATCGTCTTGCACCAAAGGTGCTGGTGGGGATTTGTTGCCATTGTTAACAGGGGACCGCTCTTTTTCTTGGCAGACATCCTTAGGATCTTCTCTATGTCCTCTGTTCTGATTTTGATTTGAAGTTTGCCATACATTGCTCTTTATTTCATTCACACAAAAGGGTATTTGCAGGGTCCTCTGGAGACTCATGTCTTTTAATTTCTGTGAGATTCTATTATACTTTTTTTGGATAATTCCTTTGTCCTCTCCTTTCATCTTTTTTTGCTTTTTCTTTTCTTCATCTTTTTAGTCTCTTTTTTCTACCTTCTTTTACTACCTCTTGAGAGACTCCTCAATTCCTTCCAACACTTACGTAAAAAATGTTAATTTCTGCAATTGTATTTTTAATTTCTGCAATCACTGTTAATTTTTTAAAAGAGACTCTTATTCTTGTCTTATGGATGCAGTTTCTGTTTTTGTTTTAGAATACTAGAGTTTAAGATTTTTGAGTTTTCAAAGTTCCCCTTTACTTTCTAAACTATATCTTTTTTCTCTGGTATTTCATTTTGTTGTTGTTGTTTGCTTGCTTGCTTCTCTTAAACCCTTGGTTGTTGGTTCATATTTTTAAAGTAAGGCAATGAAAACAACTGACTTTGGGATCATTGTGCACACTGGCAGGGGTTATCAACTTCATTTTAGGGTATGGGGGAGCAAGCTGAGTGTTACACTGGGAACCTCTACAAGCCGGAATGTTTGTGGAGGGTTATTTCTCTAGGATCTTGCAGTTTCTTTCATTAACTTTTTGTTTGTTTGTTTTCCTAAGGATGGGAGCAGACACAACTGTTCCTTATACTATAATAGCTTTTAAGTAACTCCCTGGCTTTTATTCCCACAGATCACGCCTCTTCTACATCATACCCGGTATAATCCATCTTCACGCCTCTCTGGGGTTCCGTTGAGCAGATGGGATCTCTCTGTTCCCACTGGCTGTGGCTTTTCTCTTCCTCATCTATCACACCTTAACTGCTCTGTTCCATAAACTTGCTGAACTCTCCAGTCCATTGAGGATCCTCTCCCTTTCCCTGTGACATTGTAGGCTAATACCATTTCAATTTCTTTTACTGCCATCTAAGTGAGGTCTTTGGAGGGAGAAGAGCTAACTGGGTTTCATCAGTTTGTTTGTTTTTAACTGAAAGTCCAACTATTTCTGCTCTCCGAGTTTCCAGTTCTAGAAGTTTCCTTGACTTCTCCTGGGCAGAGTTGGGTCCTCATTGCCCTGGGTTCCTCACCACTCTGTCTCCTCCCTTTCCCCCACCGCATGCTGTAATTGACTTCACTTTCTGAGAACATCGCAAAAGTTGGGCTTTGAATCTCTGGTGACATCGGAAGTGACCGAGTCTGTTTTGGGAGAAGTCAATCTGGCCTTCCCAGCTTTTAAACAATCACCATCACTACAGGGCGTGCCAAAGGCAGGGAGATGCCAGGACTCACTGCCCAGTAGCTGTGCACACCCTCATTAGACAGCTGGAATGTTACAGGATGATTCCATCAACATCGTAAAAAGACAAACATTGAGTTCAGTGGGTGGGTCCAGAGTACTGGAGGCTGAGAGGCCTAGAGGAAGAAAACAATGAGCAGCATTTGCTGTGACACCCGCCCGCCTTCCACCGCTCTGTCAACGCTTCCAGGTGCTCCCTGACTTTGATGACCCCAGCATAGATCTTTCCAAGTCCAATCTCTGGGGTCGGGGAGGCTCTGTTTCAGCTGCTGCCATACTCAATGAAACCTTTGATTTTATTAGATTATTTTTTTATTTTTTTGAGATGGAGTCTCACTCTGTCACCAGGCTGGAGTGCAGTGGCGAGATCTCCCCTCACTGCAACCTCCACCTCCTGGGTTCAAGCGATTCTCCTGCCTCAGCCTCTGGAGTAGCTGGAACTATAGGCGCCCACCACCATACCTGGCTAATTTTTGTGTTTTTAGTGGAGACGGGGTTTCGCCATGATGGCCAAGATGGTCTCAATCTCTTGACCTTGTGATCTGCCCGCCTCGGCCTCCCAAAGTGCTGGGATTACAGGTGTGAACCACCACACCCAACCTATTTTTACTTTTATTATTTTATTTTATTTTATTTTATTTTATTTTATTTTATTTTAGACAGGGTCCCACTCTGTTGCCCAGGCTGGAGTGCAGTGACGCCATCTTGGCTCACTGCAACCTCCGCCTCTTGGCTTCAGGTGGTTCTTATACCTCAACCTCCCCAGTAGCTGGGACTACAGCTATGTGCCACCACGCCCGGCTAATTTTTGTATTTTTAGTAGAGATGGGATTTTGCTATGTTGGCCAGGCTGGTCTCGAACTCCCGGCCTCAAGTGATCTGCCCGGCTCGGCCTCTCAAAGTGCTGGGATTATAGGTGTGAGCCACTAGAGCCAGCTGTTTTTATTTTTCGAGACAAGGCTCTACTACCCAGGCTGGAGTGCAGTGGCGTGATCACATCTCACTACAGACTCAACCTCCTAGGCTCAAGCACTTTCCCACCTGAGGCTCCGGAGTAGCTAGGAATACAGGCGTGTACCACTACATGCAGCTATATTTTTATTTTTTGTAGAAATGGGGTCTCCCCATGTTGCCCAGGCTGGTCTCAAACTTCTGGGCTCAAGAAATCTGCCCACCTTGGCCTCCCAAAGTGCCAGGATTACAGGTGTGAGCCACCACACCCAGCCGTGAACCTTTGTTAAACATCTAATACATACCTGGCATCACGAAGTCAGTTTTCTTAACCCTTCCAACCCCCGGGGGAGTTGGCATTATTATTTCACTTTACAGATGACAACACTGAGGTCCACGAAGGGGCAGTGACACATCTGAGGTTATGACTGGCAGAGCTGTCACATGAGCTCGTCTTCTGCCTTCTGGCCTAGAGCTCCTCACCCCTGCCCTCACTGCCCACTGTTTCTCCTGGCATGGACTGGATCAGCTGCCCAACCCAGGTCCTGCTGGTCAGGGGGATGCGAGTGCCAGGAGGACACTCATGTTCATGGTCATAGACCATCACGACCTCACAGGGGTTCTAGTCCTTTAAGCCTAGCGAGGGCTCCTTGAGAGTTAAGCATTATTTTTGGAGGTCTTGGATGATGAGACGGAGAAAAGCAGTGAGAATAGAAAGGAATATGGGAGAAAAATGGGTGGAGAGAGACATAGATGGGACAGAAGGAAGTGAGAGAAAGGAGATAGAAATGCAGGTGCAAGCCATGACTCTCAGTCACTGCAGGCCCAGCCCGGACCCAACAGGGACCATCCAGGGCCCACAGGAGGCATCCTTGTATGCTGGGAACTGCAGAATTGGTCTCAGCTCTGCCACTGACTCAGTTTCCCCATTCACACCAGGGTGTTCTGAGGGCCAAAGAAGGCAATAAATGTAAAAGTTCATTGTAAACTGGAGGTGCGTCCGAGCAGGGAGGCTTTCCTGGCACTGGTCCACCAGGAAGGCAGGGGTCTGCCCCATTGCTACACCCCAGAGCAGAACCTAGAACACTCCTGCCCAGCACAAAGGACACCCCGGAATGAGGAGGCTAACAGAGATGCAGAGAGGTAGCAGGGGTGCGGGAGGCCTTCCAGGCGAGCTCCCCTCACAGGCCCCACAGCCCAGGGCTCCTACCCTCTCTACCTGACCTTCACTGCAGGGCCCATCTGAGGCGGGCCAGCACCCCAGCTTGCTCTCAGCAAGAAGGCAGAGGGTTGGGCCTTCTCCTCAGCTCTAAGCCCCTAGCAGTTTATGTTCCCAGTGACATCAAAAGAGAAATGGAAACTGTCAGTGTTTCTAAGGTTTTTGTCGCTTCAAGCTCATGTTCAAATTAATTCGCAGTTCAAATTATTTTTAGTTGATTTGTAGCGAAGGAGTAGAGGAGATGGCGTCAGTGAAATTCCGCAGACCACCCAGCTTTGAGAAGGGTATTGCTCTGCTAAGTCATTGGCCTGGCCACCTGCCCAGGTGCCTTTAAGAAGAACACAGTCTATCCAAGGATGAGCCTCTGAGAACCTCTTGGATACAGCAGACCCCCTGCACACCATGATCCTCCCACTGCACGGTGCTTTACTGTGTCCAGCTAAAGTCGCTCCTGGGCACTGTGAGGTTTACCAACATTTCCACTGATTATGAAAACATCAGGGCTCCATTTAAGGAAGATCCTCAGTTCAGAGCTGTCAACAGGACTGAATAGAGAAGATGGGTTTCGAGAAAAGTCGTGAGCCTCTCAGCACTAGAGGCAATCAGGGAGATGCCCGCTCTTTGTGGAAAAGTAAACAAAGAAAAGCAAACAATCAGCAAACAAACAAACAAAGAAACCGCAAGCCCTGTTTTCTTGTCTTGATGCTTTGGGCAAGTGTATTCTTCTTTATAAATCTCCTTTTCCTTTTTGTTTCTGCAGAAACCTCGGGCAAAGCCTTTAAAGGATCCTTTCAAATGACCACAGGCAGAGTTAGCTGTTCCCTGGGTGAGCAGAATAATGGCCCCCAAAATGTCCCCTTTCGAATCTCAGAGAACCTGTGAATATGTTACCTCAGATGGCAAAAGAGGCTTTGTTAGGAGTGATTAGGTTAAGGATCTTGAGACAGAAGCTGATCCTAGATGATCCCTCAGGTCCTCGTAAGGGACAGAAGGAGGCAGGAGGGTAGAGTCGGATTTGAAGATGGGACGCTGCTGGCTGTGAGGAAAGAGAAAGAGGCCTGTAAGCTAAGGAGTGTGCAGATTCCAGAAGCTGGAAAAGGCAAGGAAAGTGTTCACCCTGAGAGGTGCCGGCAGGAATGCAGCCCTGCTGACACCTGGACGTTAGCCCGGTGACGTCTGTTTCGGGTTTGTGATCCCTCATTTCGGCCACAATAGGAAATGAACCTTTGAGATTTTGGTGTCTCCATCACCGCCTCTAGCACATTCCACTGTAATTCTCTATGCGCTGATTTCCTAACTGGGTTCCCTGGGGTAAGAGCTGTGTATTAATTAGTCTTTCTCCCGTGGTGCTGGCACAGAACTGGGCATGGAGGAGGTGCTCGGGGTGAACGCTCTCCCAACGGGGCCAACATGTCACGCAGGAGCCGGCACCCAGACAACAACCCGGCCCACGGCCGCTTCAACACCTGCTGTGGTACTGCGGAGCGTCCCCTTTGGACCCCACTACTCTTCAGAGAGCTCAGTATTCATCTTTCTTATTATAAAGGTTTTCGAAAATCAGGATTTGTCTCACATATTTAATTATTATGAGCCATAGGTGTTCATAATTTTTTGTCTCTGAGCAAGCGTGGCTTTCCTGTCTGGGTCCTTAAAGCTTGGGCCAGGGAGTCAAGACACGGGCTACAAGACACGGGCTAACAGGAAGGAGAAGGGGCATGGAGAGAAGCCACCTTCTTAGGTCCCTAGAGCTGGGAAGATTTAAAACACTGCCTTGACCAGGTGCAGTGGCTCACGCCTGTAATCCCAGCACTTTGGGAGGCCGAGGTGGGTGGATCATCTGAGGTCAGGAGTTTGAGACCAGCCTGGCCAACATGGTGAAACCTTGTCTCTACTAAAAATACAAAAATTAGCCAGGTGTGGTGGCGCACGCCTGTGGTCCCAGCTACTCGGGAGGATGAGGCAGGAGAATCGCTTGAACGCAGGAGGCGGGGGTTACAGTGAGCCGAGATCATGCCACTACACTCCAGCCTGAGCAACATAGTGAGACTCCATCTCAAAAAAAAATAACGATAATAAAATAAAATACTGCCTTCAACTCAAATGTTCTGTTCAATCCTGGGAGCCACCATTAAGCCAGCGGAGAGAGTTTAGTAGAAAATAACTAGGGTAGAGGGCAGAAAGAGAGGTGCTGGGGCGAAGAACTAGAACCCAGCCACATGGAAACTGGATAAAATACCCAGGGGTGTCCAGCCTGAAAAAGAGAGGATTCAGGGTTGCTGGTTACAGTGTTGAACCAGTTAAAGGGGTGACACAAGGACGAGGGAGGAGACTTTGTCCTATGTGGTTTCAAAGGACAAAATGAGGACAAATTGGTAGGAAATACAGGGGGTTAGATTTTGTCTGTGTCCAAGGAAGACCTTGGTCAGCACCCTCCAGGGTCGGAGTGGCCACCACGTGAGCCATGTGCTCCCACCCGGGGAGGAGCTCAGGCTGAGACTGAGCAACCACAGCCAGAAGGAGTTCCAGCTTTTGATGGAGACAGGCATGAGGCTGGAAAATGCTCCTTCTACCTCACACAGTCTGCGGTCGGTCACCCCTGCCCTGGATTGCGCTGGGTGGGTGTGGGTGTAACCTGCTGCCCAGGCATTGGTCACATTGGCCGTGGCCTTGTGGAGCTGAGCTGCACTGGGAGGAAGAACCATCTGCAGGCATTGAGTTGGGTGGGTGCTGAACGCCCTGGGGTCAGTCCAAGTCCTCAAACAAACGTGTAATACCAGTCACCCTGGCAGCAGGCTTCTTGCAGCTTGTTCCTCCAGGGGAGGAGCCCCTCCCTGGCCCACAGGTGCTTCTTCGGGTTTTATTTTCCCAGCTGTCTTTGGAAAAGCTCAGTTATAGTTTCACTAATAGTCCTTACAGGAGGGCTGGTCCCTGCCCACCTGACGGGTCCCAAGTGTGTGTCCGGTCCACCCCTTCCTTCCTCTTCCTCTGGACACCCACACCTCCCCCTTCCCAGGGCATCCCCTCCAGGCCTTCTGGCCTCTCCCTCCTTCCTGCCCTTCCTTTATTGCAACTTGATGGCTCCGGCGCCCGTTCCTTCCCTGAGAGGTGGCCCATTGGAGGGCCCTGCGAGGTGACTCTCCTCTGAGAGGTTGATAATGCTGTGCCGGGTCACCTGGTCCTCCACAGTGGAGAAGGAGGGACCTCACAGGTCACACTGGCCATATTCAGGCTTCAGATACAGGATTAGGGAAGATGGAAAAGTGGGAAGGCATTTCAAGATGAAAATTCTGTCATGTTTGAAAGTGGGGTTCAGATCATCCCTCTGCTACTGACCAGCCGTGTGACTTTGAGGGAGTCCTTTCCCCTCTTGGGCCTTAGTGTCCCCATCTAAAATGAGGGTCTGGACCAGAGGACCCTTCCGACTCTGACACTCCGATACCCAGAGTTGCGTCTCTCCCTACTCCTCACTTTCCTTCCCCGTCCAGTCCACCTCCATCCTTTCAAAGACATACCTCATTTGTCACCTGCCCCTTTGCCCTCCCCCAGGCTGCATCTGAATGGCTGGCCCTGCTAATCCCACTCCTAACACTCAAGCAGCTGTGGAAAGGGCCCTTTCCCGGAGCGGTGGAAGAGGGTGCAAGGGTCTGCCCCAGCATCCCTGTCTCCATGAGCGTCCCCACTGCCCTCACCACATTTTGCAGAAACGCACCTTGGCTGGTTGTTCTCATGGCTCCGTTGGAGGAGCTCTGACCTCAGGTACAATAGCACCTGCTGACCTCATGTGTAACCCTAAATGCTACAGGGAGAGACCATGTCCTGGGATAGCCTGCCTCGCGGTGCCTTATGGGTGCCCAGCGGGCCTTCGTCACGCAGAGCTTTACAAGTCACAAAGCACTTTCTCACTCTGGTTGTTCCGAGAGCGCCTAATCCCGGCCATCCACAGGGGCAAGAGTAGGGTTGCAATAACCCAGGGACCTCCCATTGTTGGGCTAGGAAAAGTGAGATTCTGTGAGGAGGTGCCAGAGAATGTGCCTTCCCAGTGCGGGCAAGAACGTGGCGCCCACAAAGCTGGGGAGACAGGATGAATGAGGACCCCCCAGTTGCTTCTCACAGCCTGACCCCGGCCAAGTTCTCTCTAAAGTCAGTTCCCTCAACTGCAAAGAAAAAAGGTTCATTTCCAGGCCGTTGACATCCATGTGTCCCCTACTACCACTCTGTGAACTCAAGAACCTTCTCTGCTTCCCTGGGGCCCTTGGACCACTCAGCTCTTGGGTTGTCCTGAGGCTGTGGCCGCAGGGAGACCAGAGCCCCCTGGGCAGCTCAGAGACTGGGTGTGAGGGCCAGTGAAGGAACAGATGCCCCTGCCTCTATGGCTCCCCGGACCTCCCTTAACGAAGAGGCCTGTGGGAGAAGTGGGGCTCATCACAGGAAACCAGGCCACACAGCGTCCCGAGGGTGTCCTCCTCAACACAGCCCAGCACTCTGGACTCAGTTTATAGATTGCGTCATAAGAAGTCACTTAAATACCCAGCTGGAACCCGTCTGTCTCTGTCTCTTCCTTTCTTCCTGAAGAATTCCTGATTTTGCTCAGATTAACCAAGTGTTTCCTTTGTCGGGCATTTAAAGACTCTCTTTTTAGGCGGCGTGATTTCGTGAGAGGAGGTCAGCTGCAGTGTGCTGAGTCTGTATGTTCTGGAGAGGGGAAGCCCTGCCCCTCAACGCTTGGCTAAAAGGGCAGGGTCGGACTTAAACGGCCACCTGATGTTTAAAAGCTCAGGTGAGACGAATACTATTCAGGGAGAGATCCTGGAAAGAGACACGCAGCTCATCCACTCCTCCTGATGGCCTAAAATACGTCCTCAACCAAGCTGGACGTGGGGGCTGGGGTCACATGCTGGATAAAATCTGAGGCGACCCCGTGGAGCTCACGGCTCGGTTGTTAGGATGCCTGTCGCTGGGGACGTTTGGACCAAGTGACAAAGCGTCCACTGTGCAAGGACCCTGAGGAGAAATGCTCCTCCGGCCCCATCCCAGGGTTACCCCACCCCTCTCCCGCCCCTCACCCCTGCATCTGGCCATGTAAATGTTTGGTATCTCCTTTTCCCCACTGCCTGCTGGAAAGCTTAGAGGCCAAGGTGTGGCCCACTTTGGTGAGTTGCCCTCCCCATGCCTCCATCTCTGGCTGTCTCACCTCGGTTTCTCCTGCAGGCTCAACCTCTTCTCCCAGCCTTTAAACACTGAGAGCCCGAAACCTCTGCCCCACCCTCCTTCTGAATCTCTGCTAGTCTGGGCAGTTTCCTGCTGGCCATTGCTTCAGTTGCCTTCTGGATCAGCATCCTGATTGGCTGCGAGGAACAGACTCCCGCAGACGCTGGCCTAGCCTAGTTGGGGATGGCTGTGCTCATGTACCTGCCCACGAGCGAGTGTAGAGGCAGACCGTCCAGGGCGGTGTAACGCCTCCATGGCGTCTACCATCTGTGGCCTGTGGCATTTGTCCCCACGGCTGCAGCTCCTCCCACCTCTGCATTCCAGGCAGGGAGAAGAGTCGGACAAAACTGCATGCTAGCCAACTCTATCCCTTTAAAAAAATAATAAGTGGATATTTTTATTGCCTAGCATCCATATAGACAAGTGCATAAATCACGTGTGCTGCTGGCTGCAGGATCACAAAATGAATTTTGAGCTGTTCGCTTTTAGCCTCTTCCCTGACTCCCTTTTAGTCTCTCACTATTGCCTTTCTTCCTTCTTTGCTTCCTACTTTTGTATTTTATTTGTTTATTTATCTATTTTTGAGACAGAGTCTCATTGTGTCGCCCGGGCTGGAGCGCAGTGGCGGATCTGGAGTGCAGTGGCGCGATCTTGGCTCACTGCAACTTTCACCTCCCGGGTTCAAGCGATTCTCCTGCCTCAGCCTCTGGAGTAGCTGGAACTACAGGCGTGTGCCACTGTATCAAGCTAATTTTGGTATTTTCAGTAGAGATGGGGTTTCACCATGTTGGTCAGGCCGGTCTCAAACTCCTGACCTCAAGTGATCCACCCGGGTCAGCCTCCCAAAGTGTTGGGATTACAGACATGAGCCACTGCGCCCGGCCGCTTCCTACTTTTAATGTATTCTATCTTGTTATTATTATTTTTTAAATTGCCTTAAATCCTTTCTGCAGTCGGGAAGGGTAAGAATAAATTCACAAATAGGTAAACGAGTGGATGGGTGAATCCACTGTCCTCTGACATGACCAGGAAGCTGATTCGGACAGTCCCCAGTCCTGAGGACCACAGCTCCGTTCCAGACAGGAGGAAAGGCCTCCGAGGAGAGATGGGATGGGCTGGTCAGAGCAGGGTAAGCCTGGGGGATCGTCCACATCAGCCTGGACACCAGCTCGCACCTCCTCATCATCTGTCATCGGGTCTGCATCCACACTGCCAGCCACTTGTTCATTCCATCTGCTCGGTTTTAAGAAGCACAGCCATAATGCTCCTGTCTTCAGAGTCCTCTGCTGTGAGGAGCAAGCTCATCTTTCCCTTAATTTGCCAGGAAGGAAATGGCTTGTGCTGGGGAGAACAAGGTCTGTCATTCCAAGGACTCAGGTGGCGGCTCCGACAGCGGAACCTAGGCTCGTTAGCATTGGTTGGGCGGCTGTCGGGGCTGGGCACATCAGTGCTATATTGACATACGTGTGGTGGGCAGTGCAACAAGAGGGTCGGAAATGAGCCAAGGAGGACGCAAGCATGAACTGGGAACAAGTGTTGCCTGGCCGTCTCCGTTCCTCACGTCCTCTCTTCTCTCCTTCCTTCTTTCCCTTCTTTCCTCCCTCCCTCCTTCCTTCTTGTCCTTCTTTACCAGATGAGATGGGGTAAAAGATATATTTTTTTCATAGACTGATAGCTGTTGTAAGTGGTTATCTCATGTGATGTCCCCGCTATATGGACAGGACGCCGATTCCCAAAGGCAGAAGTGACTTTCTCACGTGATGTCCCCGCTGTATGGATGGGACGCCGATTCCCAAAGGCAGAAGTGACTTGCTAAGGTCCATGTTCTGGGTCTCTAGCCTTCCATGTCTTTCTTGAACCTGTTCATCGGGCTATTGGCACTTCTCTGTTCCTTCTTGGATTGCTCCCTGAGAGGAATCTGGGATGGGGGAGGTGACGAGGAAAGCAAGTTACTCAATGAGGTGGAGGAATGGGGCTCCCTGGATTGAGTCCACGTGCCCCTGTGTTTCTGTGTAACCTTCAGTCATGCAGGGCATTCAAAACAGAGCTGTTCCTTCATGTAATAATCAAGGAAAACACAATTGCTCTTACAGCTCCCGACCTTTAATTACACGTGGTGACGCGCTGGCAGCTGCTCCAGCCATGAGGACTGTGAGGTTGTTTGTTTTATCATTTCAAAGGCTACTCTGCTTTATTGTGGCATAAAATTTGGAAGTCTCTTATTAAAATGTACAATTAAATGCGACTTGAATAAATTGCTTTAGGCCAAAGAGAACTTTTCCCTTCTGCTTCCCGCACCCAGCCCTGTCCCCCTGCCACCCCCACCTGTTAGCTGCCTGCTTTCAAGCTCTCTGAACCTCTCTGAAAGGGAGGAATGAGGGGGTTCTTTGAAAAACAACCTTAGAAAGACAGGTGGCAAGCTTATGGGTTGGGCTCAGGCTGCCCTCAAGGCTGGACTGAGCCCGCGCACCCCTGTGTTTCTGTATAACCTTCAGTCACGCAGAGCATTCAAATCAGAGCTTTGAATAAGCACTGGCGGCTTCTCAGATCTGTGAGGCCAGGCGGGCTGGTCTTTTTTTTCTTTTTTGAGACGGGGTCTTGGTCTTTCGCCCAGGATGGAGTGCAGTGGTGTGATCCTGGCTCAGTGCAACCTCTGACTCCCAGGTTCAAGAGATTCTCCTGCCTCAGCCTCTCAAATAGCTGGGACTGTTGGTGTGTGCCACCACACCCGGCTGATTTTTGTATTTTTAGAAGAGAAGATGTTTCAGCATGTTGACCAGGCTGGTCTCGAACTCCTGACCTCAGGTGATCCACCCACCGTGGCCTCCCAAAATGCAGGGGTTACAGGGGTGAGCCACAGCCCCTGGCCCTGGTCTCTTGATAAAATAAACGAAACCCTCGCACTCACTCCCCTTGCTGATTCCCAGTCAGCCGTTGAAAGAAGTCCACGTGGCTCACCCAGCACTCGAGGGCCTGGTGATCAACTCCCTGCGAAAGCTCAGTGTCCCGCCACAGCCTCCCTTCCTGCCTCCAGGCCTTTGCTGAGCCCTGCTCTGCAGCTGGACGGCCCACCCACCCCTTCGGCCCTTTCAGAATCCCATTCACCCTCCAAAGCTCTGCACCTACACCCTGCGCCTCTGCTTAGTCAATCCTGGTGGGCAAATCTTTCCCTCCTCTGGCGCTTCAGGACACGTTGCTTAACTCTATGTTTAATTTTTTGAGGACGGGCTTTACTTTGGGGTGCTTTATGCTCCTTGTGTGTCTTAGTACCCCATGACTGGGCTCTGGGGGAGGAGGCTGAAGCTGGTTCCTGTTATCTCTGCAGACCTCGCGTGGAGTGCCCACCTGGAGCCCAGCCAATGGCCAGCAAGATCTGCTGGGACTTTGCTCCCTCTAGACTGTGAGTCTAGCCCCTCCCTGGAGTCCTACCAGCATGGCTGACCCCATGGCTGAAAAGGGCACATCGCTAGGGGGCTAATTCCAGGCAGTGGAGGCTCCTCTTGGGAGACACTGCAGGGGCTGGCATGGAGGATGAGCTCTTTAACATAGAATTCGGCCGGGCGTGGTGGCTCACACCTATAATCCCAGCACTTTGGGAGGCCGAGGTAGGCAGATCATTTGAGGTCAGGAGTTCGAGACCAGCCTGGCCAACACGGTGAAACGCTGTCTCTACTAAAAATAACAAAAATTGGCCGGGCGCGGTGGCTCAAGCCTGTAATCCCAGCACTTTGGGAGGCCGAGGTAGGCAGATCATTTGAGGACAGGAGTTCGAGACCAGCCTGGCCAACACGGTGAAATGCTGTCTCTACTAAAAATAACAAAAATTGGCCGGGCATGGTGGTGGGTGCCTGTAATATCAGCTGTCTGGGAGGCTGAGGCAGGAGAATTGCTTGAACCTGGGAGATGGAGGTTGCAGTGAACTGAGATCATGCCACTGCACTCCAGCCTGGGCAACAAGAGCAAAACTCTGTCTCAAAAATAAAATAAAATAAAACAAAATAAAATAAAATAGAGAGAATCCAAGGAATGTTTTTTCCATTATAAAACTTGTCAGCTGCAGAAAAATGTGAAAAAAAGACAAAATTATAGAGGACGGAAGGAAAGATGGCTCATATTCCTGTCCCCTCAGCACATGCCTGCAGGGTGAGGAGGGCTGAGCTCATCCCAGAGCAGCGAGGTGAGCTACGTGACCTGTTCTGTCCACACTGAACCAGGGACCAGCTTGCTTAGATTGGGTTTCTGTAGTCTTTTTAAAAAATATACAATGTTTTCAGAAAGGACTAATTTTTAATGTCATAGAACATTTCACCAGCAAAATGGTGGTCCTCAACTTTCTCCAGCATGATTTCATTTGATGCTTGATTTGTGTGTGTGTGTGGTAAAATCTACAAAACATAAAATGAATCAATTTTTCCAAATTTTTATTGTGGTAAAATACACATCAAATTACCTTTTTTTTTTTTCTTTTCTTTTTAGACAGAGTCTTGCTCTATCGGCCAGGCTGGAGTGCAGTGGCATGATCTCGGCTCACTGCAACCTCCGCCTCCCGGGCTCAAGCAATTCTCCTGCCTCAGCCTCCTGAGTAGCTGGGATTATAGGCACGTGCCACCAGTCCTGCCTAATTTTTGTAGTTTTAGTAGAGACGGGGTTTCACCATGTTGCCAGGCTGGTCTCGAACTCCTGACCTCAGGTAATATGCCTGCCTCGGCCTCCCAAAGTGCTGGGATTACAGGTATAAGCCACCGCGCCCAGTCAAATTTACTATTTTAATCATTTTCAGTGCACAGTTCCATGGCATTAGTAAGTCATATTTTGTGCAACCATCACCATCCGTCTTCAAAACTTTTTTATCTTTCCAAACTGAAACTCTGTCCCTAATTAAATACTAACTCCCCATCCCCACTCCTCTCCCAGCTCCTGGAAACCACCATTCTAGTTTCTGTCTCACTATTTTATGTACTTCTTATCAAAGGAATCATAAAGTGTTGTCCTTTTGTGGCTCTCTTATTTAACTTAGCACAATGTCTAAGGAAGAATTTTCTTCCTTTTTATTTTTATTTTTTTAAAGACAGGGTCTCACTCTGTCACCAGGCTGGAGTGCAGTGGTGTGATCTCGGCTCACTGCAACCTCTGCCTCCCGGGTTCAAGCGATTCTCGTGCCTCAGCCTCCCAAGTAGCTGGGATTACAGGCTCCTGCCACCACACTTGGCTCATATTTTTGTATTTTTAGTAGAGACGGGGTTTCACCATCTTGACCAGGCTGGTCTCGATCTCCTGACCTCAGGTGATCCACCCACTTTGGCCTCCCAAAGTGCTGGGATCGCAGGCGTGAGCCACCGCGCCCGGCCTTTCCTTCTTTGTTGAAGTTGAATAATATTCTGTTGTATGGCTGAACCGCATTGTGCTTATCCGTATGCCTCTGCCGGTGGACACGGGGCTGCTTCTACCTTTTAGCTATTGTGGATAGTACTGCTGTGAACACAGATGTACACATATCTGTTCAAGTCCCTCCTTTCAGTTCTTTGGAGTACATGCCCAGAAGTGGAATGATGGGATCCCGTGGTCATCTATGGTTAACTTTTCAATGAACTGCCACACTGTTTTTCACAGTGGCTGTACCATTTTACACCCCCGCCCACAGCGCACAAGGGTCCCAGTGTTCCACATCCTTGGCAACACATGTTATTGTCTGTTTTTTGTGCAGCAGCCCAAATGACTGTGATGTTGAGCATCTTTGCGTGCGCTCATTGGCCATTTGTATATCTTCTCTGGAGAAATGTCTGTTCAGATCCTTGGCCCAGTTTTAAAAGCGGCTGTTGGTCAGAGGGTTGCTTCTTCATGTGTGAACTCCTCTCTCCCCCACCCACTGCTCCCAGGCTCGACACTGTGACCAAACAGCCTCCTCGGGATACTCATGACTCCGAACACATCATTGTCTTGAGGAAGGGATGCTGGGGGCCAAGTGCCGTCTTACGAAACTTGCCTTTGGAGAAACACCACTAATTACCGGGTTTGGCAGGACGTGAGTCTGGGAGTTGTCACTGGGGATTTTAAGAAGGTGACTGTTTGCTTCTTTGTCCCATGATTATTATTCTATATATTTTTAGTGTTTCTGGCTTCATTCTTCCTGTATGAGGATGGTGTGTAGTACTTTATAGAAACCAAATGTTACCCCTTTGGGATAAGTAGGAATAAGTCATTTCCTCAAAGACTGCTTTTTTCCTGCTTACAAAGCGGCAACAACCCTGTAAACAGGGAAAGATGGGAGTGGGAGGGGCATTCCCACTTACAGGGCATCCGTGATCAAGCCCTGAGCTGGGCATTTCACACACGATTCTCCTTCTAATCCTTTCATCAGTCAAGTGGGGCAGGTTGTTATCTGAGCTCACACATAGGGACAAGGAGGCTAAGAGTGGCAGGTCAGGGATGGACAGGGCTGGGATTTGGAAACCATCAGGGAACCTGAGCTCCTTCTGTGACAGGAAAAGCCCTTTTGCTCCTGCTGAGTGCTAGGCAGGCGTTAGGGGCCTGTTTCAAGAAGAAATAGCCTCCCCTCCCCCTCCCCTCCCGCTCCCCTCCCCCTCCCCTTCCCTCCTCTCTTCTCTCCTTTCCTCTCCTTTTCTTTCCCTCCTTCTCCACTTGACATTGACTCCACTAGACATGTCGCTCAGTCTATAAACATGTTTCATTCTTTACCATTAAAAAATTCTGTGTGGTGTACATCCTCCGTATGATATATGATGGTGGATACATGTCATTACACACTTGCCAAAGCTCATCGAATGACAGCACCAATCCCACATGGGCCTTACGCTGGAGGCTGATGGTTCATGTGTTTGAGCCCCTCAGAGTGGGTTCACTTCTGTACACCAGCAGCTGGCTCAGGGCCTGCCGCTTACCGGATGCTGTTATTGAGTGAATGTGGGGCTCCCCGGCAACCCATCAGGACGGTTGTGGGGAGGGCCTGTGTGGGGCAGTTCCAAGGGTGCAGCAGAGGAGAAGGCTTTGGAATGGATGGGCCTCACATGGGCAAGGGCAGGCACTGTGGGGCCCAAAGGGTGGAGGAGAGCCCAGTGTGGAGGGCCCAGGGAGGCAGGTTTCAGTTTAAGAAAAAGATGTAAAAAATAGAACCTTATCGAGACCAGCCTGGGCAACATGGCCAAACCCCGTCTCTACTAAAAATACAAAAAAGTTAGCCAGGCCTGGTGGTGTGTGCCTGTAATCCCAGCTACTCGGATGAGGCAGGATAATCGCTTGAGCCCGGGAGGCAGAGGCTGCAGTGAGCCTAGATTGCACCACTGCACTCCAGCCTGGGAGGTAAAGCAAGAGTCCATCTCAAAAAAAAAAAAGAACCTTGTTTTTATATTTCAAATAGTTGTTCTAATTACTTACCGGATGTAATTCAGCAATGCATGTTTGTTTTAATGAAACATAAAACAACACATAGTTACAAACACCCTTGTTTATCACTGCTCCCTGCCCCCACTGCTGTGACAATTTTGTATGTGTCCTTCTAGATCCTTCTCTATGCATTTATATATAGATACAGAAAAAGACACCGTATGTGTGTGTATATATGTGTGATGCAAACACACACGGACAGACACATACCATATAGCGGGGTGAAATTACTGTCACCTGCATTGTTCTTTCTTGTTCCTCTTAAGCTGTCAGGGAAAGTTTTCTATAAAACTGAATATATCCACAGAGACTCAGGTGGCCGAATGCTCCAACACAGTCCTGTTACGAGAGGCTGTCTGCGTGCCAAAAGGGATCCCTGTGTGTCTTTGAGATGCGCTGCTCTGAGGAACAACCTAAAATTCCTCCTTCAGAGAACAGCCAGGACCCTGGGAATGAGCTGGGGACCACTGGCTGCCCCTTGGCACCTTGGGGATCTCATGGCCTTTTCTGCTTCCTGAAGGGAGAGCAGATGGAGGGGCACCCGGGTAGGAGAGAGGTGGGAGGGAACCAGGAGGAGAAGAGAGCCCTGGATGGCCATCTGAGGCTGACTCTGAGGGCACCGAGGGCCATTCAGTGGGAAAGCTGATGTTTCGTACCATCTTCTGGCTTTTTGTGTGATCATGATTGACAAATAGAAAGACTATTCTCCTAAATCTCCCATGTGTTAAGGTATAACTGAGGAGTTGTACATTTACGTCTTTTTTTCTTAAGCCAGTAAGTGCAATTGTATTATATATATTAATCTGTGACTTGCTTTTATGCTTCATACGTCTGATATGTTTTTCTTCTGCAATTAAAGATGTATCTGTCTCATCTTTTAAAACTGGCTGTTTGGTATGGATTTTCCTGATGCGCGCAGTCACTGTCCTGCAGCCAGACATCTGAGTTGTTCACGGTGATCTGTGGCTACCAGCCGTACTGCCTGGAGCATGCTTGAACGTATCGCTTTGTGCACATGCACCATCGTGTCTGTGTATGTGAGGGTTTACACATTTTGAGTTTCTTTTTTTTTTTGTAGAGATGGGGTCTCACTCTGCTGTCCAGCCTGGTCTCAAACTCCTGGCTTCAAGGGATCCTCTCGCCTCAGCCTCCCCAGTCACTGGGATTACAGGCGTGAGCCACCGTGCCTGGCTTTTTGAATTTTGATAGCTATTGGTCTACCAGTTTATATTCCCATCAGCTGAGTGTGAGACTGCCATCATCCTTACCAGCCCGAGGCATTCTCCATCTTTTTTATTCTGCCAGGGGACGTAACGGTGTGGCCACAGCGTCCCCACCCCTGAGGGGAAGTGAGCAGGGCTCATAAGGCCAGCTGTGGAGGGTGCTGCGGAGGGGTCTGCCCCACCGAGGTGAGGCTGGGTCTCATGGCCTCCAGTGCCCGATTCTGTGTTTGTTTACTACAATAGAGACACACTCGAGGGCGGGAGAGAGCAGAGTTCCCTGAAGCCCTGGGGCAACCCTGGCTCTTCTGGTTCTCCCGGGGGGGGGGCTGGAAAATGAGCCCTGAGGTTATAGGGCCTGCGGCTGGTAAATCAGGCTTTTCCTTTCAATAATAATAGATGTCCTCTCCCCTCATTAGTGGAACAGAACGGCTGTTCTGGGGGCTGAGGGGGTGCTGCCTTGCTTCCTCTGTAGGAGAAGGTGCTTCTCCGGGGAAGAGAGGGCTCCATGTGCGGAAACCCGGAGTCCTGCAGCCCGATCTCCACAGTACCCCGGCCTGGGGGACTGCGCCGTCCTGCATGGCCTGGTTACTGCGTGGAAACCCATGTGCTGTCACGAGAGCCAGAGAGCGTCCTCTGTGAAGGCTGGACGCCCCCCACAGCACACTTCCTACAGCATGGCTCCACCTGGGCCTCTCCCTCCTCCGAACGCCCCCCACAGCACACTTCCTACAGCATGGCTCCACCTGGGCCTCTCCCTCCTCTGACACTCCTGGTGGCTCCCTACTGCCTCGAGAGGACGTTACTCTTCCGGAGTATCCCAGTCCTCAGTGAGGCCCTGCCACACAGCCTGGGCTCCAGTCCTCGGTGAGGCCCTGCCACACAGCCTGGGCTCCAGTCCTCGGTGAGGCCCTGCCACACAGCCTGGGCTCCAGCACATTCTCCTGCTCACTCTGACCGGATGGTTTTTCTTTACCCTCTCCCCTCACCTTCCAGAGTCTGCTCATCTTTTTTTGAGACAGACTCTCGCTGTGTCCCCAGGCTGGAGTGCAGTGGCGCGATCTTCGCTCACTGCAACCTCCGCCTCCCGGGTCTAAGCCATTCTCCTCCCTCAGCCTCCCGAGTAGCTGGGACCACAGGCACACGCCACCACGCCCGGCTAATTCTTTGTATTTTTAGTAGAGACGGGGTTTCACAGTGTTAGCCAGGACGGTCTCGATCTCCTGACCTCGTGATCCACCCGCCTCGGCCTCCCAAAGTGCTGGGATTACAGGCGTGAGGCACCATGCCCGGCTGAGCCCTGAGGAAGGGTCCGTCAGTGACCCCACTCCTCCCATCTTCTCCCAGCCCCGCTCTGCGTCAGTCTGAACTTCCGTCCGTGGGGGTTATGTACCCGAGGACAGAAGCCAGTGGTGCGCAGATAGCATGGAGCCCACAGGCTGGGCTTGGACTCTGGCTCTGTCACTTAGCATGTGGCTGCGGGGAAATTAGTTAACAGGCCTGGGCCTCAGTTTTTCTGTCTGTGAAATGGGGGTCATTACTGCCACTCACAGGACTATTTGGCGGATCAGTAGTTTTCAACCATGAGTGTGTGGTGCCTGTGTGTGTGTGTGTGTGCGTGTGTAAACTCTCCCTTCCTGGGGACATTTGGCAATATCTAGAGACATTCTGTTTGTTACTTTTGGATCGGGGGATACTGCTGGCATCTAGAGGGCAGAGGCCAGGGATGCCATTGTGCCTCCTATGACGCATAGAACAGCTCCTGCAATGAAGAATTATCTGCCTCCAAATGTCACGTGGTGAGGCTGAGATAGCTGGTGGAGGTGAAATGATGGACAGCTGCAGTGAGGTACCCAAGGGGTCTCTGGTTCCCAGCAGGTGCTTCCCAAATAGCCATCTTTAAATGTAGCCGATTCATCCCTGTGTTGTCCACCACTCCGAGCACAGTGCCTGACACAGAGAAGCTGGGTGCTAGGATTAGGGAGAACGAAGAGGAAAAAGAGGGATATTCTTATTCGTGCAGATTCAATGGAAAGAAAGTTAAAGTGGCCAGGTGCAGTGGCTCATGTCCGTAATCCCAGGACTTTGGGAGGACGAGGCGGGCGGATCACAAGGTCAGGAGATCGAGACCATCCTGGCCAACATGGAGAAACCCTGTCTATACTAAAAATACAAAACTAGCTGGGCCTGTACACTGGTGGTGTGCGCCTGTAATCCCAGCTACTCAGGAGGCTGAGGCAGGAGAATCACTTGAACCCGGGAGGCGAAGGCTGCAGTGAGCCAAGATCGGGCCACTGCACTCCAGCCTGGGTGACAGAGTGAGACTCTGTCTCAAAAACAAAGAAAAAGTTAAAGTACCTGATTTGGGAAGGTGGAGGGACCAGGGCTGTAAGAGGACAGGTGTTCTCCAGGTGGGAGCAAGGCTGGTGGGTGAAAGGATGGAGCCGCAAGCTGTGTGGAGCCACTCCAAGCAGTGCCTGCCCCTCCTGGGCTCCTGTTATTTAATGGACAGACACTTTTTGTTTCTGACTCTGAATCACGGTGCCACGGTGAGGAGGAATGTGGCATGATTCAGGCTGTAGGCCTTGACCATGGCAAGCCACCCAAGCAACTATTTCAGTAATAACACTATGCACTTTTATATCTTCCTTTCATCGCAGATCTCAAAGCACAGCGCAAATATTAATTAAGCCTCTTGGCACTCCATGAGGCACTGTGTGTAAATATCACTCTCCCCACTTAACTGAGAGGGTAAACTGAGCCAGGCGAGGGCAGGCCGGCTTCAGCCTGGGGCAGCGCAGGCCTTGTTGAGGCTCCGTCTCGGAGGAGAAGCTGGGGTTTGGAAGCCTCCCCACCCCTCCAACTACGACTCCTGTATCCTCTTCCCCAGGCCCTTTTGGGGATACCACAAATAGAAACAGCGTTGTCCCCACTGGGGAAGGGGGCAGACAGAGGCAGCAGGGTGTGGGCTGTAATGCACAGGTGAGGGGCATAGGGAAGCTCCGCAGGCCCAGATAGGCCCCTTGACTGCCCGTCCCCAAGCCAGAGATGTGTGTGCCTGCACCTCTCAGGGCAGCAGTAGTGGCACAGACCCCAGCATCGCAAGGAAATCAGAAATGCTGTTTTTAAAGGGGACACGGTGGTCATAATTATATTTTTCCTTGGAATCTAAAATAAATGCTTCTTCCAAAATGCTAACAACAAGTGAATCATGTTAATTGTCTGTAAATTTAAAGCCAAATAAAAAGTTTAAAATAAAAAAGAAATTGAAGAATACATGAGTTTTCTAGAACCACAGGGAGAAGCACTTGCCAATACTTCCAGGAGCAAAGAAACTCCCTTGAATCCTGCCCCATGCCTCTCTCAGGGTCCTTGTCCGTGTCTCCTTGGGCGGGGCAGGGCAGCAGCGGTCCACAGTCACTTAGGGAGGGGGCTACGGGGTCGTTGTAAACTCCCCTCTCACAGCAGCCAAAGCAGTGAAACACTGGGGAAAAGAAAGAAAGAGGAAAACGTGTCCTGAGCTTTTAAACACAGCTGAAGCAAACCCCTTACATTGAGGGATGCCAGCTGTGTGTCCCCTGTAGTGCCAGCCCAGGACATCCAGGCGCTGCACCGTGGCCCACAGTCCCCCCTCCCAGGGCCGACACTGCCCTCTGCAGTGACTCACGCCCGGGATAGTTTAAATACCGGGACAGCTCAGGCAAGCCACACTCATGCTGCAGCCTTGAGCCGTCCCTCATCCTCCTCTCAGGCTCCCTCTTGTCCACGGCCGGCGGGCGCCGAGCTGCTGGTAAGTAGGCGAGCCACCCCCTCCCTCCTCTCTGCTTAGAGGACCCGGCCAGCCCCTTCCCATTTCTGCTGGGCCTGCTCCCCTGGGAGACCCCAGAAGGGGCAGGGCTGCCATGTGCCTGGGGATGCTCTCGGGACAGGGCCAGGAGAAGCCTGAGCTTGGAGGGGTGCAAGCCTGTCTCCCTCACTGCCCGGACACCAGGACCACCAGCCACTCTGCTGAGGCCTCAACAGTCTCTTGGCCCCTTGCCCTGAGCAGCTCATGATGTCGTCCTGGGGTGCTGAGATGTCTGAGACCAGCAAGTTGGGCTGAAAGTGGATGAAATTATCACCCGCTTGTCACTGGATTGACCTTTCTGGAATCTAGATCCACTGGGGGAAGAACTTTTCTTTTTAAGGCTCGGATTATTTGAGCCTGGGCTGTCTTTCCTGGCACTTACCCTGGTGGCCCCCAGTGGTCTGCCCCGCATTTGGGTCTGTCCAAGATTTTCCTTCATGGGGGTTTCCCAGGCAAGAGAGCTGTCTTCTTTACAGACGCATAATTCCTGCAGGTGTGACTTCAGCAGATGTGCCGGTCCCTGGTTTGCAGTTCCAGTTTGGAATTCAGACATGGGCTCAGCGTTGTTCAGGCTCTAACTGTGTGGCTTAGGGGACACTATGCCGGCAGTTTCCCCTCTCTCCCGCTGGAAGGGCCGGCCTCTGTGGAACCTGGCGGCTTTGAGCAGGGAGTCAGAGCAGGAGATGCGTTTGTGATGAGGGGCGTGTGGATTTGAAATTGTGATGGCTGCACCTTGACCTGTGTCTCTGCTCAAATGGAGAGGCAGGACCTGGGCCAAGAAACCAACTGTGGAAAACCAGAACTTTCAAGACTCTCCCACCCCTGCCAAAGTGCAAGAACCATTCCACCTCCCGGGCCAGGGCGTCACCTCAGTGCAGCTGCACTCTCTGGGATGACACGTGTGCTCCAGCGGCAGGTGCCGGGTGCCTGTCTGCCACGTGCCAGCTTCTCCTTTGAGGTTATCTGGGATACATCACTTTATCTCGGGCAGCTCTCAAATGTGCTGGTGCACTGGCTCCTTAATTTAGAAGTTCTCTAATGGCTGGCACTTCCTTCGTCCTGCATAGATTGAACATCTGGGGTAAATTCAGGGCCAGACAGTCCAATTTGTCTGTGGTCTTGAGTCAGCTGGGCGGGCTCAGCAGTGATGAGGCAGGCATGTGAGAGGGGTCAGGGCCAGGGGAAAGTTCTGGATAGATTCCGCAGAAAGTCAGGTCATGGAAGCTTCTTCCCAGGGCTAGGGAACACTCCCTTAGCTTGCTCAGTAAATGGAGGGGGTGGTGAGGCGAGGGAAGGAGTAGATCCAGCCATGGAGAAATAAGAAGAGATGGGGGAGAAACTGCCCCAACTCAGTCCTGCCGGTAAGCAGACTGTGATCATACATGGCAATTTGCTGCCCTGAATCCTGACCACGAAAGAGTCACTGCTGCTTCAGATTTCATGCCTTCTCTTGGCTTCGGGACACAGAAATTAGAATCTGCTTCCGATGCTTTTTTTGGATCAGGGGCTGATCCATTTCTCTCTACTTTGGGATCCCAGGTGCCCACCTGAGAAGGGGGCTGTTTCTAGACTGTGGCTAGTCTCATAAGAGCCCTTTTGGGGCAGTTCTCCGTGTTCTGCTGGGCGATTTGTCAGTGTCTCCTGCCACCCTTGCCAGGCTAATGACAGTCCTGCTCTGGCCTCTGTAGGAAGCCAAACCTGGGAGGATCCCCAACAGAAGGGCTGAAAAGGAATTGCGCTTTTTAACCGATTTTCTTTTTTAAAACAATAAGCAACATTTTGGCTTTGAAGGGCTGTGAGAGACGAGAGATGGGGTTCCCCACTTGATCAAGGTGAGGGTGAGGGTGTGGCCAGTCTGGCTTCGGAGTTCAAGGAGGCTTTCTGTTTGGGGTGGAATATTCCCAAATCAGGGGCCTGTGACCTCGGCCCCAGGTCCTGCCTTTACATTTGAGCAGAGATACAGGGAAAGGTGCAGCTGTCCCACTTTCAAATCCACACACCCCTCATCACAAATCCATCTGCAGCCCTGACTCCATCTCCAGCCTTGTTGTTGAGATTACAGGGGTCAACCCCTTCTGGTGACCCCCCGTCCCTTCCCTCCCTTCCCTACAGTCCTCCAGGAGACCCAGGTGGAATTGAACAAACACTGGCATCAGAGCAGCCTTAAAGAAGGCATCCCTGAACCCACGCAGCCTGGTAGTCGCTAGAAGCACTTGCCCTTGGCGAATCATGCTGGGCAGGGGGAAGGTGGATTGTATGAACCTCAGTTGATTTAAGCTGGGGGGTGCAAAACCACCTCCTCCCCAGTCCCGCCCTGCCAGGCATGTGGTTGACACGGTCCCGAATCCCAGTGATGAGGCTCAGGGGTTCGCCAAGCTCTGTAGTTAGGGGCCCTGATCGGATGTCAGAAGAGTCTCTAACGGACCGTGTGACCTTGAGCAAGTCCCCTCCTCCCTGGGGACGCCCTCAGCTTTCCCAGCTATAAAGTGAGCAGACGGTTTGACTAGGTGCACTCAGCTCTTGCACCTCTGATACTCCAGGCTGTAAGTACCATTTCTGGAAGCAGCTTCTATTGCCAGGTTCAACTCAGCACAAACCACAGTTCCCGATGGGGATGCAGAGGGGCTGCTGAGAGAAGTATTGGTAGAGGCTGGGGCCAGGCCTGTGGCAGGACCTGCGGCCTCCCCCGTGCTGGGCCCTCTTGTTCTCAGCGGTCAGCGACGAAAGGTCCAAGCCTGGGTACTCGGCTAGTCTAGACCTCACATGGTGTTTCTGAGCATGTTCTGTGGACTCCTGCATTGGAGTCATTTGGGAAGTTTGTAAAACATGCAGCATCCTGGGCCCCACTGAGATCTAGGGATCAGGATCTCTGTGGGCGGAGTCTCTAGAGATTCTGATTTTACCCAACAACAAAAATAACGATCGCCACAAAGATTTATTGGATCCTCACTTTGTGCCAAGAACTCACCCAAGTGCTTCACATGCATTAACTCATTTAATCCTCACAGCAGCAACGCTATGAGGTCAGTTCTGTTAAACAAGCCAGGCGATTTTATGTGCTGCCCCAGGAGAGGGGACGTTTGGTGAGATGGGGAGGTCTGGAGGCACCGAGGCCTGAGCTTCAGGCCAAGTCTCTCAGGCAGACCTACTGGCCTGAGCCCCCATGAGCGCGTGATTGAGGACAGCACCCGCTGTGGGCAGTGGGGACAGATCCCGGCTGCTCCAAGCCTGACATCTTCCTCGGGAGCCCTCAGGCTGGTTGGGTGACATCTCTCCGTAGACGAGGCCACGACTGGGTAGCCAGGGAGAGACAGCCGCTCTCTGGGTCTCAGTTTCCCCGGGTGCACTGGGAGGGGGCAGGACCAGAAGCTCCCGGAGGCCCCTCCCAGTCCCTGGGTTCCAGGCAACAGGTATTGGCTGCGTGCAGACATGCTGATTACTGAGTGGGATTGCCCTGGCTGGGAAACTTGGAGGCAGGTGGACCTGAAACGATGGGCACGGGTTCCTCAGGCCTCAGCATGAAGCCGGAGCCAGGCCGGGCGGCCCTGCTGGAGGTCCAGCAGGTCCTCTGCGAAAAAGAAGCGAGGAGCATGACGGGCTTCAGGCCAAATTTCCTTCCTGCCTCACATCAGAAGATAGCAGAGCTCCAAGGGCCCTTGGAAGTCTTTACTGAAGGGGAAATTGAGGCCTGGCGAATTGCCCGAGGCTCACACTTCAACTTAGTGTCCACCAGATTAGAATGTTGGTGTTCCAGGCTCCCTCCAAAAGTTATGCTCTGTGGCATTAAAATAAGAAGGAGTCTCCTTCCAGGGAACCTCGTGTTCAGGGAATGTGAACGATGGTATTAAACTAAAAACGTCCCAACCCACCAACCAACCAAGCCCAGGGCTTCGAGGCTAATTATGAGTTTGCTCATGAGTCACGGTGCTTCTGCTGAGACCCGAAGCCGGAGCGCCCTGGTTCGTGCGCTTCTGCTCACGGGGAGGGACTGCATCAGAGCGCCCAGGTGAGCTGTCAGGTTGTCCTTCGGTTTGTCTGCTCGGCTTGCTGACTTCATGGGCCACTGATAGACGCCAGGCTATTCCCCCTTCCCGGGAGCTGGACAGGGGCTGGACTGAGTCACTGAAGTGATTGAGGACGCTCTCGGCTGCCTGGAGAAGTTATAATTAGGGCAGCTTTGTGGCCCTTTAACCGCCATCTGTCACAGCTGCCAAGCGGCTCCAGGCAGCGTGGGCTATTAGGCCTCCATGTGCTGGGCTCCTGGAGGCTGCGGCCACCGCGCAAGCTGGCACTACGTGCTGAGAATCCAAGGGCCCAGCTGTCCGTCCCGGTTCTGTGGCCCCTCCCTCCCCTGCGGGCTTTGCAGCTGGGTTTGAGGGGAGCTCTTTGGAGGTCCTGTGGAGCCCTGGGCGCCAGCCACAGCAGTCAAAAGTGCTGGAAAACAGGAAACTGCTGCATGTGGTGCTGGGGTGGGCTTTGCAGATGTGAGGATTTATAAAGAGGAAAATCTGCAAATTCTTGCAATATTTGTCATGCTGAGTGTGGTCCATTTTAGACAGTGGTGGCCCTGTTCCCGTAGGGAATTATCTCTGCAGTCCTCCCAGGTCAAGAGGCACCTTCCCCTGGCACAAGCCCTTCCTGGACTGGCTTGATGCCCCTCCCCAGCTGGGGGGTGTAGACTCAGAGAAAGCCACATAAAGATGGGTCCTCAGAGGGTGCCTCGTCCTACACTGCCATTCATAGATGGGAAACTCAAGATTGCCCTGGGCTGGCCAGGTGACGTACACTTAATTTAGTCTCTGACACTTGGGCTGTGACACCATTTTGAAGCACGTTGGGTATATGAGTGTATATTAAATATAAGCGCCAGCTAGCTTGTCTCCAGGAGCAATTCAAGCTCCACCTTTTGTACATCAGCCCAGGCAGTAAATATCTCACATACACTTCCACCAAAGAGATGGGCAAACCCACTGTCCACACAGACCCCTAAGAGCACAGGCACCGTTGTCTTGGTGGACAGATTGTTTTCTCATGCCCTGGAACTCAGCCTTAGAATCCTAAGATCTTAGGAATGGACAGGACACCAGTTGTCTTCCAGTCGAATACCCTACCAGGCGTGGGAATCTTCTCCACAGCTTGCTTACCAAGTGGTTGCTTTAGCCTCTGCTGGATGGCTTCCAGTGACAGAGCTTACTCCCTCTGTGAGGTTGCCCATTTTGACTCTGGATAGGCTGTCTTCCGCGGTGAACTGAAATCTGCTACTCTGTGACTTCTGCACCCGTTTGACCTCTGGAGCCACACTGAGCTGGCTGCTTTCTGTATCCCGTGGCAGCCCTTCAGGGATGCTAGAAAAGTGACTATGGCTCCTCCCAGCATCTCTTCCTCTGGTTACGGATTCATCCACAGCTCCTTCACTTTAATTTTAATTTAATTTTTTTCTCACCATGTCTTAGGGTGCTGACACAGTTCCTTCAATGGATGCTCAGATGTTCTGCTTTCTAGACCCCCTCACCATCCTCTAGAATTCTTCAGGAAGTCAGTTTGTCATTAGCCTTTTGAAGTTCAGAGTGGAACTGAGCCCAGCACTATAGGTGTGGCCGTGTCAGGGCAGTGTAGGGTGAGACCATCACCTCCTTTTTTCCACATGTAATACTTCTATTAATCCAGTCTCAGACCACACTAGCTTTTGTGGGCAGCCTCTTTCCTTTGTTATCGTTAGTAAAAAGTCCTAAGTCTTCTCCTAGGGTGAATATTGAGCCACTTTTTTTGTGTGTGCACTCTCTTTAGGCAGCTCATTTTCTGTTGTCAGCTTCTGGACCTGACATTTATCGATATAAATTAATTTTTTTAGATGTGTCCCTAGCGTAATCTGGCCCCATTCCTTTGCATCTAGATGCCATTGGACAGGTATTCTTTTTCCTTTCTTATTTCCATTGTTCTATATACTTAGTCAAGTTCTTAAAGGAAAAGTATAACAGGTCAGGGCTTGCATAGGCTGTGAACAAATAAAAAAATTAAGGTCTCAGCTGGGCACGGTGGCTCACGCCTGTAATCCCAGCACTTTGGGAGGCCGAGACGGGTGGATCATGAGGTCAGGAGATTGAGACCAGCCTGACCAACATGGTGAAACCCTGTCTTTACTAAAAATACAAAAGTTAGCCAGGTGTGGTGATAGGCACCTGTAATCCCAGCTACTCAGGAGGCTGAGGCAGGAGAATGGCTTGAACCTGGGGGGTGGAGGTGGCAGTGAGCAGAGATTGTGCCATTGCACTCCAGTCTGGGGGACAGAGCAAGACTCTGTCTCAAAAAAAAAAAAAAAAAAAAATCAAGGTCTGTGTGGTTGGGGAATGGGCTTAGGTTTTTATCTCAGAGTAAACTTGTTGGGGAAGGGCAGGGAAGGGATGCGTGGGGCTGAGGCCAAATTGGGAAGCCTGAGTTACTCTGAGACGTGGGCCAGGCTCCAGACCCCATGAATTCAGAGCCACAAACAGAGACCAGAGAAATACCTTCTTTACCCAACCATTGACGGCTTCTATGCCATCATTTGAAATTCCTTTCTCTGACTCAAGAATTTTGCTCATGGAAAGGGAGGCATAGCACTAACACTCAAAGTGCTTCCCTAGGGGTCTGGAGACCTGGCTTTAAGCTCAGAGGCCTTTCCTTGCTTCTTGCATCCCCATAAAGTGATGGAAATGAGTGGCCGGCAGTGACTGCTGAATCTTCCGGGAGTTTGGATCTTTGAACCTTTGGTGGAAGTTGGAGATACTTTCACATGTACACAGAAATTCTTAGTCCCTTGACTACGAATGCCAAGACCAGAAACACTTTGAGGCCCTCCTGACTTTAAGAGTCTATAGGGTCCATGCTGTGGACAAGCATGGAACAACGACACGCATTTGCACAGCACTGGCCGGGATGGCCCTGCATCCTTTCCCCGTTCGTTCCTCATAACAGCCCCAAGAGCGGGGCAGGAGTTACCATCCCCTCTTCACACACGAGGGAGCTGAAGCTTGCAGGCCTCAAGCTTCATTCAAGGTGAAACTACTGGTGATCCTTTAATATTCATATAGGGACTAGCACCCATGTCCCATATCTCTACATTTTACACACACACGCACGCGCACACACACACAGAGTTACATATGTCATTGTCATCAGTGATTTCAAACACCAACATTTCCATGAACTTGCCTCCATTTTCAGAACATCACCACGTCTGACCTACCATCTTTTAGCTCAAATTACACCTCAGTAGGTTTTCTGGAACTTACTCAAGGACTCCCCAGTGTTTCTTGTGGAAACTGGGACTTATACCCACAAGACTGGCTTCAGGCGTCAGCTAAGCCACAGCAGCCTCTCCCAGCAAGGCAAGACGTGGTACAGACATGTCATTTCTTTTTCCTGGGAGGGTGGTTTGAATTCGACCTAGACGAATCACAGGTGAAAGGGCTAACAGAGGGCTAAGTGGTGGTTGGTGGTCATGGGCTGGGCAGGGCAGGCCCAGGCGAGGGTGAGGAAGAGCTGCTTCCACTGTAGACTTTCAGGCAGATCCTAGCTCTGTGGTCCTAACTCTGCTGCTGCACCTCCCGGCAGGCCACTGTCTTTGTGGCCTCATCATCTTCCCCCAGGTTCAGCCCTATTTATTTGTTCCCATTGTCTCCGTGTTCCTCCTGACAAGGCTGTGTTTAATCAGCACATTCAGATGATGTGAGGGATACAGAGATGAATAAGATACAGTTCCTGCCCTAAGAACCTGTAGGTAAGTAGGTAAGATACAGTTCCTGCCCTAAGGAACCTGTGGGTAAGATACAGTTCCTGCCCTAAGAACCTATAGGTAAGTAGGTAAGATACAGTTCCTGCCCTAAGGAACCTGTAGGGATGAAAGATGAATTCCATGTCCATGGAAAGCATATTGGCTGGGGAAGGAGACAGACACGACACAGTGGATGCCATCCAAGGCCACCGTGGCATGGCCAATGATGGAGACTGGGAAGATGACTTCATGGAAGGGTAACTGATTGACTCACGGAATCTGGGAAGTGTCCTAAAGGTGATTGCACTGGAGCTGGACTTGGAAGCATGGGACAATTTTGTATAAGGACAAGGCGCACTCCAGGTCGGGAGAATTGCCTGGGCAAAGACATGGAAGCAGAAGGGCAGGGGCAGAGGTGCAGAGGCTTGCTGGCAGGAGCAGATGGAGCATGAATTCAGCATGTGATGATGGGGTTCAAAGCCAAGCCAGCGTTGGCACTGCAAGTTGATGTTGGCTTAAAACTTGCCAGTGTTGATTAGGGGACCCTGACTAACGTGTGCTCTCTCCCCCTGCAGAGGCTATGCCACTGAAGCATTATCTCCTTTTGCTGGTGGGCTGCCAAGCCTGGGGTGCAGGGTTGGCCTACTATGGCTGCCCTAGTGAGTGTACCTGCTCCAGGGCCTCCCAGGTGGAGTGCACCGGGGCACGCATTGTGGCCGTACCCACCCCTCTGCCCTGGAACGCCATGAGCCTGCAGATCCTCAACACACACATCACTGAACTCAGTGAGTCCCCGTTCCTCAATATCTCAGCCCTCATCGCCCTGAGGATTGAGAAGAATGAACTGTCACACATCATGCCCGGGGCCTTCCGAAACCTGGGCTCGCTGCGCTATCTCAGCCTCGCCAACAACAAGCTGCAGGTTCTGCCCATCGGCCTCTTCCAGGGCCTGGACAGCCTCGAGTCACTCCTTCTGTCCAGTAACCAGCTGGTACAGATCCAGCCGGCCCACTTCTCCCAGTGCAGCAACCTCAAGGAGCTGCAGCTGCATGGCAACCACCTGGAATACATACCCGACGGAGCCTTCGACCACCTGGTGGGACTCACGAAGCTCAATCTGGGCAAGAATAGCCTCACCCACATCTCACCCAGGGTCTTCCAGCACCTGGGCAACCTCCAGGTCCTCCGGCTCTATGAGAACAGGCTCACGGATATCCCCATGGGCACTTTTGATGGGCTTGTCAACCTGCAGGAACTGGCTCTGCAGCAGAACCAGATCGGGCTGCTCTCCCCTGGTCTCTTCCACAACAACCACAACCTCCAGAGACTCTACCTGTCCAACAACCACATCTCCCAGCTGCCGCCCAGCATCTTCATGCAGCTGCCTCAGCTCAACCGTCTTACCCTCTTCGGGAATTCCCTGAAGGAGCTCTCTCCGGGGATCTTCGGGCCCATGCCCAACCTGCGGGAGCTTTGGCTCTATGACAACCATATCACTTCTCTACCCGACAACGTCTTCAGCAACCTCCGCCAGTTGCAGGTCCTGATTCTTAGCCGCAACCAGATCAGCTTCATCTCCCCGGGTGCCTTCAACGGGCTCACGGAGCTTCGGGAGCTGTCCCTCCACACCAACGCATTGCAGGACCTGGACGGGAACGTCTTCCGCATGTTGGCCAACCTGCAGAATATCTCCCTGCAGAACAACCGCCTCAGACAGCTCCCAGGGAATATCTTTGCCAACGTCAATGGCCTCATGACCATCCAGCTGCAGAACAACCAGCTGGAGAACTTGCCCCTCGGCATCTTCGATCACCTGGGGAAACTGTGTGAGCTGCGGCTGTACGACAATCCCTGGAGGTGTGACTCAGACATCCTTCCACTCCGCAACTGGCTCCTGCTCAACCAGCCTAGGTTAGGGACGGACACTGTACCTGTGTGTTTCAGCCCAGCCAACGTCCGAGGCCAGTCCCTCATTATCATCAATGTCAACGTTGCTGTTCCGAGTGTCCATGTCCCCGAGGTGCCTAGTTATCCAGAAACGTCATGGTACCCAGACACATCAAGTTATCCTGACACCACATCCATCTCTTCTACCACTGAGCTAACCAGCCCTGTGGAAGATTACACCGATCTGACTACCATTCAGGTCACCGACGACCGCAGCGTTTGGGGCATGACCCAGGCCCAGAGCGGGCTGGCCATTGCTGCCATTGTCATTGGCATTGTTGCCCTGGCCTGCTCCCTGGCTGCCTGCATCGGCTGTTGCTGCTGCAAGAAGAGAAGCCAAGCCGTCCTGATGCAGATGAAGGCACCCAACGAGTGTTAAAGAGGCAGGCTGGAGCAGGGCTGGGGAATGATGGGACTGGAGGACCTGAGAACTTCATCTTTCTGCCTCCACCCCTGGGTCCACGGAGCTTTCCCGTGATTATTCTTTCTGGCCCTAGAGAAAGGTGTGCCTACCTCTTCCTGACTGGCCTGATTCTCCCGTAGAGAAGCAGGTCGTGCCGGACCTTTGTACAATCAGGAAGATAGATCCAACTGGCCATGGCAAAAGCCCTGGGGATTTCTGATTCATACCCCTGGGCTTCCTTCAGGAGGGCTCCTCCTTCAAATCCTCCCCACCTGTCCTCCAAGAACAGCCTTCCCTGCGCCCAGGCCCCTTCCTGGCCTCGTAGACTCAGTTAGTCCACAGCCTGCTCACTTCGTGGGAATAGTTCTCCGCCGAGATAGCCCCTCTCGCCTAACTATTATGTAAGTTGATTTCCCTTCTTTTGTTCCTCTTGTTTGTGCTATGGCTTGACCCAGCATGTCCCCTCAAATGAAAGTTCTCCCCTTGATTTTCTGCTCCTGAAGGCAGGGTGAGTTCTCTCCTCAAAGAAGACTTCAAACCATTTAACTGGTTTCTTTTTCTTTTTTTTTTTTTTTGAGACGGAGTCTTGCTCTGTAGCCCGGGCTGGAGTGCAGTGGCCCGATCTCAGCTCACTGCAAGCTCCGCCTCCCGGGTTTAGGCCATTCTCCTGCCTCAGCCTCCGGAGTAGCTGGGACTACAGGTGCCCGCCACCTCGCCCGGCTAGTTTTTTTTTTTTTGTATTTTTAGTAGAGACGGGGTTTCACGGTGTTAGCCAGGATGGTCTCGATCTCCTGACCTCGTGATCCGCCCGTCTCGGCCTCCCAAAGTGCTGGGATTACAGGCTTGAGCCACCGCGCCCGGCCTTAACTGGTTTCTTACGAGCCGTCAAGCAGCCTGGGTTTGGAGATGCTGTGAAAGAGAGAAGGAAAATCATGCCGCTCAGTTCCTGGAGACAGAGCCGTCATCAGCATCTCACTTGTGATTTTTATCTGGAAAAGGAAGGAAGACCCCAACACAGCAAGCTCAGCCTTTTAGAGAAGGATCTTTCCAAACTGCAAACTTCGCTTTGAAAACTTTAGCCCTTTAAGGAATGAAATCATGTAGGATTTTGGAATTCTAAAAACATTAAAATCAGCTTATTGGTACAGAATAGAGAAAGAAATCTGGTGCCTGGGGGTCCTTGTGTTCACCCCTAGAGTTCTGTTTTAAAAATTTTAATTGAAGCGTATGTGCAGAAAAGTGGGTACAGCTTGGTGGATTTCCACAAACTGAACATACCTGTGTAATCAGCATTCAGACCCAGACACAGAGCATCACCAATATCCCCCATCCTGGGCTTTTCCCAGAGGAGACCGGGGCTTCTGGAGATGGGCTTACCTAGGACCTGCTCCCCGTGAGCCAGGACGGTCCCCCCACAGCCAGCCTGTGCAAAGGCCCAGTGGCCAGGGGTGGAGGAGAGTATGTGGGTGTGGACAGGATGGGAGACTCCGGCCTGCACAGGAGATCTGATTAAATCTGGAGACCCTGAAACCTGGGGCACCCTGGCTGGCCAGGTCAGAAGCATCCTGACTGCAGAGGTCCGTGCAGCCACACCCCCTTCCCTGCCAGCAAGCTGTCTGCGGCTCGTCGGAGGCCCCTCCGCCTGGAGCCTTTTATGGGCATGACATGCCTGTATCTGTTTTTAATTTTCATTCTTCACTTAGGGGAAGTGAAATAGCTCAGAGATGAGATCCTTTAATTGAAAACCAAGTGTAACGGAATCCAGTGTCTTTCTAATATGGTAAAATTCTCCGTCAGCATCACAGTCAGCTGGCAGCTAAACTTCAGCATCTCACTTACAGCAGGCAACACGGGGGTACAACGACGGGTCACACTGGGTCTGGGGGCTCCCTGGAGCTCCTCTTGCATGTGGTCTGGTTAGGAGTTGAGTTGTTTGCTCCCGGGTTAGTCTCCTCCTCGAGTCACAGTCACACGAATGCCTGCTTTCTCTGGCCTTCCTGCTACAAACATATTCACATGGCGCTCAAGAAGTTAGGCTCATGGCAACATGTGGCTTTCTCCGGACAACTGGCCCAGTTTACAGTGAAATGGAGAATTTCGGGTCTCCATGTCTGCCCAGGAAAGAACTTCGGCTGACTCCGCGGGGACTTGGAAATCCACCACCAATCCTGACGGGCTCTGATGAGTTCCCTGCTCTGCAAGACACTGTGACATCCCCCAGGATCGGAGCACAGCGCTGGCCACGTTTCCCTTCCAGTTCCTGCACAAAAAACGTCCAGAGGGATGTTTGCAAACTCTAGTGCACTTTGTAGCTTTTCACTCTCTGTCCCAGGGAATCTAGGAGAGATGAGGCCGGTCAGAGACAAGAGATGTCATCTCCCCATGGCAAATCTGGGTCCCCAGGGCATTTCCAAACTATTGGTAGTACCTGGAGGACGTGCACCAAGCCTTGCCAGGGCCAACAGGAAGTGAGCCCAGAGCATGGCACATGAGCGTCACCCGCTGATGGTGGCCTGCTGTGCCTGGTGCCAACAGGGGCAGCCCGGCCCGTACCCCTCCAGACGGGAAGCATGGGTTTGCCCACATTCCTCGTCTCCAGACCTGTTGGGTGCTCCTGTGAGTGGCCCCCACATGTCTCTGTGCATAGGCACAAGTGGGCCAGGGCTGGAGAGACGTGGGAGGCCTCCTCACCCAGTGGGCCCTGCCAATCTTAACCCAGAACCCCTGGTATTCCTGGCAGTAGCCATGACATTGTAACACCTTCCTCTCCAGCCCAGAGGCTGACCTGAGGGCCGCTGTCCTCAGAGGACACCACCCAGGAGCACCATAGGTGAGGGGTGAGGGCCCCTTTATGTGAACCTCTTGCCTCTTCCTTTCTCCCATCAGAGTAGTTGGATGGAGCCATTGGGCCTCCTTTTCTTCAGTGGGCCCTTCAACCTCTCTGCGCCATGTTGCCTGGCTGGGGAACTACAAGAAAAGCTGAGTGGAGTCTCCTTTCCAACAGGCTGATGCATTTGCTCAATTCTCAGGGCTGGAATGAGCCGGCTGGTCCCCCAGAAAGCTGGAGTAGGGTACAGAGTTCAGTGCACTTTCCCCCTCTGTTTCCAGCTCCTTGACAGTCCCACGCCCATCTGGATTGGGAGCTGGGAGTCAGTGTTGGAGAAAAGACAACGAAAGCCAACGAGAACCACTATTTTTTAAGAGGGCTGACTGTGCACAGGTACCCTTCAAAGCACTGGGTGTGGATTCTCTCTCTAGCCCTCAGCACCCCTGTGGTAGGAGTGCCACCTCTACCAGCTTGTGATGGGGCACAGAGGCACTTGCTCTTCTGCATGGTACTCAGTACGCCGGGAGTTGTATTTATCTCTCCGAACTTTGTACAAGGGCTCATGGCTTGTCTTGGCTCGTCATTAAACCAAAGAAAATGGAAGCCATTCCCCTGTTGCTCTCCAAAGTCTTGGTCATCGGAACCTCACTTGGCACCATATAGATCAAAAGCTTTGTAACTACAGGAAAAAATAAACTCACCCACCCCTTAAAGAATAGAATAGCTGGCCCCTCTCATGGGAATTGGGCTGTATGTATATTGTTCTTCCTCCTTAGAATTTAGAGATACGAGAGCTCTTAGAACTTTTCATGGATACAATTTCCACAACCTTTCAGATGCCAGCGTAAAGCTGTTGGGAAAGAATTTCCAAACTCAGGAAGTTTACAGAGAACAGACAGCTAGAGATAACTCGGGAACCAGAGTTGGTCGACAGATGTTAGATGTATCCTAGCTTTTAGCTACAAACCACTCAAAAGATTCTGTCCCCAGATCCCACAGTCAGAACTGGTTCTGGGTGGTTGGGAAGGCAGTGGTGGGCTGGGAAGGAAGCCACTGCTGTGGTTCAGAGGGGGTGGGCTGGCAAGCCACTTCCGGGTAAAACTCCTTCCGCCCCAGGTTTCTTCTTCTCTTAAGGAGAGATTGTTCTCACCAACCCTCTGCCTTCATGCTGCCTTCAAAAGTAGATCATGTTTGCCTTGCTTAGAGAATTACTGCAAATCAGCCCCAGTGCTTGGCGATGCATTTAGAGATTTCTAGGCCCTCAGGGTTTTGTAGAGTGTGAGCCCTGGTGGGCAGGGTTGGGGGTCTGTCTTCTGCTGGATGCTGCTTGTAATACATTTGGTATACAGAATCAACAATAAATAATTTACATGGGCTGTGTGTGCTCTCTATGTGTCTTGGGTAGGGGGTCTCACACCTGTGGATTCTGCTCTTGCTATGTTTGTGTGAGGTTGGGCTGGACAGATCCTCACAGAAAGCAGATTCTGGGCTGAGAATAGGCCTTTGGAAAGTGAGTGGGAGGCCAGGCACGGTGGCTCACACCTGTAATCCCAGCACGTTGGGAGGCCAAGGTGGGTGGATCACCTGAGGTCAGGAGTTCAAGACCAGCCTGGCCAACATGGCAAAACCCCATCTCTAGTAAAAATACAAAAATTAGCTGGGCATAGTGGTGTCTGCCTGTAATCCCAGCTACTCGGGAGGCTGAGGCAAGATAATGGCTTGAACCTGGGAGGCAGAGCCGAGATGGCACCACTGCACTCCATCCTGGGAGACAGTGCGAGACTCCATCTCCAAAAAAAAAAAAAAAAAAGAAAGAAAGAAAGAAAAGAAAATGAGTAGGGACCAAAAAGAAAATAACAAATGGTATCTATAGGCCACTGTGACTGGAAAAGACCTGAAGAATAAGTTCAACCCATTTTATAGATGAGGAAAAGGAGCTCAAGACAGGAAATGAATGTCCTATAGTCACCCAGTAAGCCAGTGGCTGAGCCAGCCCTGCAACCCAGGCCTCAGGCTCCCAGGCTAGTTCTTTTATGCCACCAGGAAGGCACTGACGTTCAGTCAGCATTTGTTCAAAGCACACGCGTGTATGTACACACACACATGCACGCAGGCAGGTGGCAGGACTAGCTTGCACACCTCTGGACTCCGATAAGTACTTAGCACCAGGCTCAGGAAGTTCCAGGCTCTCAAGCGACACTGTCTGAAGGAAGGTGACTCCCTCCAAGTGTCCAGGCATCCCCAGAACTCCCTCAGGCCTCTGGGTTCCAGGGGTGCCACAGCTGCTGGTGCAGGCCCAGCAGGTAAGAGAGGGGTGATCTGCTGTCCCTGTCCCTTTATCTCACGATTATACCCAGGAAAAGGGCTTCCAATCATATTTACCTGGACTCTTCTAGCGCCTTAGATCCCTTCTGCCAGGTGGAAGCCTGTCTTAGGAGATGAAGCCCGACAGGGGTCAGTCATGTTCACCATATTACGGGGCTCGGCCCCTTCGATGAGCGGGGGGGGGGGCTTGGTCCTTCCCTAGCCACTGAACTTTAGTACACTCGAACAGCTTTCTGGAATTTTGGATAATGGGGAAAGGAGTTAGAATCTCCATCCCTTCTCTTTCAGAAAATTCTTGGAATTGTTTTATTTGTTTGTTTGAGGCAGAGTCTCGTTCTGTTGCCAGGATGGAGTGCAGTGGCGCGATCTCGGCTCACTGCAACCTCCGCCTCCTGGGTTCAACCGATTCTCCTGCCTCAGCATCCCTAGTTGCTGGAACTACAGGCATGCACCACGACGTCCAGCTAATTTTTGTATTTTTAGTAGAGACAGGGTTTCACCACGTTGGCCAGGATGGTCTCGATCGCCTGACCTCGTGATCTGCCCGGCCTCCCAAAGTGTTGGGATTACAAGCGTGAGCCACCTCGCTTGGCCAATCCTTGGAATTTTTAATGCAAGTCCCCTTCCACAGATGTTTCACCCTACACACACACACACACATGCTCTCTCTCTCTGTCTCTCTCTCTCTCCTACCTCCCCAGGCCTTCTGCCACACCCATTCCGCAGACCAGAATGCAGAGGCTTGTAGAGATTAAATCACTTGTCTAAGGACTGACTAGTTAGTTGAAGAGTCAGAATTCAAACCCAGATCTGTCCAATGCCATATTTCTCTTGTTCACCAGGCCACGCTGACCAATGGACAAACGGTGTTGCTGGAGGTGAGTGTGGATGGCTTGAGAACCTTGAGTACAGGGCAGTGCCAGGCTCTTCCCAGACCTGCTTGTGAGTGCCCCCACGCAAGCCATTTTTCCCAGCCACTGTCCCGCCCTTGCCAGCCTGGGGGCCACCGAGGGGGAGCTGGGCACAGGGGGAGCTTTGTTCACCGCCTTTCTCCATCCGAGAGGCTCCTGCTCTCCTCTGCCAGGTGCATTTGTGGTATATTGCCACTGAAACACACTTCCTTGCCACACCCAATTAGACCTTTGCAGTTTGGCTGATGCAATCAGCTCACGTGCAAAAGAAACATTATTTTGCACTCATAAAAAGTGTGAGATAAAAATACCATGCAATGAGTGAAAAAGCCATCAGTCTACTTTAAATGGTAGACTCCTGGCACTGAAACGATGTTAGATTTGCTCGTCCAGGTCACTTCACCCTGCACACCTTCACACACACACTCCTACGCTCTCACCACACACCCACACACCCTCACTCTCACACTCAATGCACACACACACCCACTCACCACACACCCACACACCCTCACTCTCACACTCAATGTACACACACACCCACTCACCACACACCACACACATACCCCGACACACCTCCTGCACACACACACACCCACTCGCCACACACCACACACCCATACACACTGCACACACACCCACTCACCACACACCACACACACCCACACACCCTCACTCTCACATTCAGTGCATACTCACACCCACTCACCACACACCACACACACACCCCAACACACACACCTACTGCACACTCACACACCCACTCACCACACACACCACACACCCACACACCCTCACACTCAGTGCATACTCACACACCCACTCACCACACACCCTCACACTCACTGCAGACTCACACACACTATGCTCTCACCACACACCCCCACATACCCTCACACTCACAGTGCACACTCACACACCCACTCACCACACACATATACCCCGATGCACTCACACTCACCTACTGCACTCACACACACACCCACTCACCACACACCCACACACCCTCACACTCACACTCAGTGCATACTCACACACCCACTCACCACACACACCACATACCTACACACTGCACATTCACACACCCACCACACACCCCACACACACACTGCACACTCACACACATCCACTCACCACACATCACACCCACACACACTGTGCACACTCACTCACCACACACATATACCCTGACACACTCACCTACTGCACACTCACACACACCACACACCTTCACACACACACTGCACACTCACACACATCCACTCACCACACACATCACACACCCACACACACTGTGTACACTCAGACACTCACCACATACATATACCTCGACACACTCACCTACTGCACACACACCCACTCACCACACACACCACACACCCCACACCCTCACACTCACTGCACACTCACACCCACTCCTATGCTCACTACACACCCACACACACTCAGTGCACACTCACACACCCACTCACCACACACACACCCTGACACACACCTACACACTCACACACACCCACCACACACCACACACTCACACATATATGCTGACACATTCACACCTACTGCACACACACCCACTCACCACACACCCACACTCACTGCACACTCATACCCACTCACCGCATACACCCTGACACACTCACCTACTGCATGCACACGCATTCACCACACCCCCCACACACTGCACACTAACTGCACACGCACACACACACCACACACCACACACACCACATGCACTCATACACCCAACACACTCATCCCTCACCTATCCACACTCACCATACACACACTGACTCGCACATACAGCCAAACACACACATTCACCACACAGTTACATATACAACCCCCCACCACACATGCACACATACACCCCACACACACCACACACACCATCCCCACACACTCATCACACACACCCACACACATTCATCACGCCCACACACACCACTCACAATCACACACATTCACCACACACCCACCCCCACTCATCACACATTTTCTCACACACTCTCATACTACACACACACACCCACTCACACTCACCACACACACCCCTATACCCATTCACACACCCACTCACACACCCACTCACACATACACCCACTTACACACACACCCCACACCTACACACATGCACTCACCACACACCCCTACACCCACACACACATACACCCCTATACCCACTCACACACACACCCACTTACCCACTTACACATCCCCCACACCCACACACATGCATTCACTACACACCGCTACACCCCCACACACATACACCCCTATACCCACTCACACACACACCCACTTACACACACACCCCCACACCCACACACATGCATTCACTACACACCCCGACACCCCCACACACATACACCCCTACACCCACTCACACACACCCACTCACACACACACACACCCCCCACACCCACACACATGCACTCACCATACACCCCTACACCCACACCCACACACCCCTACACCCACTCACATACACCCACTTACACACACCCCACACCCACACACACGCTCACCACACACCCCTACACCCACACACACATACACTCCTACACCCACTCACACACCTACTCACACACCCACTTCACACACACCCACACGCACGCACTCACCACACACACACTTCGCGTGTCCTGCAGCCCTGGTTCCACACCTCCAGAGACGGGAAACTCCCTCCCTTCCAAAGCCGCATCTTTCATCCTGGGACAGCCCTGAGTGTGTGAGCGCTCCTCTCCACATTGGGCCCCAATTCATCTCCCTATAGCTTTTCACCCTTCTAACTCAGGAAGGGGTTAGAGAATTCATTCATCAAACAAACACAAGACAAAGCAACAAATCCACAGCCCTCTTGGAATGCCTCCGGGCGCTGAGAGCAGAGCAGGGGCCCGAGGCTGAGGGCAGGCTCCCAGTGCTTCTGCCTCTGCCCACAGGGGTGGGTGTGAACGTGGACCCCATCCCAGGCCTCACCAACCCAGCCGCCTGCGGGTGTCTCTAGGGCTTGCTGTGTCCCTGGGGTCCTGAAGGTACCAACCCTGCGGCCTCGGTGGGATTTTGGCCCCGCGAGGGCTCTGTAGGTGGGAGGAGTTCAGGGTCGTTTTGTAATCTTCAGAGGCCTTGCCAAGGCCGTCTCCCGTCCTGTGACCCGGGTGACATTCTGGGACGCTGGGGCCACGTGAGGGGAGGAACCACTGCCTGGAACTTTGATCAGCGCTGGGGCTGGATTGAGCTGACCACAGGCCACACCAGACTCCTCTCTGCTCCTCAGGAAGACAGGGCAGCCCGGCGCCACCCGCTCGGCCTCACGGTAGGCTCCTGGGCTCGCTAAAGGGCTCCTGGGTCTGCAGGGACACGGGGGCAGGAACGGGAACTTGCGGTCTCCCCGTTTCAGAGCGTTCCCCAGCTCCAGGCAGGCTGCCGTTCCAGGGGGCCCCCGCCCTGGGAGGAGAAGTCCCCTAGGTGCTCGGCCAGGGCCCTGCTGGGAAGAGGCAGGAGGCAGGTGGGGCGGGGGCGGGGGTTGTGAGATGAGAACCAGCCGGTCCCGGCCTGCAGGGAGCTAGTAGTGAGTAGAAGATAAGCAGGGTGACCAGATGTCCAGGTTGGCCTGGTTCTGCCTAGTTTATACTTGTCATCTTGGCATAACAATAATAAATAGTATTACTGATTATTTATTAATATTATATTAATACTAAATATTATTAATTAAGATAATTATTGTTGTTTTTCGAGATGAGGTCTTGTTATGTTGCTCAGGCTGGTCTTGAACTCCTGGCTTCAAGCGATCCTACCACCCAGCCTGCTGAGTAGCTGGGATTACAGCGCATACCACGGCACCCAGCTCAGGCCCGAGGATGACTAGCTCCTCGTTTCCCTCCCAGAAGCCTGCTGGCTCATATGATAAAGTTTATGGTCATATAAACCTGCGGGGAGCCACCTTTTATTGAATATTCAGTATTTGCCAGGCACTGTGTTAAGGGCTTTGTATTTACTCTCTTATTTAGCCTCTCTATTATCCAGTGGAGTGCTAATTTTAACCCTGAGGGCAGAGGTGATAATTAACGGTGGAAAACCTGAGGCTTAGAGTGTTGGAGTGATTTGCCCAAGCCCACATGGCTCGTAGGTGATGGCATCAGAATCTGATCCCAGTTTGTGGCACTGGCAGAGCTGACGTGTTTTCCCCTGCTACTAAGCAGGATGAGAGTCAGGCCTGAGATGCGAAGTCACTGACAGCCACCAAACACATTCCCTTCAATTCAGCACACAGAGCCTGGCTGCCTTCTCAGTGCCCAGCCCTGAGCCGGGTGCTGGGGTGCAGAGCTGCTTGCAGAGACGCCACAGCAAGGCTGCAGTACCACGGGCTCACTCGGATGGGTGCAACTGAATAGAAAACAGCGGAAGAGCGCAACATTCAACACAGTACAAGAGGGATCTGAGGACCCAAGAAAGGGTCGGGCGCGGTGGCTCACGCCTCTAATCCCAGCACTTTGGGAGACCAAGGCGGGTGGATCACCTGAGGTCAGGAGTTTGAGACCAGCCTGGCCAACATGGGGAAACCCCATCTCTACTAAAAATACAAAAATTAGCCAGATGTGGTGGCAGGTGCCTGTAATCCCAACTACTCGGGAGGCTGAGGCTGGAGAATCGCTTGAACCTGGGAGGCGGAGGTTGCAGTGAGCCGAGATGGCATCACTGCACTCTAGCCTGGGCGACAAGAGTGAAACTCTATCTCAAAAAAAAAAAAAAAAAAAAAAAAAAAAGAAGAAGATAGTCAAGGAAGGCTTCATGGGGGAAGTGTGACGTCCACTGGCCTGAGAGGGTGGGTATAAATTGGGAGGGTCGCACAGTGCCCAGTTCACAACCGCCTCTTAGTTCAACCTGTCAGCTGTCGTCTCTTCCAGAAGCTAACACGGCTGATAGATAAGCTCCCCTGGGCCTTTGCAACATCACTTTCAGGAAGGAAAGAGTCAAGTAAGCCCCTACTATGTGTGTGGAACTGTGCTGTGCATTTTACACATTTATCTCGATATTTAGAATAAAATAGGTTTCAACCTTACCGCAAAAGTGATATGTTTCTCTCGTAAAAATGTGGAACATACATTTTTAGGCAGAAGGAAAAAATAAAAATCATCCACGATTCGCTTTTTCAGAAGTAATGACCACAATTTTTTTTTCCTTTGAGACAGAGTTTCATTCTTGTTGCCCAGGCTGGAGTGCAGTGGTGCGATCTCGGCTTACCGCAACCTCTGCCTCCCGGTTTCTAGCGATTCTCCTGCCTCAGCCTCCTGAGTAGCTGGGATTACATGCGTGTGCCACCATGCCCAGTTAATTTTTGTATTTTTGGTAGAGATGGGGTTTCACCATGTTGTCCAGGCTGGTCTTGAACTCCTGATCTCAGGTGATCTGCCCGCCTTGGCCTCCCAAAATGCTGGGATCACAGGTGTGAACCACAGTGCCAGACCCCACCACAAATATTTGGTGCATAAGCTTCTATTGTGTTTTCTGTGCACAAATACACCTTAAACATGGAAAAGTAGCATTCCGAGACTTCATATATTTCACTTAAGATATTGCAAGCATCTTGTCAATAAATACACATCTGTAATAAATTTTCTTTTTGTTTAAAATTTTATTTTTTATTCTATTTTTTTTGAGACAAGGTCTCCCCCTGTTTCCCAGGCTGGAGTGCGGTAGAGCAATCACCACTTACTGCAGCCTCGACCTCCCGGGCTCGAGCCATCCTCCCACCTCAGCCTCTCAAGTAGCTGAGACTGCAAGCATGCACCACTGTGCTTGGCTAATTTTTATAATTTTTTTGTAGAGCTGAGCTGTTACCATGTTGCCCAGGCTGATTTCAAACTCCTGGCCTCAAGCGATCCTCCTGCCTCCGCCGCCCAAAGTGCTGGGATGACAGGCAGGAGCCACTGAACCCAGCCTATAATATAGTTTTAAAGATAGCGGAGAAGGTTTCCATTATCTCCGTGTAGCATGATTCATGTAACCAATCCCTCATGTTGGACATTTAGGTTGTTTCTATTTTGTTGCTGTGGCCTGATGCCTGTTACCTCATTTAAGAGCCACAATAGCCCTAACAATGCTATGATTGAGGTATTATGATGGTTATTGTTATCGTGGTCGTTCTGGGTTTACAGACGCCGAGGCTGGGGCTCTGAGAGGTGGCTTCACTCCCTGGGACACAACTGGGCCGCAGATGGGGTGGGCTGGCCAGGGCAGGAGCAGAGGCTGGGACCCGGCGCAAGCCCGACCGCCTCAGCCATTGGACTTATGTTGCTGGACTGAGAAGAGAGGGGACCAGGTTTGGGGAGCGGCAGGTCTCAGCCATTGGACTTATGTTGCTGGACTGAGAAGAGAGGGGACCAGGTTTGGGCAGCGGCAGGTCTCAGCCATTGGACTTATGTTGCTGGATTGAGAAGAGTGGGGACCAGGTTTGGGCAGCGGCAGGTCTCAGCCATTGGACTTATGTTGCTGGATTGAGAAGAGCGGGGACCAGGTTTGGGCAGCGGCAGGTCTCAGCCATTGGACTTATGTTGCTGGATTGAGAAGAGCGGGGACCAGGTTTGGGCAGCGGCAGGTCTCAGCCATTGGACTTATGTTGCTGGATTGAGAAGAGAGGGGACCAGGTTTGGGCAGTGGCAGGTCTTCTTAGAGGACCAGATGAGGCAGCCAGGGACTCTGGACGAGTCTCAGAAGCCCCTCTTTGTGCTTCCAGCTGAGCTGGAGCCCAAGTGGCCAAATCCAGGCCCGCTGGCGAGGCAGACATCCGTGGAGCCAGCGTCGGGTAGCAGTCCCTGGGTGTCTGGGGCCAGGGTTCTAGGCCCCATTCTAGGTCCCATCCGCCTCTGGAAGAAGTGAGGCTTAGCTCTGTGGTGGATGACAGACTGGCTGGAGGCATGCACAGAGATGTACCCTCCCAAGAGCAATCTGAGGAGAGGAAGGAGCTCGTTTGCACCCAGCCAAACCCTCCCTCTCCCCCCAAAAAAACCATTTAAAAAGCCAGACTTCTTGGCTTGCCGAAAGTGTGGAACATTTTTGTGGGCATTTGCTGGTCTTATTCCCAGACGAGGAGCAGAAAGCCTCTGGCTGCCGCCCCGCTGTGGCCCTTGGGACCAGCCTCCATGGTTCCCAGGGAGGGGCGCTTCCGTCTCCAGAGCTCCCCAGTGACCTGCTTTCTTGAGGGCAGGCTGGGGAAGCGGCCCAAGTCCAAAGCCTCCCAGCCAGAGCCCTCAGAATCTGTGCTCCCCTAAACCTTCTAGCTCTTTCCCTTGGCTGGAGGAAAGCGCTAGGAGGAGTGCTGTGGAGCGGTGTCTCACCGGCCCACAGCGGGGTGGTTGGATGGTCTCATGGGTTTCTGCCTAGCGAACCCGTAACTGCTTCAGCACAGAGCTGGGGCTGCACTGCTCGGAATATCGGGGTCACTAACGTTGCCGAGCACCTGCCGTGTGCCAGGGCCTGAGCTTGGAGCTTTTCATGCATTTTCTCATTCCATCCTCACAACATCCCCACCAGGAAGGTAGTACTGTGCTCACTGTTTTGAAGAGGAGGAAAGTGAAACACAGAGAGGTTAAGCCATGCAGTCAAAGCCACAGAGCTAAGCTGGAGGGGAGTTAGGATTGAACCCAGGCTGTCTGACTCGTCGCCACTCCAGAGTGAGGTGAGGGGGCTCGGGCGGGGCGTGGACCGTCTGCAAACTGTCAGTGTTCTGCGCCCTCACTGTGAAATCATCCCTGCCTCCCCGCCTCCTGCCCCAGTAGACCCAGGTAAGAGGGGTCTTGCCCTGAACTTAGAGGGCCCTGTTCTGGCCCTCCTCCCCCCATGATACCACCTCCAAGGGGTGCCGGCGGCACATGCCCATCTGGAGGCTGTGCCCCCATTTTAAACCACGGTCTGGGTACCCAGAACCCCAGTCTGTGTGGGCTGCCTCCCTGGGTCCGTCTTCCCTAGGTTGACCATGCCCCAGAAGTGCACAGTCTTCGGCCTGTGGGGTGCCGAGGGGCGATGTGTGTGGGGTCTCCACTCACAGTGCAGGAGAGTCGGGGGGAAGAGAAGGGAACAGACAATGGGTGGAGTTCCAGGTAGACGACGTTCTCCCTGGGACCTGCAGGTACGAGGAGGGGGCCTGCCCACCCCACCCACTCCACTGCCCTGGGACAGCCTGGTGGTGTCATGGCAAGGACCCCGCAGAGCCCGGGCTGTCGGGACTGGCCCTGGCCCCTCGCTTCTGTGTGTGTGCCCTGGGGCCAGTCGCTGTAGCTCTGGGGGCCCCAGTCTCCCTGTCCTGGGCACTTCTAGGTTTGTGCTGAGGATCAAGATGTATGTGCGGGAGCTTTGGGAACCGGCAGGCGGGAACTGACCCCTCAGCCAAGCCCCCGCATCACGGAGCTGCCTCTCCCTCTGCCTGCGTCTCCCCAGCCGTAGCTGATTTGCCTGCACTTGACTTTCTGTGCCACCAGTGCCATGGTTTTGGTTCAAGGCTTGAATCCTAGAGCTCCTTCCTTTGTTGGAAATGTGGGAAGCACATTCTTTCTAAATGACAGTGGATTAAAAGTGAGAGGCGCAGACCCAGGGAGGCCTGGGAGCACTCAGCTTGCTCAGCAGAGGGGTACACTCCCCCCAGCGGGCTTGAGCGTCCCACGGTGCAACTCCGGCTTTGGCCTGTTTTCCTGGCAGGAGTGATGAACAAAACCAGGAGATCTGGGCGCCACAAGCCAAGCCCTGCTGTGAAGAGCCCGGGGCCTTGCCTCACTCTCCCTGCGAGGAGGCCGGATGGTCTCGGGACCTGCAAGCCCCAGCATTATCTGGCCCATCGTTCCAGGGGAGTACTTTCTGGAAATAGCCTTTGAGAAACAATGACCAATGGGGCTAGCAAGGGAGGGGGACTGGCACCATGATGATATTACTGCATGTTAAAAATCAGAACTCACCAGGCACAGTGGTGTACGCCTGTAGTCCCAGCCACTCTGGAGGCTGAGGCAGGAGGATCACTTCCATCCAGGGGATTGAGGCTGCAGTGAGCTATGATCGTGCCACTGCATTCCAGCCTGGATAACAGAGTGAAGTTCTGCCTCAAAAAATAACAAAATTAAACACAATTGCTCCCCTCTTACTCTCGGGAGGAATCGAGGCGGCTCTGGCAGCCTGGCTGGGGGTCGCTCATTCTGGGGTTGCGCATCCCAGGGGAGGTGGCTCTGCCTCCCACGCTGCTCTTCCCAGCCTTGGAGAGCTCCATTCAACAAAACCTGCCTGAGCCCAGAGGAAGTCACTGCTGCTCTGGGCATAGACAGACGAGTACACAGAACAGACTGCCATGAAAACCCATCATTTTGGTGCCTATACTGAGTGTTAAAGTGGAGACACGTTCTCCAGGTCCTCCTTCCTAGGGTCCAGGGCGGCTTCTTTCAGGACCCCTAGGGGCTTTGCGTAGGTGCCTCAGGGGCAGGCCAGGTGCTAGTGGCAGCTGTGTGCCTGTGTGGTGTGTGTCGGGGGACAGTGGCTACCCCAATCCTCTTCAGCCAGGTCCACTGCTTTCTGTTTCTAGTCTCATGCTAGCTCTGTAGCTGGGGTCTAGGGACACAGAGCCAGGAGGCACACGCTTGCCTGAGGCTTGTTCCATTCCCTCACATGTCCTAAGTGGCAAGGACATTTTCCTTTTCCTGGAAGAGGTGATTGCAGAAGTCAGATTCTATTTATTTATTTATGAGATGGAGTCCAGCGCCCAGGCTGGAGTGCAGTGGCACGATCTCGGCTCACTGCAACCTCTGCCACCCGGGTTCAAGCGATTCTCCTGCCTCAGCCTCCTGAGTAGCTGGGATTACAGATGTGTGCCACCACATCTGGCTAATTTTTGTAGTTTTTAGTAGAGACGGAGTTTCACCATCTTGGCCAGGCTGGTCTGGAACTCCTGACCTCATGATCCACCTGCCTTGAACTTTCAAAGTGCTGGGACTAGAGGTGGAGCTCTCCAGCCGCTCACACCAGGCGGGTGTACGCCCAGCCGCAGGAGTCAGATTCTAATCCCAGGCCAGCGGTTATTACTGGTAGAGACTTTCCTTACCGCCTCCCCAAGCTCACTTAGCTATGCATGCCTTAGAGCAGCCTAAAGGAAGGTGTGCATTTTCTCAGGGAGAAGTTGTTCCTTCTCTACTGATGAGGCAGAACATTCCTGGAAGGACTGAGAGTCACTGAGTGACTGAGTGGGAGAGTAAAGGGGGCTCCCCTAAGCACTGGGTCCTAAGCCTATGAGTTTAATGGGAGACCTTCAGCCGGAAGCAGAATCTCCAGGTGGAGGAGGCACCAGCAGAGGGCAGCAGAGAGACAGCCAGCGAAGAGGGCTTGGTACCCAGATTCTGCAACTGGGGAACCCCTTTCGCAGACCCCTTTTACTGAGAAGAAGTTAATTAAGAAAAATTAGGAGTATGTTGTGAAAGGGCTTCTTTCTTTTTTTAATTGTTGGTACATTCAAGTGTATTCCGTCTAAAGAGCATTTTGTTTTCAATTTTTTTTTTTTTTTTTTTTTGGTGTTCAAATAACGTTTTCTATAATAAGGTAGCTTGCAACCTTTAACGATAGTTAATGAGGTTGATTAATTACTCACTCTATGCCAGATCCTGATGTAAAACTGTTACCTATATGTACTCACTTAATCCCTAACAATTACCCTCATGTGGTAGGGACTATTATAATCCCCATTGTACAGATAAGGAAACTGAAGCACTGATGGATTAAGCAACAAGCCCAAGGTCACGTAGCTGGAAAGCGATGGACCTAAGATTTGAACTCATGGAATTAAGAGCACTCCAAGCCATGTGAATAAGTGCTGTGCGTGGGAACAGGGGCGGCCTGGAGGGCACACACCCTCTAACAGGGCAGGGGCCACGAAGCCCCAGCTGGTCTTGCTACGTGGAAAGATGGACCCACTGTCCCCAGTTCACTCTGAAACCTAGACCTTTACCGTGACGTTTTCCAATTTTTACATGTTGGCTACTGATTCGTATATGAAAAATGTCACTGAGGAATAAAGAAAACGTATTTGTGAGGTGCATCACCAATCTGTGACCTGTGAGTAGATGCTAGAAAATCTACTGTTTTTTAAATTTTTTTTAAAAAACAGTAAAGAAAATCTAAAGAATTTTGGAGCATTTTAAAGAAATCTACTGTTCTGTAGAATCCCCAGGTCTGGGGTCCTTCTGTCCACATGATGTTGGAAAGCTCCTCGGGCCCCGCCGTGGAGGAGTGGGCACAGGTGGGCAGGGGGAGCGCATTTCAGCAGCAGTTCGAGGAGCCATCTCGTCTCTGTGGCTGCCCTCCCCCTCCACCAACTGTGCAAAGAGCAGGTGCCAGGATCTCCGCATCATTTGGCTCTGATGTGTGCTGAGATATGGAAACTCAGGAAGAGTTATGGTCTAGGAACTTCCAACTCAGGAATAATCTGTCCATATCCTATATATTATCTTTGAAAATGCCACAATGCCCATGGTCTCCTTTTATGCCTCTCTTCCATGCCTTTTTGTCTCTTTTCCGCTTCTTTCCCCAATCTGGAAAGAACACAGGAAGCCCCAAAGCCCTGCGTCTTTGTCCTGCCGCATGTTCGAGCTCGCGGTCCAGTGCCCTGGTCACTGTGCCATGCTGTGTGATGATCAAGTTTCCCTTCCTGTTTTCTCTCCATCCTCGAATCTAGAAGATGCTCACTGGAGCCTGGCTGCTCTGGGCCTCCCTCCTGCTCCTGGCCAGGCCTGCCCAGCCCTGCCCCGTGGGTTGCGACTGCTTTGTCCGGGAGGTGTTCTGCTCAGACGAGGAGCTGGCCGCCATCCCGCCGGACATCCCGCCACACACCACAAACATCGTCTTTGTGGAGACCTCGTTCACTACGGTGGAAACCAGAGCCTTTGGCAGCAACCCCAACTTGACCAAGGTGGTCTTCCTCAACACTCAGCTCTGCCAGTTTAGGCCGGATGCCTTCGGGGGGCTGCCCAGGCTGGAGGACCTGGAGATCACAGGCAGCAGCTTCTTGAACCTCAGCGCCAACACCTTCTCCAACCTGACCTCGCTGGGCAAGCTCACCCTCAACTTCAACATGCTGGAGGCTCTGCTCGAGGGCCTCTTCCAGGACATGGCTGCCCTGGAGTCCCTCCACCTGCAGGGGAACCGGCTCCAGGCCCTGCCCAGGAGGCTCTTCCAGCCTCTGACCCATCTGAAGACACTCAACCTGGCCCAGAACCTCCTGGCCCAGCTCCCAGAGGAGCTGTTCCACCCACTCACCAGCCTGCAGACCCTGAAGCTGAGCAACAACGTGCTCTCTGGCCTCCCCCAGGGCGTGTTCGCCAGACTGGGCAGCCTGCAGGAGCTCTTCCTGGACAGCAACAAGATCTCGGAGCTGCCCCCTCGGGTGTTCTCCCAACTCTTCCGCCTGGAGAGGCTGTGGCTGCAGCACAATGCCATCACGCACCTGCCACTCTCCATCTTCGCCTCCCTGGGGAATCTGACCTTTCTGAGCTTGCAGGGGAACATGCTTCGGGTCCTGCCTGCCGGCCTCTTTGCCCACACCCCACACCTGGTCGGCCTGTCTCTGACCCATAACCAGCTGGAGACGCTCGCTGAGGGCGCCTTTGCCCACCTGTCCAACCTGCGTTCCCTCATGCTCTCATACAATGCCATTGCCCACCTCCCAGCTGGCATCTTCAGAGACCTGGAGGAGCTGGTCAAGCTCTACCTGAGCAGCAACAACCTGACAGTCCTGCACCCAGCCCTCTTCCAGAACCTGTCCAAGCTGGAGCTGCTCAGCCTCTCCAAGAACCAGCTGACTACACTTCCGGAGGGCATCTTCGACACCAACTACAACCTGTTCAACCTGGCCCTGCACGGCAACCCCTGGCAGTGTGACTGCCACCTGGCCTACCTCTTCAACTGGCTGCAGCAGTACACCGACCGGCTCCTGAACATCCAGACCTACTGCGCCGGCCCTGCCTACCTCAAAGGCCAGGTGGTGCCCGCCTTGAATGAGAAGCAGCTGGTGTGTCCCGTCACCCGGGACCGCCTGGGCTTCCAGGTCACGTGGCTGGACGACAACAAGGCAGGGGGCAGCTGGGATCTGGCTGTGTCGGAAAGGGCAGCCCGGAGCCAGTGCACCTACAGCAACCCCGAGGGCACCGTGGTGCTCGCCTGTGACCAGGCCCGGTGTCGCTGGCTGAACGTCCAGCTATCTCCTCGGCAGGGCTCCCTGGGACTGCTGTACAATGCTAGTCAGGAGTGGGACCTGAGGTCGAGCTGCGGTTCTCTGCGGCTCACTGTGTCTATCGAGGCTCGGGCAGCCGGGCCCTAGTAGCAGGGCATACAGGAGCTGGGGAAGGCGGCCTCTGGGGCTTGACCAGGCAACAGGTGGGGGCAGAGAGGAGCTGAGTCTCCGAAGCCTTGGCTTTTCACATGCAAGGGACAGGGTTGCACCCCCAAGATGAGGGAGTGGAGTCTGGTCTGCTCCACTAATCAGGGTCTCCTCCTCCCCCTCTTCCTTCATTGCTTCTCCCGGAGTGTGCGGCCTAACAAGGCCATCCTTATGCTTTGCAAAGCACCCTCGAAGGCTGCACCACGGCCTGGAGGATAAAATATCCTCAGCCCTGTTGCTTCCCCATTCTGTAACACCCACCCGCTCTCGCCCACACCTTGAGGTCTACTCACTGCATCCCAGAGATACAAAGTGGAGGCCACTGCCTTCTGATCTGGCTCACAAGCCCAATGTCTGTTTCAGTGTCTCTCCCTGAAATTGTGTTTTAAATTGGTATAGAGAAATAAAGGATGTGACAGACGCAGAGATGGTCAGAAAGCATAGGGGCAGGGTTCTGACTGGTGTGTGGGTGACCCTGTGGCCAGCACCCACCTCCACGCTGCGCCCAGGAGAAACTGAGATAAAACGAAGCCCCGGGAAGGGAAACGGCAGATGCTCGGCTTGTGACACAGAGCCCCCAGAGCGGAGGGCGGGTTCGCCTGCTCAGCACACAGGACGGCTGCTGCTGAGGAGGAGGAAAAGGTTTGAGGTGTAGGGGCAGCCTGGGCCGGCCGGGCGGCGGCTTCATTCTCACAGCAGCTGAGTACAAGCGGCTCACTCACTAGCGTTGTTCTCCCTTGTTTTTTCATTTTTTTCTTTTTTGAGATGGAGTTTCGCTCTTGTTGCCCAGGCTGGAGTGCAGTGGTGCGATCTTGGCTCACTGCAGCCTCCCCCTCCCATGTTCAAGCAGTTCTCCTGCCTCAGCCTCCCGAGTAGCTGGGATTACAGGCACCAGCCACCACACCCGGCTAATATTTGTAGTTTTAGTAGAGACGGTGTTTCATCACCATATTGGTCAGGCTGGTCTCAAACTCCTGACCTCAGATAATCCACATGCCTCAGCCTCTCAAAGTGTTGGGATTACAGGCGTGAGCCACCGCACCCGGCCTCTTACCCAGCTCGGCCACCCCTGCAACCCTCCTGGGCCACCTCCTGCAGCTTCATCTCAGGGATCGCTGCCCTCCCATGCCCTGGGCAGCCTCCCATGCACCCCTGTGTGGATGCCTCTTCTTTGGCAATGAGCCCAGCTCTCCTCTGTGCTCGGCTCTTTTCAGGCCCAGGCTGATACCCCCTGCACAGAGCCCCATGTCCTCCTGTTGACCACAGATACGTCTAACAAGGCTCTGTCCCCTACTCTCCCTGATTCTCATCAGCGCATTGACCAGCCCAGGAGCTGGGCGTGTTCTCCACTCACTCCTCCCCTTCAGTCCTCAGAGCCAAGGAGTCCCCGAATGCTCAGGCTTCCAGCCTCTGAGCCTCCCTCTAGCTGCTCCTCCCCTTCTGCTCCCAGATGCTTTGTAGCCCTGGGCTGAGCCACTGCACAGCCTTCTGCCTGGCTTCCGGCTGTATTGTGGCTGGCCTGGGAAAAAGGCTCGGGCAGGGAGGGAGAAGGGAACCAGACGTACAGCAGGCCCCCAGGAGCTCCTGGCCACCGGGAGAAATCAGCCACATGGGATGAAAACACAAGGCAGAAAGGTCAGCACAGGCCAGTGTTGGGAAGTTCAGAGGAGGTGAAGCAGCGGGAAGCACTGGCCACGAGAAAGGCTGCATTGGATCTTGGGCCTTAAGAAGGGCTCCGGGGAGAGCTGGAAACTTGTGCAAGAAGAGCCTGAGCTAAGGGATGAGGAAGGGCAAGGACGAGGGGTCAGGGCTGTGGAAGGGGGACGAGGAGGAAGACATAAGGCTGGAAGCCCAGACGGAGCTGATTCTGCAGGGCCCTGGGGTGGAGGGAGGAGTGTGCGTGTTGATGAAGGGGGCCAGGCAGTTACTGAAGGTCATGCAGAAGAGGGGGCAAGACTCCCAAATTCACTTGGTTTAAGAATGACCTTGCCCAGACCCTTCCAAGACTGGGGATCTTGGCCGTGGGCTCTGGCTCCCGCCTGGATGTGTTGCCACTCTCTGGGAAAGTGACTCCATGTCTAGCACGTAGCAGGAGCTTCGGAAATCCCCATCGCCCGAACTCCTGTCTGAGCAACAGACACGTACTGTCCGCTGGCAGGGATAAAGGGATAGGAAAATCCAGCAGATATTTCTCTCAATTAAATTTTCCCCTCAAAACATAACCCTGCGTTAAATTACAACATCAGAATTTTTCTCTGCCAAATGATGTTGGGGAAACAGCATGGCCAACAGCCAGCTCAGGCCGAGGAGAGATGGGCGAAGAAGCAGCTCCCGACGTGCCCTGCTCCCCAGGGTGCCTCATGCCCCGTCTCCTGGTGATGTGTCTGGTCTGGCCTAGCATTAACGTTTTCCATGGGTTCTGGACTAGAACTCAGCACACGCAGATCCCACACCGCTTTGCTTTTCTTTTTTTTTGAGACAGAGTTTCACTCTTGTTGCCCAGGCTGGAGTGCAATGGCGTGATCTTGGCTCACCGCAACCTCCACCTCCCGGGTCCCGGGACAAGCAGTTCTCCTGCCTCAGCCTCCTGAGTAGCTGGGATTACAGGCACATGCCACCACACTCAGCTATTTTTTTTTTTTTTTGTATTTTTAGTAGAGACAGGGTTCCCATGTTGGCCAGGATGATCTCGAACTCCTGACCTCGTGATCCGCCCGCCTCAGCCTCCCAAAGTGCTAAGATTACAGGCGTGAACCACCGCGCCCGGCACCCACACCTCTTTTCTTCACATTCTTCAGCCTTTGGCAAATTGCAGCTCCTCTCTGGGCCCCAGTTTCCTCCTCTGTATAAGAAGGAGATTGGCTCTCAATGCTGGTTGAACCCTTGGGGAGGCTTTTAAAAACCGGTAATGACAAAAAGCAAAACGCCGGTGCCTGGGGCCCATTTTCTGAGATTCTGATTCAATTAGCCAGAATCTCTGGTGGTCGTGTGACCAGAAAACGGTCTCAATCCAGACCCCAAAGAGGGTTCTTGGATCTCACGCAGGAAGGAGTTCAAGGCAAGTCACTGAGTGCAGTGAGAAGAGACATTTTATTGAAAGCTACTCCCTTACAGGGCAGGGCGTCTTCAGAAGGCAAGCAGAGGAACGCGTTGCCTTTAAGTTTTTCTTATATAGGGGCCTTGTCTATGAAAGACTAAACTCAGCTGTGACTACATGTGGATGGCTGATACCACATGACAACATTTATTATTTTATTGATTTAAAGGAAACGATCCTTGACATTCAGCATATGTAAGCACATCAAAGCATAACTATAATTTTCCTGAAAGCGTATATTGCTATGGGTGTTGACGAAAAGAGTCAAACTCTGTGAAATATTTTAAGAGATTTATTCTGAGCCAAATATGAGTGACCATGGCTCATGACACAGCCCTCAGGAGGTCCCGAGAACGTGCCCAAGGGGGTCTGGTGCAGCTTGGTTTCATACATTTTAGGGAGGCAGGAGACATCAGTCAGACACATTTAAGAAATACATTGGTTTGGTTCAGAAAGGCAGGACAACCCGAAGCCAGTGGGGGGCTTCCAGGCTGTAGGTAAATTTAAACATTTTCTCGTTGACAATTGGTTGAGTTTAGCTGAAGACCTGGGATCAATGGAAAGGAATGTTCAGGTGAGAATAATGATTGTGGAGACCAAGTTTTATAGCGCAGAGGAAGCCCTCAGCGGACTTCAGAGAGAGAGAGAGCAGGTTATAAAATGTTTCTTATCTGACCTAAAAGGGTGCCTGGCTCTTAGTTGATGATCTCCTGGATCTGGAAAGAAAGGAAGGAAAACAAATGGGAAAGGGATTCTCTATAGGACATGGATTTTCCCACAAGAGACTCTGCAGGGCAATTTCAAGGCAGGGCAAGGAAATATATTTTGGGGGTTAAATATTTTTTCCTGATTATGCCATAATCAGATTAAAAAGTAAGTCACGATATACAGGGTCAAATAAAACCCATCTGATGAGAATTTATGATTTGTAAGGCGCAACTCCCCAGACCCCTTAGGTAGGAATTTGGGGAAGATGAAAAATCAGAGCTTAGTCCTCATGGGTACTGGGACACCTGGACACTCTGTGGTTGTAGGAGTTTGTCCTTGCGTCTTTGCAGGCCATTGTCGAGCTGCTTCCTTAGCTGTAAACATCTCAGGACCATGGGTCGTGATTGGCAAGGAATGTGCCTTGCTAGCTTCAAGATGGAGTTGATTTTCAGGTGATCTTACTCTGTCTCTTTTAGGCTCTTGCTTGTCTAACACTGGGGTTACCCAGATATCGTTTTGTTTAAGTCTCCCCCAGCGATTCTAACACATGGCCAGGGTTGAAAATTTAGGGCAGAATTTTGTCTCAGGCACTGTCCAGGGCTAGGTTCAGTGTAATTTGCACTGGGCAATGCTAGCCTCCTCACACCCACCTGGTGTCTGCTCTGGGTGGATTCATGAATGAAACAAGTGACAAACATCACGTATAAAAATATTGCATGGATTTTGTTTTTCTTTCTGGTTGATGTTTTTAATTTTTTTTTTTTTTTTTTTGAGATGGAGTCTCGTTCTGTCACCCAGGCTGGAGTGCAGTGGCACGATCTTGGCTCACTGCAACCTCCACCTCCCTGGTTCAAGCAATTCCCCTGCTTCAGCCTCCCGAGTAGCTGGGATTACAGGCACACGCCACCACGCCGGGCTAATTTTTATTTTTTATTTTTTTGTATTTTTAGTAGAGATGGGGTTTTGCCATGTTGGCCAGGCTGGTCATGGACTGGCCTCAGGCAATCCGCTCGCCTCGGCCTCCCAAAGTGCTGGGATTCCAGGCATGAGCCACCACTCCCGGCCAATGTTTTTAATTTTATCAGCATTGGTGCTCTCATAAATCTTGCATTTTTGAAGAAACAGCAGCTGGGGGTGCACTCTGCCTTGCTTTTTTTTTTTTTTTTCTTTTTTTAGATGGAGTCTCCCTCTGTGGCCAGGCTGGAGTGCAGTGGCGCAATCTTGGCTCACTGCAACCTCTGCCTCCAGGGTTCAAGCGATTCTCCTGCCTCAGCCTCCCAAGTAGCTGGGACTACAGGCACGTGCCACCATGCCCAGCTAATTTTTGTATTTTTAGTAGAGACCGGGTTTCAACATATTGGCCAGGATAATCTTGATCTCTTGACCACGTGATCCGTCCGCCTCGGCCTCCCAAAGTGCTGGGATTACAGGCCTGAGCCACCGCGCCCGGCCTGCCTGTTTCTTACAGTAAAGGATGGCTAAGTCATTCCAAAGCTCCTCCTTCCAGCAGGCAGGACTCCCTTCCAGCAAGCTGTGAATGTTGTACCTTCTTTAGTGATGTCCTGCTACTTGCCAGCCATGCAACCCTGGGCAAGTTACTCAGCTGTCTGTGGCTCAGCGTCCTCACCACACTTTTATCACATAGCACCCACCTCATAGTGTTATTGGTGACGATAAAATCAATGCATCTATACAAACTACCCACAACAGTGACACATGGTACGTTCTCCAAAATTGTTATCTTGCATTATTATTTTTGTTAGTATTGTTCTAGAGAGAACTGTGGGTGTGGGTGCGGACGGGGTAGGCAAGTACCGGCCAATTGTTTTACCTGTTCCCGTTGATCTGTTTCCGGAAGAACGTTAAAACCGCTGTTTATATATCAGAATCGCATTGTTTGGGAGGACTGGAAATGCAATTGACACAATTGTTCAGTGCTAACAGTGGATGGTGGAAAACAGGACGGTGCCCTCAAAGATTAGACAGTCTGGCGCGATGCGAGTCCAAGGACGAATGCTTTCCGGCACCCTCAGCCTGCTTGCACCACGCGCGCACCTGCAAGCATTTTAAGCCTGCGCCTGCAAAGGTCCCGAGCCCGGGCTCGGAGCGCCCCCTTGTGGTCTCACGGAAGAACGCGCCCCGGGCCGACGTGGAGGGCGAGCGAGGGGTTCGCCCAGCTCCGCTCGCAGGCGCTGCGCGGTGCCTTATTCCGGGAAAGTCAGAACCGGGTCCCCCAGAAGGGACACGGGCACATTGGCTCGGTGACCCGGGGGCTACTTGCCGGCGTGCATGCCGAGCCGTCACAACTTCTGTCTCCTGCACGCCTGAAAAAGCGCCAGGTTCGCTTAGTGCGGTTCACCGAGGAGCGGCCGGGCGGAGGCCAGTCCGCCCGCCACCCGGTGGGGCTGCGAAGCGTTGGGGCGCTCCGGATCGTTCCCGCGCTGCCACGTCCTGCACAGTGACTCGTCCCGCGCCCTCCGCGACTTCCAGGCGTCCCCTGCGACCTCCAGAGGCCGATGTGGTGCGGACCCCATGCGCGAGGGTCTCAGCGGGGAGCCTCCTGCTGCCACCTGCAGCCACGTGGACGCGCGGTTCAGGACCGCACCTGGCAACGCGCACCGTGGGAAGACTGGGCTTTGTTTTCTTTGGGATTTTATCAAGAGTTGTTCAGCACTTTGGGAATCTTTTTTCCCTAGGCCATACTTAGCCCTGATTTCAAGCTGTCAAACACGGACAAAAATTCATCCTTTACTCATTGTGAGTGAAAGCGACTTCCAGTCTGTCAGTGAGGTCTTGGCCAAACATTCCACATGGAAGCGAATTTTTTTATTACAAGTTATCTTTGACTTCGAGTTAATATTACAGATAGAAGGTTTTATTTTTAAATTCTCTGCGAGGTTTGATGATATTATCTGTGAAGTTTTTCTTCAGGAGACTAAAGCAGGTGTTACAAATGATTTGCCATGAAATCATTAGGTCTGTGGGGGTGGGGTTCAGAGTTCAAAGTAGCAGAAGGAGCAAAACCGCATGGACTTCATCAAAGGAGGCCTGCCGGTGTTTTCGGGCCCTGTTTTCCTCCTGGGGTGGAGGCTATGGGTGTGAGGCTCCCTTTCCCACCGTGGCGTGAGAGATCCTTTAGCAGAGAAGCTTTGTAAAGGGGAGTAGAGATTCCAGTTGCATTTGGAGGGAGAGGACAGATTCGTGTGTTAGTCTGTTCTCCAGAGAAAAAGAACCAACAAGAGATGATGGGATGACGGATAGATAGGAATTGGCTCTTGGAATTGCAGAGGCTGAGCGATCTCAGGTTCTGTAAGCTGGAGACCCAGGGAAACTGGTGGTGTAATTCCATCCAAGGCCCAAGACCTGAGAACCAGGGGAACTGATGATATAAGTCCTAGTGCAAAGGCAGGAGATGAGATGTCCCAGCTCCAGCAGTGAGGCAGGAAGACGCGGGGCAGTTCCTCCTTCCTCTGCCTTTTTGTTCACTCAGGTCCTCAGTGGATTGGATGGTACCTGCGCTGGCTGGGGAGCGGAGCTGCTGTGCTGAGTCCACCATTCCAAATGTGAACGTCATCGGGAAACGCCCTCAGAGACACACCTGGGAACGGTGTGTCATCAGGGTACCCTGTGGCTTACTCAGGTTGACACCTAAAATTGACCCTCACAGTTAGGAAGCCTGATGTGTGGCTCCTGCTCTGCCTCACTTGCGATCTGTGCCTGTGAACAAGCCACTCCCCCGCTCTCCAGGCCTCAAAATCTTTACTGAGTAACTAGGAGCTGAAAGCCTGGGTGGACGTGTGGATGTCCCACCTCCTGCTCCAGTCATCTGAGGTGTGCCACCTCTCTGGCAGGCACCCACCCCCTCACTTGGCCTGAAGAATGGTGGGCACCTCCCCAGGGTGGGGCCCAGCCAGAGCCCAAACTCTCAGCACTCTGGGGGCAGCAGAACCCCTTGGCCGCCACTCAGGGCAGACTGCAGCCATCTAGCCTGGCCCCTCAAGAACCTTCTCTGCTCTCTCCTTGCCCGCTGGTTGTGCTCAGTGATGATGAACTCAGTCCCTCTCTGTGCAGCCCAGCCATCCCTGGGCAGGCCTCCCTGTAACACTCCCGCTGGCCCTGGGCAAGTGACACCCCTGTCCCCAGACAGCCCTTTGGAAGTGGAAGCAGTCTTCATGATGCTCAGGCAGTCCTCCCGGCCCAGGCAGTCCTCCCGACCCAGGCAGTCCTCCCGGCCCCAGGCAGTCCTCCCAGCCCAGGCAGTCCTCCCGGCCCCAGGCAGTCCTCCCAGCCCAGGCAGTCCTCCTGGCCCAGGCAGTCCTCCCGGCCCCAGTCTAAACATCGCCAGGAGCCGCTTCTCACAAGTAGTTGCTCACACAATGCAGAGCCTTCCCTTCCACCATCTGTGAGCCGTAGACGCTGGGATTGCGGGCCATCGTGAAGGATGTGCTTCCTTGCAGGGCTGGGGATCTGGGGCTGAGGTCTCACGGTAGCTGGGAAGCCTTTTTCCTGGCAGTTTTCATCCATCGCTGAATCCAGGCATCTTTCTATTTTTTTTTCTTTTGACTCTGTGGCTGGCCTGCCTGTGTCCTTTGATTCCAGTCCTGTAGGATGGATTATTCCAGCAACAGCCTTTGCAAGATTTCTTCGCCACGCTGGCTGTCATGGAAATTTGAAAGACTATGGAGTCGGCCTTCAGAGAACTATTTCCTGGTCATGGACATTCCTATGATTGGATGGGGAGCTTAATACTCCTGCAAGGTTGAAAAAAATGGCCTGTGCAGGCTCTGGCTAAGCCCTTTGAAGCAGACGTTCTACTAATCCGGAAGGCCTGTTGTGCTCAGGGGTCTCTGGAGATGGGCTACCAAGGGGCTCGGACACCACCTTGCCCGCTGCAGAAATGAAAATCCAGTCTTCGGAATGACAGGTGAATCCAAAGAAGAGACCATTTGATAACCTTGAGAGCTGCTGAAACTTCCTAAGCAATACTGACATTTCTTTCCTGCCCAAGGGACGAGGGTAGCAGCCGACCCTGGTACACTTGGCTGAAAGAGACCAGAATTAGATACTACCCCTCAGGATTCTGGACAACCTGTGTACCTGGTAGAACCGAGCATTCAGGGCAATGGGAACTTTTCCCAGAAATGCCTTGAATTGGAAATGATGACTTTGGAAAGCAATCTCCCTGGGAAGCTTCCCTCTTATGTCTTCTTTGGGCCAGTCTGGCACACAGGGGAAACTCAGTTCAATGAACTGGCCCAGGCCAGTTCTGCAAGCCTGCTCTTCCGGGAGCAGGGCCCAGCTGGAACAGATCCAAGCTTCTGCCAGGCACCCCTCCACCAAGAGGCTGAGTAGTTTTCATACCCAGATTTCAGTTCTTCCTTGGAGAATCATGGGTTTGGGAAACTCACATATTTCAGCGTGGAGGCCAATTACATCGCCTCTTTAAAGGATGATGCATTTTCTTCTTTTGCAAACTTTTTTGGAATCTCTCCCTGGGGCCATCAAGTGGTAAGCTTGTCTCAGGGCCTTTTGCATCCCCAGCCAAGCTCTCATCCACGAGATTCCTTCTCAGGTGACCTCAGAGGATTCCCACGTGGGTGAAGTTGTCATCATCTCACCGCCACTCTGTGCAACAGCTGAAATTCGCCGAAGGGCCCTGCTTTGCTTACAGCCAACCCTGCTGAGGCTTCGCCACCCTCAGGAACATCGAGTGTCATTGAGGCCACTGAGCTCCATGACCACACTCTCAACCCGCCAACCTCTCTGCAGCCAACGACACTCAGCCTGCAGCCACACCCCCATCAACCTCCTGTGTGCACGCCAGCCCTCGATGACAGCGTTTCACATCCCCAGGTCCTTTCCGGCCACCGCGACCCTCAAGCTGCAGCCCTCCTCTCACCTGCAACCATGTCCAGAATGCCAGTCTGTGGGGTCTTCTTGCCACGGTTCCAGTGAAATACAGGTAATCCCCCCCTGGAGACTTCAACTTACGATTTTCTGACTTTATGCTAGATTTATTGGGGTATTAAATGCATTTTTGACTTACATTTTGGACTAACAATGAGTTGATCAGGATGTAACCCCATCATAGGCCTGTAAACCTCCCTTTGCCTGGACTTCGAGTTCCTCTCCAACAGGGAGCCCACAGCCACGATGCACGCTGAGCCCATCCAAGAAAGAAATGCCCATTCACTACCCCTCCTGGGGAGGTGCCCACAGCCAAAAACATTGGAAAGGTTTTTCCAACAACAAATTCCCACGTGCTTTCGCCCGCCCCAGTTGTCAGCAGCACAGAAAACACTTGGGAGGCAGCGTCAGTGACCCTGTCATTACGATCAACACACCTGCTGGGGTTTGCTCTTGCACCTGTCCCCAGCACTCAGCTGCTCTGTGGCCTTCGCCAGCTGTGCCCATCAGCCAGGCACCAGAGGCTGCCCCTGAGCCCCACAGATCAGGGGAGGGAGCAAGCCCCAGCACAGAACTCTTTCTACACAAGGAGTCCCAGGGAGTCCTCCCAGGACCAAACGGACACGTACCTCCTGCTGCCTGCAAGAGGGGACATGCAACTTCTCCAGAGAGGAGAGGGGACATCTGGGGGAGACTTGGGGACTGAATGGGGGGGGATTTGTATTCAATCCCTGGACTGATTTTATTTTTGCTCTGAAATATATAAGCCACCTTTTTTTTTTTTTTTTTTTTTTTTTTTTTTTTGGTGTGTGATGTTGTTTTCACATCTCTGCAGCTGGCACACTTGTGAAGTCTCCTGGAGTCTTAAAAACTGGATGTAAAAGTTGGAAATCGGCGTATGCTAATAAATGGCAAGGCACGGCGCTAGGGCATTTGAAGTATTATTAGACCCACTGCATTCACCCACAAACACATCCCATAGCTAAATTAAAATATATGAACGAACTCAATACGATGTTTGACTATCCAGCCTCTACCCTCTCCTCAATAGAGCTCTAAGCCAGGGACATAAAAATATCTCCTGAGCAGCCAAAATCAATTTCCAATGTATGAAATGAAAGCTCACACATCTGCTCCAAGGAACATTCCTCCTTTCAGAATCTGTTCGCCTTCACGACAGACACAGGCCATCAAGTTTGGTCATGTGATTTCCAGGTGATAGCAGATTAAAGACAAAAATGATCATTTGGGAGGAAGGTAGCGGTCCTGCTGGAGGAAGCCTTGTTAACAACAAAGAAAGCGATAGAAAAATGGCAAAATTGGACATGAACCCCCAAAGAACAGCTGGGCCATTTCACGGAAGGTACCTTGTAACTTCTGAGGGCAGCACGCTACAGCAGCACAGGTAAGAGCTGAGGGAAGTAGTGATGACCCCAGCTACCTTGGAAAAGGTCACAGCAGGTATAATACTGTCTCAGTTTGCATTCCCGTGAAAGTAGAGCTTGGTGCAAGGACTTGGATGCAGTTCAGTTGGACTGTGGTCCCAGGGAGCAGGACCATGAGATGGGGAAGGGGGAAAACTAGTAGAGAAACGTGCTGGCTGTGGTGGCTGCTGCGGGGCCTTCCTGGGAAGCATCTGGAAGGTCTCCAGGGCTGCCTTCCTGAAGCACAGGAGGCTCGCATGCCTCCACCGGCTCCCATCGCCAGCTTCCACTCCCCACGCTTCCGCGCTCAGGCAAAGGGGCATCGGGGAACACCACCGGGTAGAGACAGCAGAGAGCTGGGCCGGGAGGTGGGAGCCGGGGCGGAACCGCGCTGCACAGTGGCTGCTGAAAAGAGCGGGGGTGAACGCGTCCGCTGCCAGTACCCTCTGTTCAAAGCAGCAGCAGCACCTCTCCCACGCTGAGCTACACTCGGCCACTCTAATTCCACTTACTCTTCACTCTAATTCCACTCACTCTTCACTCTAATTCCACTCACTCTTCACTCTAATTCCACTCACTCTTCACTCTAATTCCACTCAAAGGAGTGGAAGTGCTGAAGTTTTATCACTGGACAGGCAAGTCCTCACGTGTCCAGAGGTGACCCAGTCCAGACTAACGTCCACAGAGGGTTAGTGAACGAGGCTGTCTTGGCCACGCTGGGACAGGTGCACTCTGCGGACGCGCGCGTGAGGGCGCCGTGCCAGTGACCCGCACGAGTGTGAGCTGTTTGAAGGGGAGGCACCGGAGGACTTTTCATTCCTGCTGGCTTCAGCCACACCGTTGTGTGGTTGTGTGTGGTTGTGTGTGTGGTGTGTGTGTGGCTGTGGTTGTGTGTGGGGTTGTGTGTGTGGTGTGGGTGGTTTTGTGTGTGGTGTGTGGTCTTGTGTGTGGTTGTGTGTGTGGTGTGGTTGTATGTGGTTGTGTATGTGTGGTGTGTGTGGTTGTGTGTGTGGTGTGTGTGGCTGTGGTTGTGTGTGTGGTTGTGTGTGTGGTGTGTGTGGTTTTGTGTGTGGTGTGTGGTCTTGTGTGTGGTTGTGTGTGTGGTGTGGTTGTATGTGGTTGTGTATGTGTGGTGTGTGTGGTTGTGTGTGTGGTGTGTGTGGCTGTGGTTGTGTGTGTGGTTGTGTGTGTGGTGTGTGTGGTTTTGTGTGTGGTGTGTGGTCTTGTGTGTGGTTGTGTGTGTGGTGTGGTTGTATGTGATTGTGTGTGGTGTATGTGGTTGTGTATGTGTGGTGTGTGTGGTTGTGTGTGCTGTGTGTGGTTGTGTGTGGTGTGTATGGTTGTGTGTGTGGTGTGTGGTTTGTATGTGGTTGTGTGGTTGTGTGGTGTGTGCTGTGTGGTGTGTATGGTTGTGTGATTGTGTGTGTAGTGTGTGTGGTTGTGTGGTTGTGTGTGGTTGTGCGGTTGGTGTGTGTTGTGTGTGTGATGCATGGTTGTGTGTGGTTGTGTGTGTGATGTGTGGTGTGTGGTTGTGTTGTGTGGTTTTGTGGTTGTGTGTGTGGTTGTGTGGTTGTGTATGGTGTGTGGTTATGTGTGGTGTGTGGTTATGTGTGGTGTGTGGTTATGTGTGGTTGTGTGTGTGTGGTTGTGTGTGGTTTGTGGTTGTGTGTTGTGTGTGGTTGTGTGTGTGGTTGTGTGTGTGATTGTGTGTGGTTGTGTGTTGTGTGGTTGTGTGTGTGGTGTGTGGTTGTGTGTGGTGTGTGGTTATGTGTGGTGTGTGGTTATGTGTGGTTATGTGTGGTTTGTGTGGTATGTGTAGGTGTGTGTGGTGTTTGTGGTTGTGTGTTGTGTATGGTTGTGTGTGTGTGGTTGTGTGTGTGTGTGGTTGTGTGTGGTTGTGTGTTGTGTGTGTGGTTGTGTGTGTGTATGTGTAAGTGCAGCGTTTTCTCCAGCTCTCTTTAGGGCAAGGCTCCTCCTCTGCTCCGACTTTTTCCTTTAACCACCTGCGCTGATGATGTTATCATCAGAGTCATTCGGTTTGTTCCACAAACGTTTTCTGGTGTTTAGGTCAGGCTCCCCGGAGGCAGTTGTTGGGATGAGGGCCCAGACGCAGGTGATTTATTGAAAGGAGATGACCCCAGGAGGAACTGGTAAGGGAGCCGGGAGTGCGCAGCCCAGGTGTGCTGGGGGAAGCCTAGCTGGTGTGGTTTCCCTGGAAGAATCAGCCCTAGCCAGATCCCGCAGGTAAGTTCTGCAGTATAAATTATTTCTGAGTTTGCCCCAACTCAGGCAAGGGAGCTGGGCGTTTAGACCCCTCCCCAGTTAGCCACGGCTAAAGGCTGCTCCCCACTTCCCTGCAATGGCCCGAGGACAGGGCCCCAAAGCAAGTCACAGGCGCCTGGGTTAGCCATGGAAGCCCCCCGGGGCCGGGCGCAGGAAGGGGTCTGGTGGGGGCTTGCAGGAGCACCACCAGGGTCCACCACAGGTCCCCTCTGTGTGGCCCTGCACTGGGGTGCGGCTTCCCAGTGTATGCCCTCTGTCCCCTCGGGGAAGGACTGGATTTGGTTACTTGTGCCCCAGATGCACCGTCCTCTGGACGAGTGGGCCCCCCATCTGACCCTGTGACCTTCGGAAGTCACTGCCTCTTTGGAGTTCAGTTCCCCATATGTGAGGGGGTTTGACTCTGGAAGACCCCTGCCTCCTGCCACCCTGTGGCCACAGAAGCTTCACTTGATGGGGTGGGGTACTGATAAAGAGCGCAATGCTTAGTGACCATTTGGTGAGCCTTTAGATAGTTTGTATCCAGAGAGATGTGATGAAAATCCTATTAGAAGGCTGATGAGACCACGGAATTCTCTCATTAGTTGGTAGAGTGGGAGCACGTGAGCATTTTACGGAAATTCAATCCCAAGAGTTCAGGAGAGCTTGTGAGTGAGGAAGTGTGTGTGTGTGTGTGTGCATGTGAATATGTGTGGTGTGGAAGTATGTGTGTGGTGTGGTGTGTGTGAGTGTGCATGTGGTGTGTGTGGTGTGTGTGTGGTATGTGTGTGCTGTGTGTGTGGTGTGTATGTGGTGTACGTGTGTGGTGTGTGTATGGGGTGTGTGTGGTGTGTGTATGTGTGTGCTGTGTGTGTGGTGTGTGGTGTGTGTGTAGTGTGTGTGTGGTGTATGTGTGTGGTGTGTGTGTGGTGTGTGTGCTGTGTGTGCTGTGTGTGGGGTGTGTGGTGTGTATGTGGTGTATGTGTGTGGTGTGTGTATGTGGTGTATGTGATGTGTAGTGTGTATGTGGTGTGTGTGTGTGTAGTCTGTGTGTAGGGTGTGTGGGTGTATGGTGCGTGTGGTGTGTATGTGGGGTGTGTGTAGTGTATGTGGTGTGTTGGGGCTGTGGGTGTGTACCTGTGTATGTGGTGTGTGGTGTGTGTATATGGCATGTGGTGTGTGTGTGGTGTGTGTGTATGTGGTGTGTGTGGCGTGTATGTGTCTGGTGTGTGTAGTGTGCCTGTGTATGTGGTGTGTGTGTGGTGTGTGTGTATGTGGTGTGTGGGTGTCTGGTGTGTGTGTATGGTGTGTGTATTGTGTGTGTGTATGTGATGTGTGTGTATGGTGTGTCTGTGTGGTGTGTGTATGTGGCGTGTGGTGTGTGTGTATGTGGCATGTGGTGTGTGTGTAGTGTGTGCGTATGTGGTGTGTGGGTGGTGTGTATATGGTGTGTGTATGGTGTGTGTAGTGTGTGTATGTGGTGTGCGGGTGTGGTCTCTGTGTGTGGTGTGTGTGTCTGGTGTGTGTGTGTGGTCTGTGTGTGTGGTGTGTGTATGTGGTGTGCGTGTGTGGTCTGTGCGTCGGGTGTGTGAGCGTATGGTGTGTGTGTGTGATCTGTGTGGTGTGTGTGTGTGATCTGTGTGTCGGGTGTGTGGGCGTGTGGTGTGTGTGTGTGGTGTGTGTGGTGTGTGTATGTGGTGTGTGTGTGTCTGGTGTGTGTGTAGGGTGTGTGTGTATGTGGTGTGCGTGTGTGGTCTGTGTGTGTGTGGTGTGTCTGTATGGTGTGTGTGGTCTGTGTGTGTGGTGTGTGTGGTCTGTGTGTGGTGTGTGTATGTGGTCTGTGTGGTCTGTGCGTCGGGTGTGTGAGCGTATGGTGTGTGTGTGTGATATGCGTATGTGGTGTGTGTGTGTGTGATCTGTGTGTCGTGTGTGTGGGCGTGTGGTGTGTGTATGTGGTGTGTGTGGTGTGTGTGGTGTGTGTGGTGTGTGTAGGGTGTGTGTGTAGGGTGTGTGTGTATGTGGTGTGCGTGTGTGGTCTGTGTGTGTGTGGTGTGTGTGGTGTGTGTGGTCTGTGTGTGTGGTGTGTGTATGTGGTCTGTGTGATCTGTGTGTCGGGTGTGTGGGCGTATGGTGTGTGTGTGTGGTGTGTGTATGTGGCGTGTGGGTGTATGTGTGGTGTGTGTATGTGGTCTGTGATCTGTGTGTCGGGTGTGTGGGCGTATGGTGTGTGTGGTGTGTGTGTATGGTGTGTGTGGTGTGTGTGGTGTGTGTATGTGGTCTGTGTGATCTGTGCATCGGGCGTGTGGGCGTATGGTGTGTGTGTGTGGTGTGTGTAGGGTGTGTGTATGGTGTGTGTGGTCTGTGGTGTGTGTGTGGTCTGTGTGATCTGTGTGTCGGGTGTGTGGGCGTATGGTGTGTGTGTGTGGTGTGTGTATGTGGTGTGTGGGTGTATGTGTGGTGGTCTGTGATTTTGGGTGGATGTTTTAGGGTCGTGGGAGTTAAAGCCTCAGAACCAAGGGTGTGGACAGAAGGTCCCTGCCGCTGAGGGCGGGACAAAAGGAGTGTAAGCAGAAGAGCTGCCTTATATGTCGGCTTTTGCCCACTCACATTGCAAAGAACACAAGACCAGCCTGGGCACAGGGTGAGTCGCTGCTGTATGGCGGAGGGCAGCAGTTGCTGTGTGGCATCGTTTCTGGTATGGAATCCACCATGACCGGATCAACAACGGGGATGGAGCTCGGCTCTCTGGAGCCGTCTTGGTCTTGAAAGGGGCGGGGTTTTGAGATTTTGAGTGATGTGAGTTGTTTTCAGCCTCTCTCCAGCATCCAGAGAGGACATTGGCAGGACACCGGGACCTTGTGAGGCAGCGTGCTCCTGGCTGACCCACTCCGTGCCTGGGAAGGGACACTGCGCCCCAAAGAACGCTTGGGACCTAGGTCGGGTCACCGCCGAAGCCTGAACGCCAAGCAGTCGTTAGGCGAGGGGGGTCGTTTGGGGGAGGCCCGGGTGGCCTGCTGCAGCTTCGCCGCTGTTATTTATGGCCTCGCTGAGGCGTCAGTGACTGGGTTGACAGCTCGCTGTAAGCTGACCTGGCTGGCGCACCGCCTGCAGCCTTCTGCCTGCCCATCCCTCGGCGTGAGGAATGTCAGCTTCGGAGACAGTGACCAGACGCAGGAGGTGTGGAAGGACAGGTTCCAGAATCCTCACCCCGAGACCTCTTTATCCGGAGAGAGGCGTGTGTGCGTGTGTGGACACATGCTTGTACCCCCTCCTATTTATATAAGCAGACATTTGTGACAGAGACACAGCACAGTTAACTTGATTCTGACTTTTGGTACGGGGGAAGTGAACACAAAGAATCCCAAATAATAAGTAATTCCGAAGTAGTTCTTGGGGGATTAATTGGCTCAGGAAATGGACATTGAAGGGATTTTGTTTTTGTCTTTGTGTTTGTTTTTGCTCTGTGTGTGTGTGTGTGTTTCTTTTTTATTCTTTTTTGAGGTGGAGTCTCACTCTGTCACCAGGCTGGAGTGTAGTGGTGCGATCTCGGCTCACTGTAACCTCCGCCTCCTGGATTCAAGTGATTCTCCTGCCTCAGCTCCCGAGTAGCTGGGACTACAGACACGCGCCACCCCACGCCCGGCTAATTTTTGTATTTTTAGTAGAGATGGGGTTTCACCATGTTGGCCAGGATGGTCTCAATCTGTTGACCTCATGATCTGCCTGCCTCGGCCTCCCAAAGTGCTGGGATTACAGGTGTGAGCCACTGCGCCCAGCCGTGTGTGTGGTTCTTCAGGCAACAGAAGCACCAGTCTCACCCTCTTTCATTTACCTGAGTGTTCGTGTGCTGTGCTTACCTCACCCTGTGGGTTCAGGGACCCAGACATGTCCTGGGTGCTCGGGGCTAAGCTGAGCTGGTCCAATGTCTGCGGATGCTTCGGTCCACCCATGCGGACTGAACACGCTGTGGGACCCACCCCCGGGGATCGTAGCAGCCCCACTGTCAGTGGCCAGGGGGAGTGAGGGTCAGTGGGGTGGGACCGGAAGTCCAGGCCACAGGCTGGGAGCCGTTGCTTCCTTTTATAGCCCGGGCTTTGTCCTCACTGCCTGGTCTGCCTCAGTGGATGGTGTGGCGATCAAGTGCAATGAGGCAGGGGAGTGCTGTGAAGGCCTTGAGGGCCCCTGGTGAGGTCTGGAGGGGTGTGAAATCCCTCTGCCTCGAGGGCCTTCCCGGAGGCAGTGCAGGCCCAGGAGGTGGGGGCAGCAGTGCAGATTCGGGTTCTGGGGGCTTTGGGCAGGCAACTCCCTGCAGGGTCGATCTGGGGGCCCTGCAGAGTCCCAGGAGGGTGGAAGTGGGAGGTGGAGGAAGTGGTGCCCCACAGGATGACAGCTGCCTGTTGGTTTGAGGAAGCTCTGGGGTCAGTTTCAGAGGTAGAAATGAGTACGACTCGGTGGTTTTGTGAGGTCATCGCAGCTGAAGGGGCATCACGCCGCTGTGCCCCGCACTCCCTTTCGTTGGCTTACTCCACTGACAAGCTTCTGTAAGCCCCGTGGGGGACCCCGGCCTCATGCGACCAGTTCATAAACTTCAAAGGTTTAGACGAGCACATTCTCACCAATACATCATGCATTTAAAAAATATGTATATATCTTGGCCAGGTGCGGTGGCTCACGCCTGTAATCCCAGCACTTTGGGAGGCCGAGACAGGTGGATCACGAGGTCAGGAGATCAAGACCATCCTGGCTAACATGGTGAAACCCTGTCTCTACTAAAAATACAAAAAAATTAGCCAGGCGTGGTGCCACGTGCCTGTAGTCCCAGCTACTCGGGAGGCTGAGGCAGGAGAATCGTTTGAACCCGGGATGCAGAGGTTGCAGTGAGCACTCCAGCCTGAGCAACAGAGTGAGACTCCATCTCAAAAAAAAAAAAAAAAAAAAAAAGTGATTCCTCAAGGATCTAGAACTAGATATAAAGCAATAAAGAAAAACAAAACAAAACAAAAAACAAAACCCCAAAACACCAAAAAACAACACCAAAAAACATATATCTTGTATTAATGCTGTGGCTCAAATATTTCTATCACCTGAGAGCCTCCCTCTTATTTTTTGGGTTTCATGAGATAAACCTTCGTTGAGTGCTCTTCGAGGGCCCGTGTGCCTGTCCCAGGGTTGTGCAGACGGCAGCCCCTGCCCCAGGTGCTCGCTGTGCGGTCAGAGAGGCAGAGCTGTCAGCAGCAGGAGCAGCCCGGGAGGAAATGCTGTGATGGAGAGAAGCACGGGGTCCTTGACTCCCGAGGGAGACTTTTGTCACCCGCTGCACACAAAATCACCCTAAACCAGAAAGCCGTAACACAACAGGATCGTTTATTCTCTCAGGTTGCTGTGGATCTGGATGCAGAGGGCACAGTGGGGGCAGTGTGTCTCCGAGCCATCACATACAGCCACAACCCCAAGACTCGAGGCCGGCCACTGGAATGACTTGAAGGGCGCCTGCCCACTCTCACGCCTGGTCGATGCTGGGGTCGGCTATGTGGTTTCTTCCGGTGGCCTGGGCTTCCTCGTAGCATGGAGGCTGGGTTCCAGGCCGGGAAAGGAGGAGGCCTAGGGTCAGGGGAATGCACACCCCACCTCTCTGTGGGAGAAAAGTTGCACCATGGGGGTGGGATATGGGAGCATAGGCAAGGGACCCTCTTGGGAAAATACAACCCACTGTGCCCATCTAGGAGACGGGCGAGGCAGTCAGGGAAGGCTTTCTGGAGGAAGTGATGGATGCTAGGACTGAATCTGAAAGACTGGAGAAAGTAAGATGTGTGGGAATGGGGAAGGAGATTCCAGGTGGAGGGGTGGCGTCAACTGCAGGCCTGGGTGTTGAGGAAGCACAGAGTTTGGGCGACTACAAGAGGTTCCCTGATGTGGAGGAGCTTGTGCTGGAGACGGGGTGGTGACGATGAGGAAATCGAAGCCCAGAGCGCATCATTCACTTGCTCAAAGTCACCCAGCTTTGCCGTCAGAACTGGGGTGATGCTGTGGGTGTGACAGCGTCTCCAGGCCAGCTCTGTTTCCCCCACACTATCCTCTCCCTTCCCTGAGGCCTGGCACATCACTGAGCCATCTGATACCACCTTGCCGTGCCCCACCCAGGAGGCTCAGCTCCGGGACATGACTCAGGCATTAATCAGCTTTTGCCTGGGTTGAGAAAACAGGAGACAGAGAGCTACGATCATGCCTGCCACATCTACCTCTCCAGCCATCCTGCTCTGTATGCTGCTGCAAACCAGACATTCCTTCCTGGAGGGACCTCTCGCTTCCCATCTTCAGATCAGGATGCACAGTCTCCTCTCCGCAGCTGCTTCCTCTGGTGTCCCTGTGCTCACGTCGGCCCGCTGCTCCCACACACATGTCCATTCTTCTCGGGTGGGCTTCTATCTCAGGTTACATTCCCCAGGTCCCTTGCTCCAAGTAGGTTTGGCCAATAGCAGGTGATGAGAGGGTAGGCGGAGGGGAGACGCCAGAGCATTTCTTCCCCCTGGGTCTCTGCTGTAGGAAGCATCTCTAGCAGGGCTTGCGTCTCCCCGGAGCCAGTTCCCACTGCGCAGGTCTGCTCTGGCTTCCGCTGGGTGTGCAGCTCCTGGTCTCCGGGCTCCACCTGCTTCCCTTTTCTGTCCCTTTTGCTCCAGATGGTGCGGCACCGTCCTCCCATTGCTCACCTCGGGGCTGCTCACCATCTCGTTTGCCTTCTCAGTTTTTATACCACCACTGCAACCAGTCCCCTGGATTACACTCTCTGTTGGAAATACCAGCGTGGCTTGTGCTGGGCTGGGCCCCTGGCTGATACGTTTCCTTCCAGGAGGATGGCACCGGGTCAGAGTGTTCAGAGTGGTTGACTTCCCTCCCTCCACCCAATTAGTCACTGAGTCAGAAGACTGAGCCTCGGGAATGTCTCTGGGCCCATCCCACCTCTCCTCCCTGGCAGCGGCCTCGGGCGAGTCCTGCCCTGGCCAACCCCAGCAGCCTCCCACCAGGGCCAGCCCAGCAGCCTACCCTCCCACGGCTGCTCAAGCCCACCAGGCCATGCTTCCGACGAGGCTCTGTAACTTTGCAAATCAAGCATGCACTGTAGGGTCAGCCTTTCCACTCCGCTCCCAAGCTCCCTTCCAGCCCTGTGCCGTCCTCCCGCTGTACACCCCACACCCCATCACCAGGCTACCGGTCACTTCCCAAACACACCCTGCACGCTGGTCTGCCTTCTGTCTGCTTTCCCTTGTCAGTTTTTATACCACCTATACCTATGCAGCCAGTCCCCTGGATTAAACTCCCTGTGTCTGCAATACTAGTGGGGTTCCTGTTGGGTTGGGCCCCTGGCTGATACACTTCCTTCTAGGAGGATGGCACCAGGTCCTCTGCCCGCTCATTCATGCTGTTCCCTCTGCCTGAGCTGCCTTTTTTTTTTTTTTTGTGAGATAGAGTCTCACTCTGTTGCCCAGGCTGGAGTGCAGTGGCTTGATCTCAGCTCCCTGCAACCTCTGCGTCCCAGGTTAAAGCAATTCTCTTGCCTCAGCCTCTGAGTAACTGGGATTACAGGTGCCCACCACCATGCTCAACTAATTTTTGTATTTTTAGTAGAGATGGGGTTTCACCCTGTTGGCACGGCTGGTTTCAAACTCCTGACCTCAAGTGATCCGCCAGCCTCAGCCTCCCAAGGTGCTGGGATTACAGGTGTGAGCCACCATGCCCGGCTGGCCCTCTCTTTCTTCCTAGTAAAAAGTCTATTGATTCTTTTGATTCTTTCAGACCTACAGCAATTGCTGCATCCTCTAGATGAAACACATCACTACCCATTCTGCCTTCCTTGGCCCTCCGTCCCTGCCTCTGTGAGGGCCCTTCCCACAGGTGACATAATGTCTCCAGGACTGGGACCCTGTCTCTGTCCTCGTGTACCCAGATTCCTAGCGCCGAGGCCAGTCCTCACACAGGAACTCAGGAAATGTTGACTGGAGTGGAAAGTGCTCCTTGAAATCACCTCACCCCCGACCCCAGTCCCTTGGAGATGGGGTGTGCTCCCAGGCCCCTTTTCTGTTTGAACAGCCAACCAGAGAATGAGGGGCCTCCCTCGTCCTAACCCCAGGGCTGTGCATTTCTGTGGCATTCTCAATGATCCTGGTTAATGTTTAATTCCAGTTTCTTTGTTTTCTGTAAAGTTGATAACAGTGCGGTGTAGCAGAGGATGGAAAAGAGCAAGACCCACAAGAGGAAAACAAATACCCACCCCACTTTTACTTAATAATTAAAAGTCATTTCCCAGAGCTCTTGGGGAATGAATGGAAATGAATTCAGAATGTTAAAATCCAGCCCTGCAAAATGATATAACCATATAAAGAGCATTTGTGATACTTCCATCACAGACCCCCAGGGCTCGGTTTTGCACACCAGCCACATGCTGGCCTCTACAAACATTCAGTCTTCCTGAAACTGCCATCAGTGTCTGATTCCTGCATCACAACACAGATGGCTTTCTGTGGGATCCTGGATAAAGCCGGAGCTCATCAACCTTAACTTCAATGCCCTCCCTCCTGGCCCTTTTCAACCTTTTCAACCTTGGCTGTCTCCGTGGGAACCCTCTTTTCCAGCCAGACATCCTGTTTACAGATCTCAGATGGGCCACGAGGTGGGTCTCACTCCTGCCCTCTTTGAGGACAGGATAGAGGAGTGGTTAGGAGTTGAGGTCCAAATTCAGACAGGCCAGGGTTCATGTCCAAGCTCCATCACATCCGGGCTGGGATAGCCACACCACCTCCAGGAAGCCTGCTGTGGTTTTCCTGACCCATGGCCATGCATTTATCCAGTGTCTGCCTGCTCCGAGTGTCATCACTGCCTCCGTGGCATTGAAATCTCGTCAGTCTTGTGATATCCATGTCTCTGTCCCTTATTCATATGTTTGTCTAGTTTCTGCACCTGGACTCTAAATGCTGTGCCCACAACAGGCTACTATGGGTCTCTATGTGTCCCAGACTGTCTGAATGAATAATGGCTGATATAGCTTGGATTTTTGTCCTCTCCAAATCTCATGTTGCAATGTGATTCCCAATGTTGGGGGTGTGGCCTACTGGGAGGTGAGTGGATCACGGGGGAAGATCCCTTAAGAGTAGGTTAACACCATCCTCTTGGGATAAGTGAGTTCTTGCTCAGTTAGTTCATGTGAGATCTCGTTGTTGAAGCATCTGGGACCTCCTCTTTCTCTCTCTCTTGCTCCCACTCTCACCATGTGATATGCCTGCTCCCCTTTCTTCTTCCACCATGAGTGGAAGCTTCCTGAGGTCTTTACCAGAACCAGATGCGGGCACCATGCTTCTTTTACAGCCTGCAGAATTGTGAGCCAATTAAACCTCTTTTCTTTATAAATTTCCTAGTCTCGGGTATTTTTAATAGCAATGCACAAACAGACTAACAGAGAAAATTGGTATAGTGAATAGTGTGTTGCTATAAAGATACCTAAAGATGTGGAATGAGTAATGGGCAGAGGGTGGAAGAGACTGGAGGGCTCAGAAGAAGTCAGGAAAATGAGGAAAGTTTGGAACTTCTTAGAGACTGGTACAGTGGTTGTGACAAAAATGCTGATAGAGATACGGGCAGTGAAGTCCAGGCTGACAAAGTCTCAGATGGAAATGAGAAAGTTATTAGGAGCTGAAGCAAAGATCACCTGTGTTACTCCCCAGCAAAGAGCCTGGATGCATTGTGTTCATGTCCTAGGGGTTTGTGGAAGGTTCAACTTCTTCTGTGGCAGCTGGCAGAAGAGATTTCTAAGTATCGAGAAGTGACATGGCTGCTTCTAACAGCCTATGATCAGATATGGGTGCAAAGAAATGACTTAAAGTTGGAACTTATACATAAAAGGAAGCAGAGCATAAAAGTTCATAGCCTAGCCATGCAGCAGGGAAAGAAAAAGCATTTTCAGGAGAGGAATCCAAGCAGCCTGTGTAGCAACCATTTGCTCTAGAGACATTAGCATGACTAAAAGGGAGCCAAATGCTAATATCCAATACAACGGGGAAAAGTTCTCAAAGGCATTTCAGAGGTCTTGGAGATAGCTCTTCCCATCTCAAGCTCAGGGGCCTAGGAGGAAAGAATGGGTTCGGGGCCAGGTCTGGGGCACTGTTGTCCTGTTCAGCCTCAGGACACTGCTTCCCACATCCCTGCTGGCTCAAAGGACCCCAGGCCCGGGTACAGCTCCAGCAGCTGCTTTGGAGAACACAAGCTGCCGTAAGTCTTGGCAGTTTCCACTTGGTGTTAAGCCTGCAGGCACACAGAATGTAAGTGTGAAGGAGGCTTGGCAATTTCCACCTAAATTTCAGAGGATGTACCAGCAAGCCTAAGGGGGTTGCCCAGGCAGAAGCCTGCTGCAGGGGTGGAGCCCCCACCAGAGAACCTCTACTAGGGCAGTGTGGAGGGGAAATTGGGGTTGGACCCCCACACAGGCCCCGCACCAGGACACTGCCTAATGGAGCTGTGGGAAGGTGGCTGATGTCCTCCAGACCCTAGAATGATGGAGCCACTGACAGCTTGCATACTGAGCATGGAAAAGCCACAGGCACTCAACACCAGCCCATGAGAACAGCCATAGGGCTACGCCCAGAAAAGCCACAGGGGCAGTGCTGCTCAAGGCCTTGGGGGCCCATCCCTTGAACCAGTGCACCCAGGATGCAGGACATGGGATCAAGGATCATTTTAGAGCTTTAAGGTTTAATGACTGCCCCACTGGGTTTCAGACTTGCATGGGTCCTGTGGCCTTTTCCTTTGGGTTAATTTCTCCCTTTTAGAATGGGAATGTCTACCCAATGCCTGTACCACCATTGTATCTTGGAAGTAATTAATTTGGTTTGATTTTACAGGCATATAGGTAGAAGGAGCATGCCTCGAGTCTCAGATGAGACTTGGACTTTTGGATTAATTCTGGAACAAGTTAAGACTTGGGGGACTATTGCAAAGGCATGATTGTATTTTGAAATGTGAGAAAGACATGATATTGGGGGCCTGAGCGGGGGATAACGTGGTTTGGATATTTGTCCCCTTCAATGATCATGTTGAAAGGTGATTCCCATTGTTGGGGTGGGGCCTGGTAGGAGGTGAGTGGATCATGGCGGAAGGCCCCTCATGAATGGTTAAGCACCACCCCTTGGTGTTAAGTGAGTTCTTGCTCAGTTAGTTCATGTGAGATCTGGTTGTTTAAAAGAGTCTGGGACCTCCCCCAACCCCTTGCTCCTACTCTTGCCATGTGGTGTGCTTGCTCCCCTTTTGCCTTCCACCTTTCACCATGAGTGGAAGCTTCCCAAGGTTCTTACCAGAACCAAATGCTGATGCCATGCCTCTTGAACAGTCTGCAGAATTGTGAGCCAATTAAACCTTTTTTCTTTATAAATTACCAGCCTCGGGCATTTCTTTATAGCAATGCACAAATACACTAACACAATGGCCATAGAAAGAGCTTACCATTGGCTTATTTAACTTATCCACGAGGGCAGCACAGCTTGGGGTCCACACACATGCCCAACTTCATTGGCCATTCAACTCCAGTCAAATAACAGGACGAAAAGACAGAAACCCAACATAAGCTGCGACTGGAGGTGGCCACATCCAGCCCACTGTTGGGACAGAAGGCTTAGTGTGTACAGATTTGCTTCTGGTGTCCCTAAGATAGGCCTCTGACCTGTCTCTTTTCCCTGAGCATTCAGAATAATCATGAATAAGATGGGAGTATGAATCTCAGCATGGAGGCCCAGTGACTGACACCTAGCTTTCAAACCTAACCATCTTGCATAGGTTTCCTTGTACCATGTTCTCTGGTGCGATGTCCAGTGTCTCTGCTCACTGCTTCGGCGCCCTCCCAAGCAGCCAGGATGGAGCCCGGGCCTCCACAGGCCCCTGGAGTGCTTGCCGCCTGACAGGTGGATCAAGAGCAGAACTCACAGTCCTGCCTCCTGGGCAGGAAGGGGGGTGTGTATGAGCGTATGAGCTTTGAGGTTGACAACCGAGGATGACAGGCCACCCTAGAACCCAGGGAGCTTCGGCAAGTTCATCCCCTTCTCTGGGCCTCAGTTTCCCTCATCTGTCCTGCAAAAGAATTGGATCAGATAATCTGGGACATTCTGTCCAGCTCTCTGATCCAGAGATTTGGGGCTGGGCGGGGGATGTGAAGTGGTCTTCCAAGCTGTCAACATAGCCTGATTGTGTAGGCCTGCACCAATGGTGTTTAGAGCAGTACTTTCAAACCTTAATGTCAGGCGAATCACCTGTATCTAGAGAAAATGAAGATTCTAGAAGAGAGTAGAATAGTGGTTACCAGAGGCTGGGGGGCAGGGGTGGATGGGGAAAGATTGGTCAACAAGTACAGAGTTGCAGTGAGGAGGAAGTTTTTGTGTTCTATGACACAGCAAGGAGACTGTGGTTAACAATACTGTATTGTACATTGCCAAGTAGGTAGAAAAGATTTACAATTTCTTTAGCAAAGAAATGATAAATGTATGAGATGATGGATAGGCTAAATACCTTGATTGGATTTTTACACAATGCATACATGTATCAAAACATCACATTGTACCCCAGAAATATGTACAATTATGGGCCAATAAAAAGCAAAGTAAAATATGTAGATTTTCACTCAATGGTTCTGAGGAGGTGTCTGTAAACCTGCATTTCTAACAAGCTCCCTGCTGATCCCGTGGTGCCGGCTGAGTAGGTGCCTTGATTAGGAGTGTTTGGCACTAGGTCTCCAGGTGTGATCCCGGGACGGCAGCATCAGCATCACCTGGGAACTTGTAAGAGGGACTAGGGCCCAGCTACAAAAGTATTGGGTCAGAAACTCTGGGGTGGCGCCCAGCAATATGTGATTTAACAAGCCCTCCAGGCGACTCCCATGACCCTCAATTCTGAGAACCACTGCTTTAAGAGAACTGCTTCTACACTGGGTGGTGCATAGGAAGCACCGGGAGAGAGTTTTAAAAAATACTGGGGCCCGGGGCCCGCTTCCCGGGGTTCAAATGTAATCGGAATAGGTGCCTCCCGGGCATTGGGATTTTTAAAAGCTCCCCAAGTGATTCTAATGTGAAGTCAATGAGCCTTAGGGCGGACAGAAGATGAGGGCTGCGGGGCTCCCAGGCCGCGAGCCTGCGATTCTTCTGACAGCGCTTTCCGGACATCGGCCACTAGGGCGCGCTGTGGCGCCGCTGGGAGGCCGGTTGCGGCTGGAGGAACTCCGGGCTGGGAGGCGGCGCACCCGGGGCCGGAGCCTCCGGGAGCGGCTTCTGGCCCAGGCCTTCCCGCCCCCGTGCATCTGCACCTAATTAATGCTGGCCGCGGCCTCGCGGCGCTTGACGTCAGTGATGTGCTCCGTGCTGGGGAGACGCGGCCTTTGCAGCCGCTCGGCACAGGTTGCTTCACCCTGGTCAGCCCTGCTGCCCGTCCCCTCCAGGCAGGACGCCGGGCTCACCTCTGGGACCGAGCCCTTGCTTATGCTGCTCTGATGACACTCACGGGGGAGTTGCTCCCCATTTCCACCCGGCCGGACACCAGTTTTCTTTTCCATCTTCCCTGGCTGTTCCCTGCCCCTCCCCTGCCTTTTCAAAACCCGGAGGGTCCCGGAAAATCCCACAGGCCTGGGGATTTGCCAAGTCAGCTGCAAGAACCACCTCTCATCTTTCCCTTTCTGGGTCTCTCCTCTGCTCAGTTCCTTTCCTGTTCCTGCTCCTCCTTTTTCTCTCATCTGAGCTGCGTGGATCAGATACTTCCCACTTACGTGTTCTCATGCACAGAGGTGGAAGACGGATGATAAAGGGCGGATTGCCTTCTTTACCAGCACAGATAGGACTGCGTTTGTAAGGAGCGTTTTGTATGTTGGGGGTGAGGAGGTTGCTGATGAAACTTTAGTGTTCTCTCCCCTACAGCCACATTACTCCCTTTAAGCAGCGATGGGAGTTGGTTCTGGAGAAGAGAACTCAGCGAGTAGAGCAATGCTATCTTGTCTAGCTGCCCCAGCTGGTTGGAAGGTTCTTGCATGGCTGGAGGAGTTTCCCAACCAGGACGCCAGAACTGTCTTGTCTTGTCTTGTCTTTTTTTTTTTTTTTTTTTTTGAGACAGGGTCTTGCTCTGTCACCCAGGCTGGAAGTGCAGTGGCGTGACCACAGCTCACTGCAACCCTGACCTCCCAGGCTCAAGTGATTGTCCCACCTCAGCCTCCTGAGAGGCTGGAATTACAGGCACGCGCCACCACCCCCAGTTAATTTTTTTTTTGTTTTTTTGTAGAGACGGAGTCCCACTGTGTTACCCAGGCTGGTCTCAAGGAATCCTCCTGCCTTGGCTCCCAAAATGCTGGGATTACAAGCGTGAACCACCGTGCCTGGCCCCGAGCTGTCTTTATCACAAATGTTCCTCGCCATATTTCATCCCTGCCCATCCCTTTATCCCCATCCCCAAACCCCCAATCTGATATTTGTGTGAGATTTCATTTGGAGGAATGCCATCTACATAAAAGAAGCGTGAACACCCCTGGTTTGGATGACGCCTGATGGCCTCCCTGGCTTTGCCAGCCCATAATTCTAAGCGGGGAAGAGGAGATGATGCTGGGGAATAGAGGGAGGCTTCCCTTCTGGTTCCTGCCTGGAGCCCCGACTGCAAGGGTTGCTCCTGGCTTCCCCCATTTGAACCCCACCCCTGGCTGACCAGTGACGGCAGCATTCCCTACAGCCCCAGGGAGGAAGAGGCTGCCCGCGGTCGGACAGGGACACAGACTCTCAGCACAGGGCAGATGGCACAGAGCCAGCCCAGCCAGGTGGGGAAACTGAGGCCCAGAGAGGGGAAGGGACTTGCTCAAGGTCACACAACCAGTCCCTGGCAGATCCCTTTCCAAGCGAATTCCTCCGAAGCTCCTGCTGGGCTCCTGCTGGGGTCTCGAGTGGGATACTCCTGGGCAGCCCTGTGGGAGTGGCGGCTGGGTTCCACCGGGAGCGGGGTTACTTTGAAGAACACAGTCTCTCCTTGAATCCAGATGAGGGACCCCTCCTGCATGGCAGATATGGTTCCAGAGCTCAGCCTGAGCCTGAGGCTGTCACAGCGGGGCAGGGGCTGAGGGTGGAAACTGCCTCTGAAGAGCTCAGAGGCGTTCAGCCTGCCAGGCACAGAGCCCCCACCCAGGACAGAAAGCCAGGACAAAGGTGTGGGACGTCAGGAAGAATCCTGCTCCTTCCAGTGTAGACTCTGAAAGTAAAGGTCCAAGCTTTGAATTGGATCTCAGCTGGGGCTGGGGGCTGGCCAAGAAGATTGGGGCGGCCACACATTTGGGCAAGTTTCCCTACTGCCTCCGCAATGCGCCTGGCCAGGGCCCAACTGGAAATCAGAGACCCATGAAACATCAGCTCAGGGAGCATCAGGAATGCATGTTCGGGCTTCAAGAGGAAGAAACCCCAAGGGGAGGCCGGGAGGGAGACGCGTCCAAGGTCACTGGACAGTGAGTGGCGGAACTGGAGCTTGGACGTGGGCTCTGGACTCTGGATTGTGTGTCACCGCCACTGTCCTGACATCCATGTGGACAGATGCCCTGATCCCCCTCTGCAGGGGCTGTTTTTTCTCTCTTTGGGGTGTGTAATGTGTGTTTGTGTGTGTGTGTAGATATTTTTTATTTTGTCTCTTAACCTCCAAATCCTATCTGCTTCATAAAACTCAGAGAAAAAGTCTACAACCTCAGTTACCCATCCCAGGATCGCTGTCAGGAAATCCTCGTTCCCATCTCACCCACATCCCCCACGCTGGAGCTTAAGTCCTTCCAGGTGGGGCTGGCAAGAGTCTGCGGGACTTACTCCAAGGGCCCCCGGGGAAGCGGGCTGGGCTGTTTGGGGAGGAACGCTCAGCCGGCAGTGTGCAGGCCTGGCAGGGCTGCCTCTAAATCCAAATTGCAGTCCCCAAGCACGCGCGCTCGCTCTGCCTGAGATCTCAAATGAGGCTGCTTTGGCGGGAGTACCGATTCTAGCCAGTGATTTATCATCTGTTTACTCAGAAACTGCTTGTTCATTTCTGCTGGTGGGAAGGGAAGGAGGGAGGGAGGGAGGTGAACGTGTGTCCTGTGAGCTGCAGAGGTAGCCGGCAGGGATGACTTATACACTATACACTCCCCCAATGGGTGACATGCATTCACTCTTCCTCCCCGCCTCTGTCCGCCTGATGAGAAACAGGGAATGTGCTCCCTCCCACCTGGGAGGCTTCAGATTCATTTTCTGCTCAGACACCATTGCTTGCAAAATTCCACCCAGAAGATAAGGGAGGAGGAGGTATTGCTGCAGCACCCTGCTCTGTGCCTGGTTATATTACTGGATCCTTGTGTTGCAACCCTAAGATATAAGGATTGTCTACATTTCACAGATGAGACAGAACGGATGCTCAGGAGGCTTAAATTGTCTGAAGTCACACAGCAGATGGGTAGAGCTGGGACCCAACCCCCGTCGGGCTGGTGCCAACTTCATGCTCTTGGGGCAGTGTTTCTCCAAGTGTGCATCTCGAGCAACCTGCATTAATTATAGTTACTTCCTCATTCAATCTCTGTTGTTTTCAACGGGCAGTTACCGACCTAGGCATGGCTCCAGGCTCATGGGATTCAGCAGTGAGGAAGACAGGTCCTGGCCCTTCTGAAGTTCCTTTATTACGGGAGGCCAAGAACAAACAAGTATAAGAAATAAGTTGCCTGGGTGCTGTGGCTCATGCTTGTAATCCCAACACTTTGGGAGTCTGAGGTGGAAGGATCACTTGAGCCCAGGAATTTGAGACCAGCCTGGGCAACATGGTGAAACCACATCCCTACCCAAATATACAAAAATTAGCTGAGTGTGGTGGTAGCCCCAACTACTTGAGAGCCTGAGGTAGGAGGACTGTCTTAGCCCAGGAGGTTTACATTACAGTGAGCCATAATTGTGCCACTGCATTCCAGCCTGGGCGACAGAGAGAGACCCTGTCTCAAAAAAAATAAAAAAGAAACAAGTCAATTATCTAACAGGTGAGAGTACTAGGGGAAAAAGGAGAGCAGGGTGAGGTGCTGGGGACTGACAAGGTTGTATGTGTGTTGCAATTTTAGATAGAGTGGTCAGGATAAACCTTACCCAGGTGAGGTTCAAATGAGACTTGGAAGAGGTTAAGTGTTTTGCTATTGAACCTGTATTTCCTGCAGCTGCTTCAGACCTCCTCGTTCAGAACCTGGCAGGGAGATGAGGCCCAGGAATATGTATTTTAACAAATCCTTTCTCCACACCGCACTTTGGAAATCCCTGCTGTTTACCCTGGTGCTTCTTCTTCTACCTAACGGGTCAGGAAATATTTGTTCAAATCCAGGAGTGGTTTTAGGGATTCAAGAATGAAGTGGGAATCCCAAGTCTCGGTGACGATTCCCTTCATGACTTGATAATTGGCCAATACTTAGTAACTAAACCAGGCAAAATGCACCCATGACCGTGACTGAGTCTAGAAAGCTCTGTGCCAGGGCAGGACATGGATATGCAATCACAGCGTGGCACAGATTACTGAAGTACAGGTTGGTGTCTTGAGGAGCACATAACTTAGAAGGCTGGGGTTCTACATCAGGCTCACCTGTGCTAAGCTTGGGCCAGTCAATTACTTTGTGGAATTTCAGCTTGCAGGTTTGGGAAATGGAGCGGTTAGACCTTTCCCTACTTACCTTGTAACACTGCCACTACCTCTACTACCAGCCAATCTATGTATCCATCCATCCATCCATCCATCCACCCATGCATCCACCCATCCATCCATCCATCCACCCATGCATCCACCCATCCATCCATCCATCCATCCATCCATCCATCCATCCATCCATCCACGCATGCTTGCATCCATTCATCCACCCATGCATCCATGCATCCATCCATCTATCCTCACCACCACCATCAGTATCCTCATTTCATTATGTCAGCATTTCTGGTGTGGCCTATTTTCAAACCAACAAAATTCCAGTCCAGTAAAATAATTTGGACATGCCTAACACTGTAAAGGAATTTGGCTTGAGAAAATAATGAAGAAAAACTGTATAGAGAGGAATTAACTCTCCATACATTGGATATCAAAATAATCTTGGAAGATTAAATCTTGGAAGATCTTTTCAATGAAGTCCAAAGGTGGGTTCGTGCCACTGGCTTGGGGGAGCCAGACAAGTGTCTTGTAACTTCAGCTGCGGTGAAAGCTGCTGTGAAAGGCAGCTTCAGATTTCCCCTGATGGCGGGCAGCCCTGCCTCTGTGCCCAGCCCTGTTAACTGTTGGCCTCCCAGCTGCTGAAGCCAGCCAAAAACATCCCCTGCCGTTTGAAGTGCTTATTGGAAAAGCAGATTTCATCTTGGCTGGGGCTCTGAGCTGCTCCTTGTGTGGGGTACTCCCCAGGGCTGTAATTGAACACAAGAAAGCGTCGGCCTACTTTTGGCATTCCTGCTTTCATCTCAAAGACACATTTAAAAATTTGTATTTAAAAAACGTCAGGGAAGGCGGCCAGCATGGCTCACGCGGCCACTGGTACCAGAGCGCCCAATACAGTTGCTCTAGGAGCAGAGGCTGCAGAGGATGAGACAGGAGAATTAGGACCATACCATGTGGCTGTGCTCCACACCCGGCTTCCGGGAGCTTGCCTGCAGGGCCTGAACAGTGAGGTGCTTTTGAGGCTGGGCCTCTGTCGGATCTAGGTTTTGCAGAGCAGGAGTTTGAGGGTTCAGATCAGGTCCCCCTCACAGCAGTCCAGTTGGGTGAGAATTTTCTAAAAGCTGGAGGAACAGGGGGATCCAAGACCTATTCGACACTCACCCCAGGGTCTAGGCAGCCCGGCCAGCAGGAGATGCACCATCTTCCCAAGCCCCACCTGTTGTGCTGCTGGGGAACGTGGTTCCAAGGGCTTCTATCTACACTGGTGACTGTGGGTGGGAGAAAACCATTGAGGAAAAAGACCTACTGCTCCTCTGGCAGTATTCTGAAAACAGTAGGTGTCTAACGGATGTATGTTAGCTTGCTCTCACATGTAAAAGGATTGCAGTTAAGCACAACGCAACCTTTTCTACAACTCTTAGTAACATCTTCTCTGGGGGCCATTGTAAAGCTAAACCACCAAGCTTCATGGAGGGCTGAAATAAAATAGCATCCTGGAGACAGGAGAGCCTTCACAATGTAACCATACACTCAGAAGCCTGGTCTCTTAGGGGACCACCCGCTTCCCTGCACAGGGTTACTGTGGCACCATCAGCTTGTGGTCCACTATGACCCTCTTAACCTTATTCAGGAATTTTTGTTTATAGGGAGTCATCATTCTGTATGCAATTGGTTTTCCCTCTGAGCACAGGATACTACACTTATTCTTTACACTAAGGTCATTGATAGCTTGTGCTTTTTAAAGAAGAAAAAAATTGGATGCCTACAACAAAGAAAATACATTCCGTAAGATTATTAAAATAGTTATTTTCAGGACCACAGGAAGAAGGAGGGAAGTAAATATACAAAACCTAGAGCTATTATTAAATTTAACTCTGAGGCTCTTGGCAGCCAAGACAAAAATAAAACAGGGAAAAGTATATGGATTTCTTAGGAGTTAGAAAATTCATCTGGCTTTTGAGCTCCAAAAGAGATTTCCTAAGGGGATCCTGTTGAGTGATACAACAGACCAATGGGTTGACACCTGTTTTATGCAAAATGGCCAAGTAGTTTTCAGCTGGATTTTTTTTTTTTTTTGGTCATACCCCTTAACCATCATTTAGGGCATCATAATGACTAGTCTGGGAAGTGAAAATGATCTTGAAGGGTAAAATAGAATGTAGGAAACTCCAAGAGAACTGATAAATCATCTGGCCTGTTCATCGTGCATTCCATACTTAAGAGTACTTTGAGTAGGAGCTGGGGCAAAAAAGAAGGGCTAACTGCAGAGGTATAAACATACAAGACAGAACATGTCTCAGGAATCATTAACACTGCACCATACCACTACCCCACCCGCCCCCCACCCCACCCAGCAGAAAATGAATCGCCTCATTAAATCAGTGAACACCTAAGTTTTGGTGTTGGTGTTGATGCGCACATATGTGTGGGCATGTGTGCGTGTGTGGGTATGAATGCAAGCCCTCTTTCCCTAGCCTAGCACACCCCCCCACCACAGAGCAAGAGAGCAAGGCTCGCAGCATCCTGGAATCAGCTCTTTAGTTGATTTTGATAACCAGCCAAAAATACAGGATCTTTTCAAGGCCTGAAGATCATTAACTCTTTGGAAGAACAACAGGGGAGTTTTTGAATGCTGGGACTGACAGCCTGTTGGTGATAGGCTTAATTACTCCAATTAAATATTCAGGAGCAGAGCCAGGCAAGCCAACAGAATGAGGGGAAGGAATCTTTGTTCCGTGGCCGCAGAATTCCTTGCTAGGCAGCATTGAGCTTCCCTAGGATGAACACTAGGTTCCCAGGCTCCCGAAGTCCTGCCTTTTGATGGCATTTCTCCCCCCGGGAAGCACTGACTTTAAAAAGATTTATCATTACCTGAGGACCTAGTGTGTTCCAGGGCTGTGCGAGGCCCTGGAAGCTCTGAAAAACAAGTTCCCTTCCCTGGAGGAAGCAGAGGAATTTCCCCACCTCACACATATAATTACCAGACAGTGTAATCCCATATGGGATGACAACTAATAGGAAATGAAAGTTAATTCTCAAATTCTACTTTTCCCAGACTGTGGGTTTCCTTTCCTGGAACTGCAGGTCCGTTTTCTTTCTAGATCATGACTGGGACCATTACTGACCTTTGGGGCGTGGCATGATGTTGGCATATATGCTGCACGTTTGGTTACCACAAAGTCCCTTCCGAATTCTAATAACGGGGCCTTTCCTTCCGGGCGGAAAGTTTCTGCCATAGCTGGGGTGGGTCGAGCGTGGGCACTGAGTAGCCACAGTGGTGAGGGGTGGCTGCCCTTGCATTCTCCTGCTCAGTGGCCTGAGGATCGATCCCTGAGAAGCCACTGCCCACGGCCACAGGACAGGACAAACTTCCTGACCCATGTGGAGATGGAATCCAAGCCCTAGTCTCCTTACATCTGTGCTCCAGCTAAAGAACCGCTGACAACCCCAAACCTTATCTCACAGAGGGAACTTTCTGGCCTGCCCAAGATCTGCAAGTGGGGGGATGGAGCTAGAATCTGGGTCATGTGCTTATTTCCAGCTTTGGGGTCTCAGCCATTCCCCCCACAATCCTTCCGTGTACTGTCATGCCATCAGCATCAAGAGGTGCTACAAAGAATTTCGATTTTGTTCTTTTACAATACACAGCAAATAATTTCTTTTCAAACCCAGTTGTTCTTAATCATCTTCTGCCTCAAAACACCTGGAGAACTTTTGGTGCAGTCTCTGGTACCATCAACAGCATCACCTGGGAACTTGTTAGAAATGCAAATTCTGGACTCCACCCCAGGGTTACTGAATCAGAAACTGGTGGTGGGAACAAGTGGTTTGGGCTTTCCTGGGCTCTGCAGGTGCTTCTGGTGCAAGCTCATCTTTGAGAACCACTGAATAAGAATCACTCACTATGGCGGGGGTTCTCGGTCAGGAGAGGCTTCCTGGGGCATGTGTCAGAATCTCGAGAACTGAGGATGGGAGTGGCACACAGGTCGTTTGAAAAAGCCAGTAAACTCATTATACTCTCTTCCCCCCCACCTTACCCTATTCTGAGAATCACTGATGTAGAAACTAATTTTGCATTGGAGGAAATGTCTCATCCAACTGTCTCCGTATTTTGATGATTTTTTTAAGCTTCAGAAAGTTTATTACACCATTGGGGTGACTTGTGTTTCACCTCAAATCTCCTTCCATGGTTGTATACAAAGAATTAATTTATACAAGCTGGGGCTTAAAAAGGGAGAAGTTTCCCCATAGTGATTTTGTCTTGTTTGGCTTGTTGGTTAGGAGTTGGCTGGATCAAGGGTCGACCCTAGGAGTTGGAAACCCACCCTCGAGCCATGTACCCCTTGCCAGCTCCTGGGGGGCTCTTCTGGCTCCAGCAAGTGCTGAGGTTAGGAGGGGCCCATGGACAGCCAGGCATGGGATGCTGCTTTGCTTCCAGCCAAGCAACCATGCGCGTCTGCATGAGTATTTTTTTACAAGCTTCCTAAAGGAAACAGATGTCAGCAGCCTCTTTTTTATTGCCGCAACAGGGAGAAGACACACCTAAGTTGTTTGAATTGTTTGCAAACAGTGGTAGGTGTGGGCATTTCTTTTTCTCTAAAAAGATTATATTTGGGAAGCCACCCCCAGGATTTGAGGGGGTGCTGGGCGTGTTAAAAGTAAGGAGAGTTTACTTTAATCCACCGCATCTCACTGCGGTCTGCAGGTGTTCGTGCCGCCTCTGCTCGCCAGGAAATCACCCAGAGGAAGGAGACTGGCTTCTTAGAAAGTGTTTTCCTGTGGAAGTGGCCCGCAAAACCTGCTTATCTCAGTGACAGGCTCCTCCTCCTCAGAAGGTGGCATTTCCCTTGTGGCTACACAGGCAGGAAGCAGGTGGCAGGGAGCCGACCCACAGCGTCCCCCACAGCGGGCCCTGGGGTTGCCACCAACCGTGGCTGGGGGCTGCTCTCGTTGACTGCTCAGTGGCTCTGTGTCTCTGGGAACTGGAGTAAGCCGATGGGCTTGGCGATCTGGAGGGTGGGGGCTCTGCTGAGTGCCGCTGCTTGCTCTGGGCTGGGGGACTGACCTACTGGCCCAGCAGGAGCCTGGCTGGATCCCTCTTGCCCTGGGGGAAGGGAAGGCCGCTGTGTCAGGAAGACTCTGCCTGAACTCTGACCTTTCCCCTCACTAGAATGCAAGCCCCACAGGCAGGAGATCCTGTGGGTTTCGTTCACTCAGCTATCCCAAGCATCTTGAAGGGCACACACTGGCTTCTCAATACATGTTTATTGACTAAATAATTAGATTCCTCTCCCATCTTCCACCCCCCAGCCTCCTCTTCAACCTGACAAAGAATTCAAGGGCTTGTGCTGGGGCTGCCAGCTGCTCTTCTGGTGCCCTGAGGACGAAGAAGGGATCTGAAGGGAAGACCGTCACCCTCTTGCAGATGTTTCCAAAAGGCCATTCAGCATGGGAGAGACAAGGGGAGATCCCAGTTCCAGGAACACCCGGCCAGTGTGTCACCTGTTTCTTGGAATTGACAGGACCAGTCCAGCCCTTTCCCCACTCTCCCCGTCATGATGGACGGGAGCCTGGCCTTTGAGGTAAGGACAGATGGGGTCACAGACACAGGCCTTTGAAGACATCTGGAGCGACTGCTTCTCTGGCAGTTCACTTTCAAACCGGCACTTCACCCAGAAGTTGAAGGACCATCTGACAGATGCATAAGGGGTTTGGTGTTGAAGAGAGTCGGGCTAGAGAGTGTCACAGAGCCCTGGGACGCCTGTGGGTCTAGGATTCTGGCTGAGGGGAGTGTAGCAGGGGCTCCTCACCCACAGGCTCCAGGCTGTGTGATCCGTGGCTGAGGATCCAGACCCTTAGACTTGAGGCACCCTGCCTGGGGTCCCATTTCAGGCAGGACTTTGCCTCCACAGCCCCACAGCTCTGCCTTGGACCAGAAGATGGCAAACAATGTAGACTACTAGTAATATTGATAGGATACTAGTAATTTGCAAAGAAAAATATTCCCTGGGCCTTGTTGAAGCAGTTGAATTGCGATGGTGCCTATGAACATTGTAGGGCCATGTGTTGTTGTTTTCAAGCTTCCCCTCTGCCTAGAGGTGACAACCCTGGTTTCGTGGTACCCTCCTTAGTGAGCCTGGCAACAAATATGACAACATGAGGGTCACTAGGAAAGAGAAAAAAAGCAAAGAATAGATACAATTGTGAAGGGTACCCTGGTCTTCAATGAGAGAACCCTGGTCATTTTACAAGAAGACCTAAGTCTAGCCTCTTCTAAGCTCAGTGAGAGAGGGAAGAGCAGGAAAAGACTGGCCAGAGGTTGCCCAGGGCCCCAAGGCAGCCCTGGGATTTGATGGCTATAAATATAAGTGTATGAATTAGAATAGCACTGGGCAGGCTAGGCACGGTGGCTCACACCTGTAATCCCAGCATTTTTGGAGGTGGAGGTGGGTGGATCACTCGAGCACAGGAATTCGAGAACAGCCTGGGCAACATGGCAAAGCCCTATCTCTACAAAAAGTACAAAAATTAGCTGGGTGTGGTGGTGCACACCTGTAGTCCCAGCTGCTTGGGAAGCTGAGGTGGGAGGAACGCCTGAGCCCAGGAAGTTGAGGCTGCAGTGGTTGGTGATTGCACCACTGCACTCCAGCCTGAGCAACAGAGTGAGACCCCATCTAAAAAAAAAAAAAAAAAAAAAAAAAAAAGCACTGGCCATCTGGCCTCTGCCCATTTAGGGTGAGGTCCTATGGTTTCAGGTCCTGTGATAATCTGCCCATTTTGCCATTCTTTAGTTCATCATCCAATAGATGCCTTTTGAACACCTAGTACATCCCTAGTACTGTGCTAACACAGGGGGGCAATGGCAAACAAGAGACAAGGTTCCTGTCCTCATGGAGCTTACAGTCCCACTTGCCTTACACCAACTTGCTGAGCCTTCTTCTAAGGTGATGCCTCAGCTTCCTATTTCATGAAGAAGATAAAAGCAATCAGAAGAGATCCTTGTGAGCATCTGTCCCCACCTCACCCCCCACCTCACCACATGCCCACGTTTTGTGTCTGCCCCTCTCCTGTTCTGTGGATGAACCATCCATCCCATGCCCTCCTGTCTGCTCAAGGACATCACTCCAGTGTCTCCCTTCTGTCCCTTGCACCATCAATCTTTCCCTCTCTGTGGGGTCTCTCCTAGCAGCATGCTACCATGCTACCATCTTTCCCATGTAAAGATACTTTCTCTTGACCCCACCTCCTCCCCCAGGAGAATGGCCCCAGTTCTTACCACTTTCCAAAATGATTGTCTGGACTCATCATCTCCAAATTCTCTACTCCCATTCTCCCTTGAATCCACCCCGATTACACTGTCATCCCTGACACTGTTCTTGTCAAGGTCACCAGTGTCCTCATTTTGCTACATGCAGTGGACATTTCTTGGTCCTCATCTTGCCTGGCTGTTAGCAGCATTTGGCATGGCTGGTTCCTTCCTCCATGTTGAACACTTTCTTCACATCCACCTTGCTTTCCTTCTCCTTCTGGCTGCTGCCTCTCAGACTCTTTTGCCATCTTCTCTTCAGATTCCTGCAAAGGAACGACAAAGAACATCAAGATTCAATCTTTGGAACTCTCCATCACTCATCTTTAAATGAGACTTCTCTGCTGACTCTCAGAGCTATGTATGCTGAGAATCCACTGCCTCTAAGATGTCCTGCTTGGCAGGTAACAGACATTTCATCCTGAGCCGAGCTCCTGCCCACCCCACCCACACACAGACCCCTTCTTGCCCACAGATTTCCCATCTCAGCCAGTGGGAGTCCAAAAATCCTTTGTGTCCTCTTTGATTCTTCTCTTAGGCTCCTGTCTCCCTTCAACTGAGGCATCGCTTCCAAATCCGACACTTCTTGTTACCACTATCGTCCTCCCCTTGTCCAACCCACCGTTGGCTCTTGGCTGGAGTGCTATGAGTCTCCTAACCGGCTTTCCCTGTTCTCATCATATCCCAGTAAGTTCCCACCCTTCTCCACACAGCTTCCAGAGTAATCCTTTCAAAAAGGAAGTCAGATCCCATCTTTTCCCTCCCGTCTCACTCTGTCAGCCACATTCATTCCAAAGGACCGTGTGGTCCGTGTCCCTGTTCTCTCTGGTTCTCTCACTGGTCTCCTCTGTGCTCACTCTCCTGCCTCAGGACGTTTGCACTTACTGTTTCTTCTGCTTGGAACTCTTTCCCTCTAAGATCTTTACTCACGTGTCACCTTACTGATGCCTCCCTCCCTGACCATCCTATTTAAAATTGCAACCCATTCAACACCATTCCTCCTTCTGCATCCTTGCTCTGCTTCCTCCATTTGACCTGTCACTCTTTAATCCAGTGGCATTCTGATTCAGTGGTGGCCAGGGGCAGGACCTAAGGAGGTGTATCATCTGTAGAGAATTTAAAAATAGTCGTGAAATAAATTCAAAGTGGGTTTGCTCTTTATGAGTCCTGCACACCGGCAACTCTAAATTCTGTTATCAGTACACCTTCCTGCCAGGGTGGGCCGCCCCTGCTGATTCTCCTCTATCTTAATACACTGTGTGTTTCCCGTGTTTATTTTGCTTGTTGTTCATTTCCCTGCCCTAGAATGTAAGCTCCGCGAGGGCAGGATGTTTCGTCTGTTGTGTTCACCACTGTGTCCCTCGTGTCTGCCACACGGTGCGTGCTCAGTGAGCTTTAGTTGAATGAATGAAGTGGAGGGTGGCTAAGTTCCCTTAGTTGGGGGTTATCAGGAGGGCTTCCTGGATGAATTGGTATCTATATTGCCTGTCCTTAAAGAGGAGGAAGGTGCTCTAGGCAGAAGGAACAGCAGGTACAAAAGCAACTTGACTCTCAGGGTCATTAGCTAAGAGTAGGAGTCAGATGGATGAGTGGGTGTTGTTCATCAGAATTTACCCTTCAAAATGTCAGTGTTTAGTAAATGAATGTGTTCCTTGATTACTAGCTGGTGGAGGGTCCTTGTTGACATCTTGCAGAGGTCTGGCTGTCACTTTGGATCAGAATGGCTATTCCCACTGCTGCTGAAGAGCTTCAGGCCTGGCGGGCGCGGGATGGCGGGTGGTGGTGGTGGTAAGGGCTGTCCCCCAGCACAGTGTTAGAACTTTACTTATCCTCTTGCTTGAAGTGTGGGAGCTGGAGACCATTCAGGAGGCTGTGGTTACAGTTCCAGACAGGGTCCCGAAGAGCAAGGAGCCATTCCCAGTGCCTCCTCCTTAGGGAAGCCTTCCCTACTTTCTCTTCCCTCTTCTGGGCAGAGTTTGTACCTTCCTCCTTTTGGCTCTCTGTTTATTTCTTTAATTTAACACTTACAACATAATACCGTCTTTATTTGTTCCATGTTTGTGTCTTCTGCTGAATGTGGCTTCAAAAACAGAAAGCACAGAACATGGCACATGGGAGGAAATCAGTAAGTGTTTGCTAAAGGCACAACAATGAAACAGAACCAATATTATTACAGTGCTATGCGAATGTAGAAAGAGTAAAATTGTTATTGTAGTGAGTGTTAATCAGAATAATGGGGGTGACTAGTCCATAATTACATAGAATATACCTTTTTCTGCAAGGTGATGTGTCACTTAACTTTGTTCCTTAAAGCTCCAGAGGCCCAAGGCCACCCACAATTATTCAAGTATTATCAATGTCGAGGGCCTCTAAAAGCATCAAATATGTTACAGCTTCCACAAAACTGTGAATTAGACTGAAAACCAGCATTTAAAAAAATAAAGTGATATTGACTGAAACACTGGTTTTATATACATGCCACATATGAGATGTGGTGGCCGCTCACACGCCAGTGTCCTGGTTCATCTGCAATGGGCAGGCGGGCCATACCCCACTGGGGAGAAATCTTACGGGCTCCAGAAATGTCTAATGAAATAAGATTTTTAACTAGTTCAAAATCAGAGTTCAGAAACAGTTCAGTTAACATTTAAGTGTTGAGCTAAGAGAGGAGGTTGAACAAAATTCATTTTGAAGCTTTCATAGAGTTTTGAAAGAGCAAAACTTTAGACTTAAAATGCACTGTTTTATTATATGCAATGCCTGTGAATACTAAATGTATGTTAAGTTTTTCATTTAGCAGATTTCTCCCCAGACTTTTAAAACCAACACCGAAAAAATATTTACATATTCTCTCCTCTCCCCAAAGCATCCTTCCTGTACACAAATACCCTTATTGTGAGACCCTGTTGCTCTAGGTTAAACCAGTCCTTCTAACAGCAGCCCGTAGGATTCTGCTCCAGCCAGAACAAGGCCTTGGCTAATGTCACTGCCTCTGGTTGACCGAGCCGGGCTGGGAATCTCATTATGGAAGCTTTCCACCGCCTTCCCGAGCCAGCCCTCTAGCGGAGGCCAAGATTGCGTCATCTGTCCTGGGCCTCATCCCGCCTTACCCGAGGCCTGCTCACCTACTGTGTTTCAGCAGCATTCCAGCAGCCAGGCCTTCGGCTGCTCCCCCATCCCAGATGGGGAAAAACGTTCGTGGCACATTTGCCTCAGGAAGACTGCACTTGGCTTCCCCGCGTCCCTAGGACGGCGTGCCTTCACGTGGGACAGACTGGATGTGGGCTGTGAGGTTTAGGAGGCTTTAGGAGAAGGAAGGTCCTCTCTTAGGAGTGAAATGATCTTATCTGAGAGGATGGAAGCAAAGTGAGGGAGTAAGCATGGGTCCAGGGCTGCGATTGTGCCCCCTCCTCACCCACGCTGACACGTGCTCCTGCACAAGCGCCCCCGGCCTCTACATCTCTTGGTAGGTTAAAGCTCTATTTTAGTCTCAACCAGCAGTTTTTCTCACTGGTAAATCTAAGTTCTCGGACTATTCAATGGGTTCTATTTGTTTTTTTAATAATTAAAAAAACTTTTCCAGTTAATTCATAATCACTATGAAAAAAATAGGCAGGACATGTAAACAAAAGGTTAAAATATATACAAATCAAAGAAGGAAGTACACCAGACCAGTTATCAGGCAAGCTTGCCAGACATCAATCCAGCAAGAAAACGATGATGTGCTTTGAAAATGCCACATCTGGCCAGGCACGGTCGCTCACGCCTGTAATCTCAGTTCTTTGGGAGGCCCAAGTGGGCAGATCACCTGAGGTCAGGAGTTCGAGGCCAGCCTGACCAACATGGAGAAACCCCATCTCTACTAAAAAATACAAAATTAGCTGGGCATGGTGGTGTGTGCCTGTAATCCAAGCTACTCGGGAGGCTGAGGCAGGAGAATCGTTTGAACCTGGGAGGCAAAGGTTACGGTGAGCTGAGATCGTGCCACTGCACTTAGCCTGGAAAAGAGTGAGACTGTCTCAAAAAAAAAAAAAAAAAAAAAAAAAAAAGAAAAAGCTAAATCCATTTCTTCTTGCCTTTACTCCTTTGGGGACCTCAGGTGTAACCGCTGGTGTGCTGTGAATGACAGAGTATCACTGGGATCTGGTGCCTGGTATGAGCTGCATGAAGGAGTAGGAGTGCACTCACCCATTTGGAGGGCCATGGTTGGTCGCTGTCCTACATTTTCCCTCCTTGCTCCCAGGGCTAGTCCTGGTTAGCTGTGGGCGGCAATCTGGGGACAGCAGTCAGCTTGCTGTCTGCTCCACTCTGCAACAAAGCACCTTCCTCAGCACCCACCCCAACGGAGAAGGAACAAATGGTCTTCTGTTGGGATAGAGGAGAGGATTTGTAGCTGTTCTCAGCTGCCTGTGGGTTTGCGCTTCCCACCTGCCTGCCCAGGCCTCATCCGATGTATCAGGAGTCCTCTGGGTAGGCACCAATGAGGGCAGCCTTTTAACTAACCTGGGGTGCCACCGAGGAGCTGGAGTGCGAGCTCTTTGGCCCTATGGGAAGCTCCCCAGGGAGGCTGCACTCTTATTCTACCTGTGAATGTTCTTTCACCCACTTCCTGTGGGCACTGGCCGGATCCTCTGTGAGCGACAGCGTTCGGCATGGTTCAACGTGGAACAGCCCATGTGAGCAACCGTGTTTGGCATGGTTCGACGTGGAACAGCCCTCCCAGCCACCCAGGGAAACCTCTCCATTCAGTTACCTCCTGGCTTCCCACAGCATGGCCCATTAGCCTTGTCTGGGGGTCTTATGCATCAGGATTTATCATTGTGCAGCACCTGCCGGGGCGCTTGCCACGGGCTTTGAAGGTCCCTCTGCAGAGGAGCTTAGGCAGGAGCAGGGTGTGCATGGGGGAGGGTTTCTGTCAGTGGAGGAGCATGTGCTATGATTTGCCTAGCTTGCTGTCTGCCCCACTGCAGACCTCATCACTTCAGAGCACTTTCTTTCCTATTTTATTTTAAAATTTTTAAAAGAGACTGGGTCTCTTTTGTTGCCCAGGCTAGAGTACGGTGGTGTGATCATAGCTCACTGGAGCCTTAAACTCCTGGGCTCAAGCAATTCTCCTGTCTCAGCCCCCTGAGTAGCTAAGACTACAGGTGCACACTACCATACCTGGCTAATTTATTTTATTTTTTAGAGATGAGATCTTGCCATGTTTCCCAGACTGTGCTTGAACTCCTGGCCTCAAGCAATCCTCCCAATTCAGCCCCCAGAGTTGCTGGGATTACAAGGGGGGAGCCACCTTGTCTGGCCCAGAAGCACTTTTCAAAGCCTCTTACGTTGGATGCTGTAGGTTCCATGTGACAATGACTGTAATTATGATTTAAGCAGCACCTACTATAAAGGGGCGTGTCTCATACATTATTGATCACTCTTAAAACTGCCTAGCTCCACGTTGTGGGTCACTCCTGTAATCCCAGCACTTTGGGAGGCCGAGGCGGGAGGATCACCTAAGGTCAGGAGTTCGAGACCAGCCTGGCTAACACGGCAAAACCCTTTCTCTACTAAAAATACAAAAATTAGCCAGGCGTGGTGGCGGGCGCCTGTAATCCCAGCTACTTGGGAGGCTGGGGCAGGAGAATCACTTGAACCTGGGAGGCGGAGGTTGCAGTGAGCTGAGATTGCACCACTGCACTCCAGCTTGGGCCACTGAGCCAGACTCCATGTCAAAACAAACAAACAAAAAACCCAAAACTACCTAGCTCCATTTTGTTCAACAAGAGGCTCAGAGAGTGTGTTTGTGTCACCCATGTGTGTATTTTATGTCTAAGACCTCTCCTGACCCTCGAATGACCCACTCCTGGCTGTGGTCAGTTAGGTCTGTTCGGCGGGGACTTGGAGTGTCGGGGACAGGTGAGGCCAGGGCAGGAGCCCACGCGGTGGGCGAAGGCCTGGGGGGGACGCGATGCCTGCCGGGGCGAGCGTGGGGGCCGGGCGCGGGGTGGTTGGTAGTCAGCCCTTCAGAAAGTCCTGGGAGGGGAGGCTCACAACCGCCAGGCAGCCTCGGATCTCCTAAATGTGGTCCCTCGCGGTGGCGGCTTAGGTTAGATCTTCTCTCACACTCAGGTCGCTGGAGGGTCCCCACCGGGAAAGGGACGCGCCAGGGCATGGGGCAGGTCCAGAGGGGCCGGGTGGATCCCGGCGCTCTGCTTTTACCTGGCAGGCGGGAGCGGTCTGGCGTGGGCGCAGCGTGGGCGCAGCGGGGCCCGGGGCTGGAGAGGATGGGACGGAGGGGGTAGGAGGGGAAGGGCTGGGAGGAGCCAGCGAGCGGGCTGCGGCCGCGTTGAGCCACCGGCTGGTGCTGGTTGTGGCCCAGGCTGTGGCGAGAGGCGGGCCCGCTGGTGTGGCCGATGAGCCCGTAATGAAGCCCGGCGCTTGGGCTCCCTTTGTTCCCGGAGAACTATTTAAAAAGCTCCCTCCTCAGTTCCCTTGCGGGGCGAGTGGGGACAATGGCCGGAGGCGCAGTGGGCAGAGCGGACCGCCCCCTTTCAGAGAGGCCTTTCCAGCCGCGCGGCCGGAGCTTGGAGGCTCCAAGCGCCGCGAGGGCCGGGACACTGCACGCGGGACGCGCTGCCCTTCGGGGCCAAGAGGCCAACTGTGAAACAACAAACTTTTTTTTTTTTTAGAAAGAAATCTCGCCATTGCAGGGAATGGGTAAATCGCTCGGGCCGCGTGCGTCCTTGGCAGATGGCAGAGGCGGCTCCCCAGTCCCCTACCTGGCACTAGAGGGACAGGGCGCGCACCCAACTGTGGCACGCATCGCCGAATTTTCCTGAATGCCGCTGTGGCACATTCCTGGCCTTTGCAATTATTAGGAAATGAGAGAATCTTTTTTCCTTCTACTCTCCCCCTCCCCCTCCCCCTCCCTTCGTTTTTCTTCCAGGCATGGAATTATCTACTTTAGCAGTTCAAAAGACATTCCATTCCCATGACAAAGACAGAAAGGGGTGATGTTGGCATACTGTAGCCCTCTTTCTTATAGGGAGACTTGAGCAATAAATCATAATGAAAATTTAAAATAGCATTTATTTAACCTTTAATAGTATACCTTGCTTATTTTCAAAGCGTCACTAACAGCTTTGTTTTTCACGTTCCCCAGCAAGGATCCAACTCAAACTTTGAGCAGACAGTAGTGAATTTTATTCCTCTCATATATTCCTACAAAAAAAAATGGATTGAGGGGATTCGTGTTCAGCTCCCTCTCAGCTCTAAAATGTCTTAAGTCACTGAACAAAGGCTGACAGATTTTAAAACAGAATGGAAAACTATCATCACAGCAAATATCTACTTATATCTTTTTTTTTTTTTTTTCGATGGAGTCTGGCTTTGTCACCCAGGCTGGAGTGCAGTGGTGCAGTCTTGGCTCACTGAAACCTCCTCCTCCCTAAGCCTGCTTCTCCCAGGTTCAAGCGATTCTCCTGCCTCAGTCTCCCAAGTAGCTGGGATTACAGGCGCCCATCACCACACCCGGCTTTTTTTTCTTTTTTTTTTTTTTTTTTTGAGACAGAGTCTGGCTCTGTTGCCCAGGCTAGATGGAGTGCAGTGGTGCAATCTCGGCTCACTGCAAGCTCCACCTCCCGGGTTCACACCATTCTCCTGCCTCAGTCTCTGAAGCAGCTGGGACTACAGGCGCCCGCCACCACGCCTATTTTTTTTTTTTTTTTGCATTTTTAGTAGAGATGGGGTTTCACCGTGTTAGCCAGGATGGTCTCGATTTCTTGACCTCGTGATCCGCCCTTCTCGGCCTCCCAAAGTGTTGGGATTACAGGCGTAAGCCACCGTGCCCGGCCATTTTTTTTTTTTTTTTTTTTTTGTAGAGATGGGGTTTTGGCATGTTGGCCAGGCCAGTCTCCATGTGCTGGGATTACAGGCCTGAGCCACTGGGCCCTCTGCTTATATCTTCTATTTAGCACTCTTCTTTCCAGCTTGGAACCCACCTCTCTTTTCCAGAGGTAATGACATACACAGGTATCCACATTAGCTCACCCAAGATGGGCTCACACCAGTGAACGCCAGAGTATCTGGAAGTGGTTGATCAGAAACACTCTCGATAATGTGTAATCCAACAGGAGACACCGACCTGGACAACAATGAAAGGTCAGGGGGTTTTTCTCCCCAAAAAACAGAATATTCTAAAAGTCTGAACACCTTTTAACAGTCTTGGGCTTCCATCCCTGGATGTGTTGCAGTTTACAGCTGTGCTTGAGGATGGGAGAATATCTTAGGTCATTGTTTTCAGTAAGGGTCATTTTCAGCTTCTCAGAATGTGACTCTGGTATGTTCCATTGCACAGGTATTTTTCACAGTTCCCTAGGCCTGACGGGTCTGAGAGTATTTAGGGCTGCCCCAGAAAGGAGCCCCTAGCCAGGCGACTCCCGGCTTGTGCAGGAATCTCAGCGGAAGGACAATGGGCCAATTACTAGCAAAGCCTGCGGTCTCCCTGGGAGAGGTTAAGGAGGAGAGCACATGGCCTTTGAGCTACCATGTCATCTGTTCTGGGGCTTAATCAAGTTATCATATCACCCCAGTGTCTCCCGGCTTCTATCCATCGATTTGAATGAAGACAAAAATTGCAGACAAATTTCTAGCAGCAGGAAGTTGGTGCTCTCCTGTGAGGCTGGATGAAAAGCACCTGTAACCTTGCCGGCCTCCATTGAGCTCCTGCTGGGAGCTGCTTCAGGCAGCAGCCTGCTGGCTTCAGAGCCTGCCTGTCAGTGGAAGCTGGGCTGGGGGAGGATGCTATTATGTGTTTCAAGAGAATGGCCTGGAGCAGGCTCAGCTGTGGCTAGGCTGGCACAATGTGGCCAGCTGCTGGGGAATGGGTAGGTGGACACTGGCACCTTCCTTTTGATATTGGCTTGGAGTCATATTTAAGTTGAGACAGAGCTGGCAGGCAACAATCCTCATGATGGTTTGAAGGCAAAACTGTTTCTGTCTCTGGAGGGAGGGTAAGAGTCACGGGGCTCTCCCACACGGCCATCAAAGCCGGACCTCTACTCCTCTCTGGGCTGCTTTCCTCCTTGGTGAAGCTCAGGGAGGTTGCAATTTGCATCTGATCTGCAGGGTGGAAGAGAAAGGAAGTTTGATGTAGTAGATTGAGCATTGTTTGGTAGTCATAAGACATGTTCTAGACCTAGTTCTATCACTTGGGGAAGTGGCTTAGCCGCTTTTTTCCTTGGTTATTTCACGTATAAGATGGGCATAATGATCCAGGCTGTTGTCTACGTCACAGGTTATGAACCAAGGAGATGAAAGATGCGGATCAGTCAATGAAAAAGATTTAAAAACCACATTACTAGTGCCTCTAAAGCCCTGCCAGCATCTATGCCCTATGATTCAACATCACAAAGAGGGATAGGAGAAGAAGTTATTAATTAGCGGCATTACTATAAAAGCATTCCATTCTGAGAAGAGGTTCATCACTGAATGTGAATTTCATAGTCATTAGCAGAAAAAGCCAGAGGGTATGCTTTTAACACTCTGTGGTGGCTTGTTGATCTGATCAAAATCATCTTTTCTGGAGTCCACAGAAAATTAGACTTTTTGACATTCTGCTGAAAGACTCATATCCCAAAAAGCTGGATGGGGACCTGGTCAATAAATCATTCCTTCTCTCGCCGCTGACCTTCACACTCTTTATGTCCTTCAGCCGCTGTGACCGGAGACATTGACCTTGAACCTAGTCGGCAACTCCAGCCTGTTTCCTCATCTATCAAATGGGGTACATTTTCTCTGCCTCCCTAACTCGTGGGCGCATGCGTAGACTTGTCTGGTCACAGGTGAGAAAGTGTTTTGTAAAGCGTAAGGTACTGGATATGTTGACACCTCAACACACACTCCTAAAGGATCATTGTTGTCCATTTAACTGGAACCCAAATGAATACATTGGGGAAATTTTGCAGCCTTGTGGACTTGACAGTATGGATCCAATGTCACCAATGATGTGATTCAAAAGAAGTTTCTTTATTCATTTCTGCTGGCTCTGAATGAATAGGTACAGGGAACCCTGCTGCTCTCCTGAGAGGCTGGCCCAGTGGGCATAAGCAGGGCTTGGATGCTGATGCCCAAACACAGAGACCATCAGACAGCAAACAGCTAAACCAGGGACCAAATGCTCTGCATTGCTTCTTTTCACATTAGTTTGCTCCTAAGCACCTGCCCCACCAAAATACCCTTGACTCCCCGAAACGTCACAGGGGTCACTGCTGGGATGTTCCCTCTGCCGTTTCCTCTGCCGCATCTCTCCACCTTCTCTGCTAATTTAATTAGTCTCATCCTGGCTGGGCACAGTGACTCATTCCTGCAATCCCAGCACTTTGAGAGGCCAAGGTGGAAGGATTGCTTGAGCCCAGGAGTTTGAGACCAGTCTGAGCAACACGGCGAGATCCCATTTCTACAAAAAATAAAAAACGTAGCCAGGCATGGCCGTGCACCTGGAGTCCTAGCTACTAGGGAGGCTAAGGTGGGAGGATCACTTAGGCCAGGAGTTTCAGGCTACAGTGAGCTATGATTGTGCCACTGCACTCCTGCAACAGCCTGGGTAACAGAGTGAAACCCCGTCTCTCAAAAAACAAACAAACAAACAAAAAACAGTCTCATCTTTCAAGGTTCTACTCATTGTCACCTCCTCTGTGAGGCCACAGTCTTCAAACTCCTAACCGTGACAGTACTGACTATCCCCCTGCTGAGTGAAGCATTGTCTTGTGCTTTGCCGCACTGCCGTCTGGTTTGTATGAGCATTCACTGTGCACCCACCTCTATCCTTGTTTATATTGTGAGCTTCTCAAGGGCAGAAACCAGGTGTGATCCCTCTTGGTGTCCCAGCACCTAGCACAGCTGCTGGTGTCTAGTAATTTATGATGCAATGTTGGATTGCATTTTTGTCATTCCTTTGCGTGTCAGAAAGTGATCTGAAGGGATTGTGAGAGGGGAAGAGAAGATGAAATATTTTATTTTTATTTATTTAAATCAATTCCATTTTTGCTTTTGCCTTGAATCCTAGCCCATCAAAAAATATGAAAAACTGCTCTGATGTAATTCGTAGGATAACTACAATTTGTCTGCTCACCAATTGAGGGACATTTGGGTTGCATCCAGATTTTTTTTTTTTTTTTTTTTTTTGAGACAGAGTTTTGCTCTTGTTGCCCAGGTTGAAGCGCAATGGCATGATCTTGGTTCACTGCAACCTCCACCTCTGGGGTTCAAGCAATTCTCCTGCCTCTGCCTCCCTAGTAGCTAGGATCACTGATGCCCACCACTATGTCCAGCTAATTTTTGTATTTTTAATAGAGATGGGGTTTCACCATGTTGGCCAGGATGGTCCTGAACTCCTGAGCTCAAGTGATCCACCCGCTTCAGCCTCCCAAAGTGCTGGTATTACAGGCGTGAGCCACCACGCCCGGCCTCCAGATTTTAGTTGTTATGAATATGTGGTTGTGAATAATGTTGCTGTGAACATTCACATACAAGTCTATGTTTTCATTCTCTTGGATAAGTACCTAGGAGTGGAATTTCTGGGCTGTGTAATGGGTGTATGTTTAACTTTAAGAACGCTGCCAAACACTTTTCCAAAGAGGCCGTACTGTCTCACATTTCTACTGGCAGTGTCTGAGAGTCTGGTTTTTCTACATCTTCACTAACTCCTTGCGATGACAGTTAAAAAAAAAAAAAAAACCATTCTAATGGGTATATTGGGTATTTCGTTGTAGTTTTGATTTGTATTTCCTTGTTGACTAGTCTTGTTCATATTGGCTGCCCATATATTTTCTGTGGGAAGTGTCTGTTCAAATATTCTGTCCATTTTAAAAATCTGTATTGTTTGCTTTCTTGTTATTCTATATAAAAGTCTTTCACTAGGTATATATTTTGCAGATATTTTCTCCTAGTCTGTGGCTTGTCTTTTCATTTTCTTAAATGTGTCCTTAAGTGAACAGAAGTTTTTAATTTTTATGAAATCCATTTTATTATATTTTTCTTTTATGATTAATGGTGTTTGTGTCAAGTTTAGATAATCTTTGTGTGTCATGTTTAGGTAATCTTTGCCAACACAATATCACAAAGATTTTCTCATGTTTTCTTCCAGAAATTCTTATCATTTTAGCTCTTATGTTTAGGTCTATGATCTATTTTGATCATTTTGCATATGATGTGAAGTAAGGTTTAAAACTTAATTCCCTCCCATAAAGATATCTAGTACCACTTTGTAAAAAGACTATACATTCCTCATTCAATTACCTTGGCACTTTTGTAAAAAAAATTAATTGAGTATATAAATGCAAGTCTATTCCTGCACTCTTTACTCTGTTTTACTGATCTATAACCATGCCAATGCCATACAATTTGATTATTGTGGTTTTATAGTAATCCTGAAATCAGGTAATGCAAGTATTTCAAATTTGTTTTTATTTTTAAAATTATTTTGGCAATTTTTGACTCTTTGCTTTTTCTTTTTTTTTCTTTTTTTTTTTTTTTTGAGACGGAGTCTCGCTCTGTCTCCCAGGCTGGAGTGCAGTGGCCGGATCTCAGCTCACTGCAAGCTCCGCCTCCTGGGTTCCCGCCGTTCTCCTGCCTCAGCCTCCCAAGTAGCTGGGACTACAGGCGCCCGCCACCTTGCCCGGCTAGTTTTTTGTATTTTTTTAGTAGAGATGGGGTTTCACCGTGTTCGCCAGGATGGTCTCGATCTCCCGACCTCGTGATCCGCCTGTCTCGGCCTCCCAAAGTGCTGGGATTACAGGCTTGAGCCACCGCGCCCGGCCTGCTTTTTCATATTATTTTAGAATCAACTTATCAGTTTCTCCAAAACAGTCTGTTATGATTTTGATGAGGATTGTATTGAGTCCATAGGTCAGTTTTTAGAAAAAAGCATTTTAACAATATTGCATCTTCAAATCCATGAACATGGTATGCCTCTCCATTTATTTAGGTTTTCTTTAATTTCCCTTAATAATATTTTGTAGTTTTAAGGTTATAGGTCTGGAACATCTTTCTTTAAATTCATTTCTAACTCTTTTTAAGTACTATTTATAAACGAAGTTTTTAAACTTTTATTTCCCAATTGTTCATTACTTGTATATAGAAATGCAACTGATTTTTAATTCAACCTTTTATTTGGAAATACTTATAAGTTCACAGGAAGTTACAAAGGTAGCACAAAGAGGATCTATGTGCCCTTCACTCAGTTTCCCCCAGTGGTTACATTTTAGATGGTTATAGTATAATATTAAAACTAGGAATTTGACACTGGTACAATGTGTGTGTATAGTTCTATGTCATTTTATCATATATGTATATTTGTAAGCACCTCACAATCAATATGCAGAATTATTTCATCACCGTAAAAATCTTTCTTGTGCTACCTCTTTATAGTCACACCCATCCGCCTCTCTCCAACCATCCCTAACCTCTGACAACCACTAACCTGTTTTCCAACACTATAATTTTGTCATTTCAAGAGTGTTATATAAATGGAATCATACAGTATGTCACCTTTTGAACTTGGCTTTTTTTTTTCTCATTTAAAATAATGACTTTGAAATCAATTCAAACTATTGCATGTATCAATAGTTCATTTCTTTTTATTGCTGAGCAGTTTTCTGTAGTATACATGTTCCGCTGTTTATTTAACCATTCACCTATTGAAGAACATTTTGGTTGTTTCCAGTTTGGGATAATAAAAATGAAGTGGCTAAGCACAATTATGTATAGGTTTTAATGTTGACATAAGTTTTCATTTCTCTGGGATAAATACCTAGAAGTGCAATTGCTGTGAGGTATGGCAATTTTAAAAGAAACTTTCAAGCTGTTTTCCACAGTGACTGAATCATTTTACATTACCACCAGCAATGTAAAAGAAATCCAGTTTCTCCACATCCTGGCCATGATTTGGTGTTGTGGCTATTTTGAAATTTTACTTGATCTAATAGATATGTGGCGATATCTCATTGTGGTCTTTATTTGCATTTCTTTATTGACTAGTGATGTTTAACATCTTTTCATGTACTTATTTTTTATTTTTATATACTCTTCATTAAAATTTCTCTTCATGTGTCTTTTACCACTTTTCTATTTAAATTGTTTGACTATTTTACTCTTCAGTTTTAATAATTTTTTTTTTTTTTTTTTTTTGAGATGGAGTCTCGCTCTTTGGCCCAGGCTGGAGTGCAGTGGCCGGATCTCGGCTCACTGCAAGCTCCACCTCCCGGGTTCACGCCATTCTCCTGCCTCAGCCTCCCAAGTAGCTGGGACTACAGGCGCCCACCACCTCGCCCGGCTAGTTTTTTTTTGTATTTTTTAGTAGAGACGGTGTTTCACCGTGTCAGCCAGGATGGTCTTGATCTCCTGACCTCGTGATCCACCCGTCTCGGCCTCCCAAAGTGCTGGGATTACAGGCTTGAGCCACCGCGCCTGGCCAGTTTTAATAATTCTTTATATATTCTAGATATGAGTCCTTTTTCAGATTTGCTGTTTACAGATATTTTCTCCCAGTCTATAACTTATCTTTTCTTCCTCCTGAGGGTCTTTTACAGAGCAAAAGTTTTTAGTGTTGATAAAGTCCAATTTATCACTTAAAAGTTTTTTCTGTCTTTTTTTTTGCTTTTGGTCTAAGAACTCTTCACCAAACCAAAGGTTCTGAGGATTTGTCCTCATGTTATCTTCTGAAAGTTTTATAGTTTTATGTTTTACATTTAAATCTATGGTCCATTTTTAATTAATTTTTGTAAAAGGCATGCTTTTTGAGTTGAGGTTCCTTTCTTTTTCTTTTTTCGTATTTGTCCAAGAATATCTGTTTGCTCTAGTACTGTTTCTTAAAAAGGCTATCCCTTCCCCATTGAATTGCTTTTGCACCTTTGTCAAAAATGAGTTGGCCCTACTTGTGCGGGGCTCACACCTAGAATATCTAGAACCTATTTCTGGGTTCTTTATTCTGTTTCATTGATCTTTGTATCTATTCCTCCTGCTTACTTGATTACTGATGCTATCTAATCTGTCTTAAAATCAGGTAATATGATTTTTTCCAAATTATTTTCCCCAAACTATTTTACTTATTCAACTCCCTTTGCTTTTTTCATATACATTTAGAATATGCTTGTCTACATCTATAAAAATCTTGCTGAGATTCTGATTGGAATTGTGCTACACCTGTATACCAATTTGGGGAAATTTGGCATTATTACTATTTTGAGTATTCCTATCCATGACTATCATATGTCAACCATTTACTTAGATTTTTCTTTGATTTCTTTCGTTAGCATTTTGATGTTTTCAACACATAAGTGCTGGACATCTTTAGTAATATTTACACCTAAATATTTCATTTTCTTGATTATATGTTATATTTGGTGTCCATGTATTCATTGCTAGTATATTAAATTGTTTGATTTGCCTATGTTTGTTGATATGGTTTGGATGTATTTCCCTGCCCAAGTCTCATGTGGAAATGTAATCCCCAGTGCTACAGGTGGGGCCTGGTGGGAGGTGTTTGGATCCGGGGCTGACTTTTCATGAGTGGTTTAGCACCATCCCCCTTGGTGTTGCCATCATGATAGTAAGTTGTTGTGAGACCTGGTTGTTTAAAAGTGTGTATCACCTCCCGACTTTCTCTCTTTTCCTCCTGTTCTGGTCATGTGAAGTGCTGGCACCCCTTTTGTCTTTCGCCATGATTGTAAGTTTCCTGAGTCCTCCACAGAAGCCGAGCAGATGCCAGCATCATACTTCCCGTACAGCCTGCAGAACCATGAGCCAATTAAAACTCTTTTCTTTATAAATTACTCAGTTTCAGGAATTTCTTTATAGCAGTGTGAGAATGCACTAATGCAGGAAATAAACATATCCTACCATCTTGTTGAACTCATTTATTACTTCTAGAATTAAAAAAAAGATTTATTAGAATTTTTAAGAGACAATCATGTCATTTGCAAATAGAGTTTTATTTCTTCCTTTTCAATCTAGATGCCTTTTATTTTCTTTTCTGGCCTTTTTGCCCTGGCTAGATCTTCTAATGCTATGTTAAATAGTGGTGGTGAGATGGACATCTTTGTACTGTTCCTGAAATTATTCAGGGGAAATTACTCAGTCTCTTACCATTAAATATGATGTTTGTTTTTATAAATGTTATTTATCAAGTTGAGGAAGTTTACCTCTATTTACCTCTATTTTACGTCTCTTCCTCTATTCCTATTTATCTCTATACCTGTATTCCTACTTTGAAAGAGATTTTATTATTAGTGAGTGTCAGATTTTTTCAAGTGCTCCTTCTGTATCTATTGAAATGATCATGTTTTCCTTGTTTATTCTATTAATGTGGTGAATTACAATCTAGCATTCCTGGATTAAATCCACTTGGTGACAATGTATTATCCTTTTTGATATATGCTTGATCTTATTTTTTAAAATTTATTTTTGTGTCTATGTTCTTGTGATCTCTGTCTTGTTTTGATGTCAGGGTAATACTGACCTCCTAAAATGAGTTTAGAAGTGTTTCCTCCTTCTCCTTTTTTTGAAAAGTTCATGTAGAATTGGTATTTCTTCTTCAAACCCTTGATAGAATACACCAGAGAAACCATCTGAGCCTTAACTTTTCTAATGGAAAAGTTCTTATTTACAAATTTAGTTATTTAAATTGATATGAGGATATTTAAATTTTTATTTCTTCTTGCATCAGTTTGGTAATTTATGTCTTACAATGGATTTATCCATTTTATCTAAATTGTCAATACATTGCTATAAAATTATTAATAATAAACCCTTTCACCCTTTTTGATATCTGCAGGATCTGTACTAATGTTATCATTTTTTATTTCTGATTTTGAGAATTTGTGGCTTTTCTCTTTGTTTTTTGATCAACTTAGCTGGAGATTTTTAATTTTACTGATATCTTTTGAAAACCAGTTTTCACTTAATTGACTTTTCTTTAATGTTTGTCCATTTTGGATTTTATTGACTTCTGCTCTTTATTATTTCATTCTTTGTACTTAATTTGATTTAATTTGTACTTAATTTGGGTTTAATTGCTCTTCTTTTGCTAACTTATAAGGCTGAGGTGGGTGGATTGCTTGAGCACAGGAGTTTGGCAACAGCCTGGGCAACATGGCAAAACCAGGGCAACATGGCAAAACCCCATCTCTACAAAATATACAAAAATTAGCTGGGCGCGGTGATGCACACCTATAGTCCCAGCTACTTGAGAGGCTGAGGTGGGGGGATCGATTGAATCCAGGAGGTTAAGGCTGCAGTGAGCTGTGACTGCATCATTGTACTCCAGCCTGACAACAGAGTGCGACCCTGTCTCATAAATAAATAAATAAAACAAACAACAACAACAACAAAAAACATAGCTCCTCAAACTTTCTTAATATTATTGTTTGCACGCCAAATTTTTTTTTACCGTCCATTTACTTTCAGCTTCTCTTTGTCTTTATACTGAAAGTATATATTTTTATAAACAATTTATAGTTGGGTCTTACTTGTATTTTCATTCATTCAGAACAACTCTGCCTTTTAATTGGAGTGCTTAGTCCATTAAATCTTAATGTTATTATTAATATTGTGGGTTTACACCAACTATTTTATTATTCATTTTCTATTTGTCCCTACTGTTTCCCCACCCACTGGGATTCCTCCTTTCTTGCCTTTTGTGGGATAAATTTAGAATTCCATTTAAAATTACATATTGGCTCTTATCTATAATTCAATGATATTTTTCCTCATGGTAGCTCTAAGGATTATATGTTTGTGTATTCTTAACTTTTGAAGTGTACTTATAGTTAATATTTTACACAAAATAGACAAAATTTGCAGTCGTGTAACTTCATACACCCCTTCATTCCTTATGAGATTTAGATTTCTTTTCGATTTTATGTGTATGACATCTGTAAGTGTTATAATCCATAAGAGGCAGTGATATCATTTTTGTTTTAAACTGTCAATCTATATTATATATATTAAAAAGAAATTAAGAGGAAAAAAGTACAGTTTTTGTATTTATCCAGATGTTTTATATTTCTAATATTCTTCTTTCCTTTCTGAGGATCTGAGTTCCCATTTGGTATCTTTTTCCCTTCAGTTTGGGAAACTTCCTTAGCATCTCTTATAGTGCAAATCTGTTAGTGACAAATTTGCTGTTCTCTTTTATTTTGAACACTTATTATTTCTCCTTTAATTCTTTTTTTTTTTTTTTTTTTTGAGACAGAGTCTCACTCTGTCACCCAGGCTGGAGTGCAGTGGCACAATCTTGGCTCACTGCAACCTCTGCCTCCCAGGTTCAAGCAATCCGCCTGCCTCAGCCTCCCAAGTAGCTGGGACTACAGGTGTGCACCACCACAACTGGCTAATTTTTGTATTTTTTGTAGAAACAGGATCTTGCCATGTTGCCTGGGCTGGTCTCAAACTCTGGACTCAAGTGATCCACCTGTCTTGGCCTCCCAAAGTGCTGGGATTATAGGAGTGAGCCACTGCGACTGGCTGAAGACTATTGTCACTGAATGTAGAATTCTAGGTTGAAAGGGTTTGTTTGTTTTTTAAAAATTTAACCCAAAAAAATGCTGTTCTACTCTCTTCTGGCCTTTATGATTTCTGATGAGATATCAATTCTTAATTGGATAGTTGTTCTTCTGTGTATAATGTGTCATTTTCTCTTACTTCTTTTCTTTTTTTTTTTGAGACGGAGTCTTGCTCTGTCTCCCAGGCTAGAGTGCAGTGACTTGGTCTCGGCTCACCACAACCTCTGCCTCCCGGTTTAAGTGATTCTCTAGCCTCAGCCTCCAGAGTAGCTGGGATTACAGGTCCCCACCACCACGACTGGCTAGTTTTGTTTTGTATTTTTAGTAGAGATGGGGTTTTACCATGTTGGCCAGGCTGGTCTCAGACTACTGACCTCAGGTGATCCACCCACCTCGGCCTCTCAAAGTCCTGGGATTAGAGGAGTCTAATCCCAGTTCACCTGGCCTTCCTTTGTTCTTTACATTGGATAATTTCTGTCGTTTCATCTTCAAGTTCACCCTCCCTTTTCTCCGCAATCTCAATTCTGTTGTTAAAGCTATCTAGTGATTTTTGAAAAATTTTCAGAAGTTGTATTTTTTTGATTCTAGAATTTGCATTTTTATTATTTGTATTTATTTGCTGAGATTTTAAGTCCATTCGCTATGACCATATTTTCTTTTACTTCATGGGATATAGTTGTAATGCATTCTAGAAATTTCTTGTCTGCTAATTACAACATCTGGGCCATCTCGTGATTATCTCAGTTGATGTGTTTTTATTTTCAGAATGTGTCCGTCTTTCCTGCTTCTGTGTATGTTGGATTATTTTAGTCTGCATTCTGGACATTATGCATGTCAAGTTGTATAGATTCTGGATTTTGCTTTTTTTCTCCAATGGATGTTATCTCTTTTGGGGTTTCAGGCAATTATCTTGCTTGGATTTGTTACTGGTGGCGAATCTGACATGTCTGTGGCCAACTTGGTCCTTGCCCCTTCTGAAGAAAGAATTTGGTAGAAAGCCAGAGTAGGTTTAAGGCAGAGGGAGAGACTGAAGCAAGTTTTAGAGCAGTAGAAATTTATTAAAAGGTTTCAGAGCAGGAATGAAAAGAAGTAAAGGACACTTGGAAGAAGGCCAAATGGGTGACTCTAGAGGTCCAGGTGCCTGTCGGACCCTTGACTTGGGGTTTTAGATACTGACATGCTTCCAGGGTTTGCATTTCTTCTCCCCCGAGTCTTCCCTTGGGGTGGGCTGTCTGCATGCCTGGTGGTCTGCCGGCACTTGGGAGGGGCTGCATGTGCAGTGTGTTTACTGACGTTGTGCACATGCTCCCTTGAGGCAGTTTTTTCCTTACCAGCTCTCCTAGAAGAAGGTCCTATAGCAGTTAAACTCCACCATTTTGCCTCTTAGCGCACATGCTTTGAGCCCAGCCTCTCAGTTCCTGAGATCTTATCGGGAAGCGGCTGGTCACCAGCTTCAGGCGTTTTCTATCTATTGGGAGCCTGTCTTTCCCCGGTGCCGGGTGAGGCTGATCATTATTTTAGAGTGACAGTTTAACAACTGCCCGACCGTCACCTGTTGGCCACCCAACATTCCTGGAGGGGGGTCCCTCTCCTGTTCTGCTCATGTCTGCCTAACTACCTACTCTAACGATTTAAACTGCAAACGTTTCTTAGGCAGCAATGCCAATATCAGCTCAGATTCTTCTCCAGTAGCTTAGTTGCTTTGAGATGTCTCCGTGCACATAAGGCTCAGGGTTCAGACAGCGAT